>NW_026848995.1:600000-1147902 GCF_030867785.1 Colletotrichum acutatum
ACGCGTCCGTCGCTCACCGCTGCCCTGACTCCCCTTACGAAGTGTGGTACTGCCTTGAACTTACCGCCCGTGATGCGCTCTAGAGCTTCGCCAGTCTGGAAAGCGATGCAGTCCCGCGGTATCTTGACCTGTACCGTCTCTCCGCTCCGCGATTCGATGTACAACCCTGCCGACGGATCAGGAGACGCGGCCAGCTCTGACAGTGGTGGTAGGCTTGCTGAAGTGTTATTCGTGACTTCAGGTACCGCGGTAGAAGTTTCCTTCTCGTCGATGAACATGGCAGACGTTAGGCCAGTCAGACATCTACCGATTGTATTAGCATTGGCAGCTTCATTGCTGCGAGGGCCCACTTACCCATGATCTTTGTGTCTCGAGCACCTTGTATCTGTTAGTGGATTTCTGAAGGCGGTATCGATCTAGCGACTCACCAGTCATCGTCGGCTGCACCAATCTTGGAAAGAGCTTCTTTCGTCTGTGGATAGTAGTGCAGGAGGCGCGCTTTGGTCGTGTTCGATGTACTGACAACGTGCTCAAGGTACCCTTTGGTATATCCTGGGATCTCGGACTCGGCAAACCTGTCGCATGCTCGGGCTACTAAGACGGCCGCATCAATGATGACTCGGCAAAGACTCTCCACACTTGGCTTGAACCCCGGAAGGACGTCTTGTGAAGGCCAAATATTAGGCGAGAGGTACTCGGGAAAGTTGTTCTGGTTAAACTCGGCCGTCGGCTTAGCACAGTCGAGAGTTGCATCAACATAGAATGCGCAGTTGGCATAGTATGAACCCTTGAATGTGTCAACCTGGCCATTCTTGAGCGTTTCTTTACCCAGGGACCAGCCCGTCAGGTATTTGGCCTTTTCATTCTCCAGCTTGACTGCTCATGTGTAAGCAGGGGTGGGCAGACGGGCAGCAATTCGCATCGTACCCAGCTCTTCCTCAGGGAGGTTGCCCAAGTAAGATGCGTAAGATAAGGTCTGGTGCCTTGAATGAGTGAATTCTGGCGGTACATCTTTGACCACTAGGATGCCCAGAGATTCGGGTCCAAAGGCCTCTTTCAGAGTCGCGAAGGGGATGTTGCCTATGATGTGAATTTCACATGTAAGCTGCTATCCGATCAATTCTACGATCTCGATCCATGGTACTCACCCTCCTTAAGGTCGTTGAGAGACACAACAACCGGTTGTGCGATCTGGGCCATGGTGTTTATCTGGGTTGTAGAAGTTTAAAAAGGTAACAACGAATGAAACAAGAAGAATCCAGTCAGGTCGTAGGCTCATCGACAAGCTTCCGCGATACCACCTGCCGGGTCGGTAGGTACCTAAAAGGTGGGGGAGGGGCACAGGTAGCCCCTTATGTAATCACAACGTCCAAACGTCCCTCGAACTCTACTCATCACCATTTCCAGATCTCCAAAGGTCAAGCACGCACCCAAGATAGGCCAAAAGAAAGCCTACCGGTTATCGCCGAAAACCGCATCAAAGATAACGGACTTTCACCTTCTCCATCGAGTCCTGCGAGCGGAGGGAGAACACGAAACACGAGCGATACAACGCGATGGTCAAGCCCCTGTCCTTCAAGGGCGACAAGAAGCCCAAGAAGAGAAAGCGCGCGGAAGCCGAGGCGCAGGACCGCGACGCGCAGGGCGGGGAGGTCGTCCGCACCGGCGGAGCTTCCGCCTCGACGGCAAATGCCGATAATGACGACGATAGCTGGGTGTCTGCCGATGCTGTGACGGATGTTGTCGGACCCGTCATGTTCGTCTTGCCGACGGAGCCCCCTACTGCCTTGGCATGCGATGCCGTAGGCAAGATATTTACGCTTGGAATTGAGAATATTGTCGATGGCAACCCGTCTACGGCTGAGCCGCACGACGTGCGGCAGGTATGGGTCGTGAATAGGATCACAGGGACGGAGCAATTCAGGTTCAAGGGCCATCATGGACAGTAAGAGCAATCAGCAGGATGTTATTGACGAGGGCCATGTGCTAACGGGCCACAGATATCTTGGATGCGACAAGAATGGCGTGCTGTCAGCGACGTCGGCGGCTGTCTCGCCATTAGAATTTTTTAACATCATTGCAACGGCGGATACCCCTGGCACATTCCAAGTTCAGACACTACGCGATACCTTCCTTTCTGTCAAGCCACCGAAACCCAATGTTACCACCTCAGACGTTAGAGGCGACGAAGAGTCCATCACATTCAACACCACATGGCGTATCAGGATGCAGGCGAGGTTCAAGCCGCGGCTCAAGGCGAACAAGGAAGAAAAGGCGAAGGAAAAGATTAGTCGCAAGGAGCTCGAACAAGCTGTAGGACGAAGGCTCGAGGACGACGAAGTTAGGAAGCTGAAGAGGGCGAGGAGGGAGGGCGATTACCACGAGCAGTTGTTGATGTTGAAAGTCAAGGGAAAGCACGACAAATACGGCTGATTCGGGAGATGACTTTCTTGGGCAACATGAAAAGGGGGAAGACGATGATACCCAGACGCAATGAGGAACCATTTCACTTTCGTTCTTGAGATTTTTTTTATGTTTGCTTTCTTCGGTTCCTTGACTTACGTGGGCCTCCAAGCCTTGATGTTACCGTCTTCTCCAGCAGTGAAGACCACCTGTTCGTCATCGTAGAAGCAGAACGAGCGAACAATCTCTTCGCCGTGGCCTCCCGGCAGACCGACGCTGTTCGCCCTGTCGAAACCCCAGCTGCCTTCGGCCGTACGGGATAGGTGCACCAACTCAAAAACTTGACGGCTGTTTCACTCGTTAGTTACGCTTCTAACAACTCGCAAGTGAATAAAACTTACTCTTGTGAGCCAGCACCGACAATAGCACCACTTCCATCAACCTTGGTTGTCATGTTGGCAATGTACTGGCAGCCCAGAGTCTCTCTAGCATCGCCAAAGTCGACCAGAGCCGCGCCAGAGCCGCAATCCTCGGCGACGCTGTACACGGCCAACTTCTCGTCGTGGGTCAGCACGTAGACCTCGATGTTGCTTAGGAAGGAGGCGTGGTGGACAGAGCCCTGGTTCAACGTCTGGACGACGACCTCATCTTCGTCCGAAATCCGTGTGTCATAGACGTTGACGAGGCCATCGGTCGATCCCGAGAGGAGGATGTGAGATTCTGAAGGGTGGAAGCGGAGTTCTGTGACGTCGTCGCTGTGAACCTCGTCGTACTGGAGCCTCTGCTTCGGGCCGGCTCTGATGTCCCTGCAGAACGTGTCAGGGGTCCCGTATATTGGGGCGGTGGTGAGTAGTCGTGATTCAAGGAAGACTCACCAGAGTAGGACGGATGAGGTGTGGTTCTGGAACTCCGTGCCTAGCGCTATTGTGTTGCTTCTAGGGTCGCATGCCATAGACAATATGGGTGACTGAGTAGCTGAACGTCATGTCAGTGAAATTCGTTGGATATTTCACTCCTCAGAGTGAGGAAACATACCCGCAAAATGGGCAACCTGCGGCTTTGACGCTTCCCTCATATCCCAGACTGAGACCTCTCCATTTTCTCCCGCCGTGCAGAGAACAGAGTTTTGCCAGTCAAAGGTCCTGAGGCATGTCAAGTTGCCATGGTTGGTCTGGTACGACTTGATCGGGCCCTGTCCCACACGTGCGGGATCAAAGAGACTGAGTTTCTGATCTGATGAGATTGCGGATAGACCAGCGTTGAGACGTTGGGTGTCGAGAACATAAACATCGCCAAATCTATGGCCGTCAACGCAAGAGAGGTTGTACATTTCCACGGCACGTTGAGCTCTGGGTCATGGCTTATATGAGCATGGACCCTTGACCAAAAATTGAGATTTACAACTACTTACTGAGCGTTGATGGTACACAGCTTAGACAGCGCAAAATTTCTCCTTTATTCTATGACCGTGGCAAATTTGAAGGTTCCTGCTCGTCTTCTCACTTTCACCCGGCTGAGATCGAAATTTCGTCGATTGCAAAATTCGTAGAAACTTGAGCAAGATCCGCCAGTGAGCGCAGTGGAGGACTGGTTAATGGATAAGCGTTTTTACGCAAACCCCCGCTTTGTACAAGTACACAGCAGTCGGTACTAGCGCCCCTTTGCAGTGGTATTGCGTACCTGGCGTCCGGCTAAGTTAGTGACCAATCATGCTTCGTTTAGTGGACTATCCCTGTTCATTTGGAGCTCCCAGTTCCATCTACGTGGACCTAAAGCCAGGACAGCTGTTCTGAAAGCATCGAGCTGCGCAACTGCCAGAACCACCAGCTAATCCTCTCCCGACACCGCATATCTGCAAGATATAACATGTCGCGGAACTTTGCGCTCGAACTTGGCACATAATTACCGTTCGAGATGAGGCGTTCTTTGCTCTGGCTAGGCCGTAAGTTGAAAGCCACTACATCCAAACGGCTGAACGGGAGCTGACATATCCTTAAGTGCTGTTGCAGGCAGCCGCTGTATTCTGTGTCGACGAGCAAAAGGTCTTGAACGATCACGAAAAGAGTCACGACAGCGACGAAGGGAAGCATGCGAAAATACAAACGGATGTTATCCCGGAACACCACACCCCACCTCCGAGGCAGCCCGGTATGTACACTATTCGCGATGGTGGGGGAAATCATGGTTAACAGAGCTGATTTCCAATAGGAGCGGACTTGGTCGAACTCGCCATCGAACAATTGATTAAGCTTCCACCCCGAACATACCCGAGACGTGAACGCCGCTATACTGTCGTTTATACCGTGCTCCGATATGCCCTCAAAGTCGTGCCTAGCCTGAAAGCTGCGCCTGTCCCTGGCAGCCACCAGGCACAGGAGACCAAGGTCACAGGTCCGCTGTTGGAGGCTGTGAAGCTGTTGGAACAATCTGCTTTGCAAAACAACACGGACGCGCTATACCTTCTCGCTGAGATGAACTTCTATGGCAACTACACCTACCCGAGAGACCTCAAGGTCGCCTTCGACCACTACCATACTCTCGCGACGGTCCACGGAAATCGCACGGCACAGTACATGATTGGCCTTTACTATGCAACTGGCATTGGTCAGGTCGTTGCTGCCGATCAGGCAAAGGCGCTCCTCTACTACACTTTCGCAGCGATGCAAGGTGACACGCGCGCGGAGATGGCTGTTGGCTACCGTCATCACAGCGGCATTGCGACGCCGAAGAATTGTGAAGCTGCGAGCAAGTACTACAAGAGAGTTGCGGACAAGGCAATGGACTGGTATCGTTCGGGCCCACCCGGCGGCATGGCTTGGGTGGTTGAGTCGTACCGTATCGCTGATGAGCTTGGTGGAGTCTACGGTGAGGGTGCTAGCGCTTCCAGTGCCGGTATGAATGCTATCAAAGCGAGCCCCAACTCCGACGCCAATGCCGCCATCGACGATGTGATTGAGTACCTCGATCTCATGTCGCAAAAGGGCGACGCCAAGGCATCATACAACCTCGGAAGGATCTACTACGAGGGGCAGAGGGGTCTTGACCGGGATCTGGACCTTGCTCGCAAGTACTTCTTTACTGTTGCGAAACGGTACTGGCGTAAGGACGGCCGTATCATCGAAAACCATAAGCAGGGCATCGAGAAGACGGCGAGCAAGGCGGCTGGGTTCATTGGCCGCATGTACCTGCGTGGTGATGGTGTCGACCAGAGCTTTGATCAAGCAAAGAGATGGTTCGAGCGCGGCATCTCTCACGGGGATGCTCAATCCCAGCATGGACTCGGTCTCATGATGCTCTACGGGTACGGGACGCCAAAGAATGTTGCCATGGCCACCGACCTCTTCAAGGCAGCGGCGGAACAGGACTACGCTCCATCTCAGATCGAACTGGGCGTGCTCTACCTTGACCAGGGCGGAGCAGAGGACGTCCGTATTGCGAACAACTACTTTGAGCTTGCCGCCAGATATGGCCAGATTGAGGCCCATTACTATCTCGCCGAGATGGTGTACAATGGCGTAGGCCGCGACAAGACGTGCGCGATGGCCTTGGGCTACTACAAAAACGTCGCCGAAAAGGCCGAGCCGCTTGTTTCCTCGTGGGCCGAGGCGAACCAAGCCTACTACTACGGTGACGAGGAGCTCGCTTTCTTGGAATACGTCATGGCAGCAGAGCAAGGATATGAGCGCGCGCAGAATAACGTCGCTTTCATCCTTGACCCTGTCCAGTCACGACTTCCACTGCCTGACTGGCTGCCGCTTCCTGAGTGGTTCGGTCTTCAGCAACACACTCGCCCTAACCTACTCAACAACCCTAGACTCGCCCTCATGTACTGGACGAGGTCATCAAGGCAGTCGAACGTGGACTCTCAGGTTAAGATGGGTGACTACTACTTCCACGGAATTGGTTCGGAGCCGGACGTAAATAAGGCCGTTCAGTGTTATACGGGCGCCTCGGATTACTCGCAGAGTGCCCAGGCCCTCTGGAACCTTGGTTGGATGCACGAAAATGGCATCGGTCTGACCCAAGACTTCCACTTGGCCAAGAGATACTATGACCAAGCACTCGAGGTCAATGAGGAGGCTTACCTCCCCGTCACCTTGAGCTTACTGAAGCTCCGCCTCCGAAGCGCATGGAACACTTTCACACACGGCCCGATTCACTCAATTCAAGACGATCCTAGTAAGCTAACACGGCGCATCCACTGAGATACGTATCGGCTAACCACGCACATTAGAACCAAAGAAGGACTGGTCACTCAGCGAGTGGATTGCCAACTTCCTGCAAGACGACCAACTATTCTATGATGACCCGTACTATGAAGATATCTTCGATGACACCATCGGCGGTACGGGCCCAGACGGCGTGCCGCTGGAGGACGACGGCATCGCTGAGAGCCTCATCATCGTCTTCCTCGCACTGTCCCTGGTGCTTCTTCTCTACTACAGGCAGCAGAGGCAGCAGCAGCATCGCAGAGAGGAGGAGGCGCAGAGACGTCAACAGCTGGGGCAGCAGGGTCAGCCTGCCGCGGCACAACAGCAAGACCAGGGCGTTTTCCCTCCACCTGGAAACCCGGAATGGAACAACTGGGTCGCTGGCGGTATTGGACACTGAAACGTTTGTATGAATACGGATAAAAAGAAGTAGCTGCTGTTGGAGATGGGGTGTCAGATGGGTGTCGCAAGTATCAGCTGGGGAGGACGATTAAGCATATTCAGCGCCGGCGTTTGGGAATGTCCAGGGAATAGGACCTGTTTCCTCGAGACTCGTTACAATTCATGAAGTTACTCGCTACAGTCTTTGCCCACTGGGTTTCGTTGAAGAGAGGAAAGCACAGTCAAGGGCTTGATCATCAAGCCACTTGCCTGTTCCTTACTGCTGTGGGGTTTCAACTTTCCTTACGTTTGAACACTTCAAGAGCGATTTTTTCTAAAGCGAATGCCGATACTATTCTCTCAACTTCAGAGCATGTAGTTCTTCTTCCAACCAAGGTTTCTTTGTTTCGCTCGCTGCGTCCCAGTTGGCGTTTTGAGAACGCCTCTGTAGGGCTTTAGAGTAAGGAAATAAATCAGCTGCAGGAGGCAAAACCCTACCTATGTTGATGAAGCATTACTGTGCTGAAGTTGCCTGTCATGTAGCACAAAACGATCAGTCTCCTCTCGATCCTTTCGGAAAGCGTGTGGGGAAGTGTGAATATGTCTCGATACATGTTATCATGTCCTTAATGCTCTACTCATCCTTAGTCCGGTTCATAGTTTACTTCACCATCAGGTCTTTGAGCTGTGGGTAGTATGGGTAGATAAATTGGATGAAGCGTATTCTGCGAAGATTGTTGATGATCGACGACATCCAGCTTCGCGTGATCCCCCCAATGTGAATGGAATCATACAAAGCCTTGGGTCTACAGGGTTCAGAGACAGCTTGTGCGAGTCGATATATGCATTAGGCAGAAGGGGAGTTTGGACTCTCAAAACAGTTTCGTAACAATTTCCTTCAGTCCCTCCCACGGGCCCCTTTCTTGAGAACGGTTCAACCAAGAGCTCATCATCAATTCCCAGTTTTCCATGAAGAGAGAATGGAGACTAGATACTGACAGGCTTCTATCGAAGGCCTCTGTGTGGAGCATGGAGGTTTGCCGGAAGCTAGCTGTGCTCCAACTCACGCCCTCTTACCATAAACATCATCCAGATTCCCTACACGCAGCTTGTGAGACCCTATTTCTGATTAGGTCAAACCCGTTGTGAGGCTCTCATTTTTGGACACCTTCAAGAAAGCCCCAACGGTATGACAGAGTGGACACACTTGAAGACCAGAGACGTAAGAAGTTTTGATGCTGTAACGCGAGATCGTCCGAGTTGGAGCATGAATATGTCTGCGAAATCATTTTATCATTGTCTGACGGCACAAACCATCGGCTGAGCCATCACTAAGGGCGTTGTTAAGCTAACAAAGATCATATGCAGCGTTCACTTTGGGGTGGTGGTGGGGGGGGGGGGGTTGTGTGTGTGATATACCATGGTTAAGGCAGTTTGTTCTAGGTTCATGACGACATGGTTCGATATGATCCTCGACGATGCAGTCTCAATAACACTTCTCACTCCACGAGCACACGATATAATATGCTTCCTGGATGATGGTCTTCGTCAGCAAGGCCCGGCTTGATGTAGGACTCATTGTTGTAAGAGATTGAACAGAAAAGAAAAACTAGAAAACGCCAAAAAGCTCGCGGCTCGCCTGTTGCCGCCGCTGCCGGTATTGGTGTTGTGGAATCCTTTTTCTTCGCCGCATCGCGGTGCCCAAGTCGGGGGTGCCGCAGTGCCGTCGATCGCTGCAGGCTGGCCCGGAGGATCAGATCATCATCGACCCCACACTTCAGCGGGCGTTGGTGGAAACCGACTGTCAAATCACACATATGTACGGAGTATACCCGCCCGGCTCTCCACTGATGTATACAGGACGTGGCAGGATTGCCCCGTATTCGAACTACAAGTGGGCATTTTCTACGGAGTGCTTGTATAGGGCACTCTCGTATTGGATAGGTAGTATGTCCTCTTA
Source organism: Colletotrichum acutatum (assembly GCF_030867785.1). Taxonomy (NCBI): domain Eukaryota; kingdom Fungi; phylum Ascomycota; class Sordariomycetes; order Glomerellales; family Glomerellaceae; genus Colletotrichum; species Colletotrichum acutatum. The sequence goes on from NW_026848995.1 coordinate 608,956, forward strand.
AACACTCCCGAGTATTATTCATAGTGGATAGTCTTCCTCTCGAGCTATTCTTATTTTATTTTATATATTTTTTGGTTATCTACTAATTTTATACCTATTTATCTTATAGCTGAGCACCTGAGGAGCCTGTAGTAACGAGCTATACCCTGACGCAGAATTAGAGGCGCGTGCTGCGTCGTGGGGGGCCACCTTCTTCCATATGGGCTCACGGGATGAGGTTGCCGCTAATAGTAAGCCGAGTATTTGCAATCTTTGGAGGCTTAGACGATGCATGTTGAGACAGGCAGACAGGCAGACAGACAGAGAGAGAAAGTGCCATTGTGGCACAGGCAGATATACCAAACATCCAATTTCCCCATGTCAGCCACAGCCTGTTGTCCTGCCTATGGAACTGGAGGCAAGTGCCAGACGAATTCTTGATAACCTCGCCTATAATACGTTGAGGCTCTAGACTTCCATGTAATGGAACTCCTTTTTGGAACCAAGGCAAGTGCCGAAGGATCAAATTGCCATGCTCTGCGTACCACAAGAGCTCGTCCAAGATTGCAGCGTCAAGCGGATGAGTAGGTTATCGAAGCAGAACCTAGTTGTCGGCAGGGTTTGCTCGACTACAAGTTACCACAAGATTCCAGACCAACGCCGTGGCGTCTGACGAGGTATAAGTGGCTTTGCCCGCACATTGGAGAACAGCCTGCCGTGAGACTTACCATACCACCGATGTCAACTTACAGTGCCAGCAGTAGACCAGCACTAGGGCAAACAAAACAGCCGCCAGAGATACCAGACCCTCGAACGTCCTGTTTGCTGCCCAGGTGTGACTACATATGCCAATGCCCGGGAAACGTTCCAGAATGTCGAGTTCGGACCGTTTTCCAATCCTTCTCTTTCTCCCTCTCCTGAATGAAGCCCGTCAGTGCGCTGCTGGAGCAATATCTCGTAGGGCGGAAGCGTGTTGGTTCCACAAGACTGTGCGGCCCTTTGCTTTCGTGCGTGCAGGCTGGATGGCCCAAAGCTGATTCGTATGCGTCTGCATGTAAGAATACTTGAAATGGGTGCTTGTGGGCGTGGCTTGCCGGTGCAGATGAGACAAGCATCCCTCATTGTCTCAAAAGTCTTGCTGCCGGGCTTATTTCATTTCCACAAGGAAAAAAATTGACTTTAGTTGCTGCTTTGAATAGACCTACCCACCATCGGAACTGAAGCTGAAGCTGCCTTATCAGCCTTAGCGGAAATATGGACGTGAAGGAAGAGCTGTGCCGTCTCGGATCTCCGTGTAAACGCGGGATGTGTAGTAGATGCCCACGGAGCTCCATTTTCGAAGCTCTGTGGGAGCTGACCGCTGGGGTGTTGTCTGGGATAAGCTGCAAGGCCAGCCTAGCCCTTCTTTCACAGAATGTCTACCCTTCCTTATGCTGGAAACTGTCATAAAAGCTTGTGAGGAAAAACCATCTCAGCTGTCATTGAGGCTTTCTTTCCCCATGCTCTGATTTTAGATAGCATGCGTCTGCCACAGCTGGCAGGGCCGGCAAATAAGGCAATTGCCGGCGCAGTGCATAACCGACTTCGAGGCGAGAGGCACGTAAGCAGCATGACTTGGAAAACACAAGAGAAACTAGCAGGAATCGACGGGTGAGCGTCGAGGCCGAAAAAAGTGGTGGAGGTGCGGAAAGAGCTGTGCCGCACGCCGGCATTGGTCATGGGGTGAGGTTGCGAGGGCGTCGTCGTCGTCGTCGCCGTCGTCTTGAGCGTCTGAGGTCCGCGGAGGGCGGGTCTTCTCTGAGTGGACAGAGTCTAAAGACTGGAGCCGTGGCCGCGGCTGGAAGCAGCGAGCATTCGATCCCGGGGTGCACATCAGTTGTTGGAGCTTCTTAGGAATTCAGAAGTTGGCAAGCGAAGCTGACTAGCTATTCGGGGGTGTTGCTTGGCTGGTCTTGGGTTACTGTAAGTTAAGCTCAAGAATGTATGACGAGGAATCGCGGTAAATGTGCACGTTGTAGGTGGAATAGGAAATTGACTAGCGCCGGTGCCGCCCATTGCCAATGGTGTCCATAGAACTTTCATTGCCTACGGTCCTACGGAGACCGACCTTACCTAAGGTATCTCGAGGTACCTGGTAAGATAGAAGTCCGCTGGCCGGGACGAACTACCTACCTACGAGCCAGAAGGAGGGCATCTGAGAATTTGCGATAAGGTGCTCCGTACGATAGGTACGTCCCCAATTCTGTCAGGGCTGGCGGAGTTTCCCCGCAATTTGTCTGCGCAAACTGAGGTGATCTTTTTGTTCCTTGTCCGCCACCCCTGCCCGGCTTTTGTCTGATGGATTGTGGAGAGATCACACTGTGTCAGTATCAGTAATCCCGCAATGTTGGGCTGGTGGTCTGATGAGAAAGCGGTCAAGCTTCACAGTGTACATGTCTCAAGCTGAGGTGGCTTCTCAATGGTGAGATGAACCCCGGATTAAGCTAACACTGTGTGCCGACACCAACGGCCTTTGCATTCCACTCACACACACACTCTCTCTCTCACTCGCCCACACACCGCGCTTCTCTCGAAGTGTAGACACGCGATACCTGTCGAGGACAAGGCTCGGAATCATGAAATAAGCGACCGCCGCCGCCGCCGCCAACAGCGAATACAGACTTTCTGGAGAATTTGTGCCATCGTTGTCGTCATCTATACACACGTCTCCTTATCACGGCGATACAACACTCGAGAGTACGAGGGATACTCAAGCATCGTCCCTGAACATCATCCGCCTTGTCAGACTCAGCTAGGGGTAAGACGGGTCACGAACGGCTGCGCGGCATCGAATGGGGACCCATTTCCACCAGCTTACACGGGGTACAAGGTAAGGTGGTGAGGTAGCAAGCAGCAGGCACTCGTGGCACCGTCACATAGCTGAGAAGCCAGGGCAAGCCACTGCGCGCGAGAGAGAATATGATGACTGCTTATCCTCCAGTCATGGAAAGTGACGGCCGTCAAGCGGGTTGGCTGCCGGGCTGTCAAGTGGTCGGTCAGTCATATCTCACTCTTGTCCGCAACCCGAGTGAAAAGATGGTACGACGTACGAGTGCCCAAACCCAGCAGCATACTTGTTGCAGTAGAACAACAGCCCTCCAGCCAAGCACCAAGACAGCGTCCAACGATGCAGGAGATGCTGAGTCAAGGCAATGTAGGCTGAATGCATGTGCGGCCTGCACGATACAGCACAGCACCAGCGCGAAGCTCAAGCAGGAAGCCACGATGCTAATTAGAGAATACTACCAAATTGCCAATGTAAGATACTCTTGTCGCTGTCAGTAGGTATCCGTACTCCGCACTCGCTCGCGAGAGACAAAAGACGGATAGCACAGTGCGTGCGAGGCGCCCCTGTCCAGTCAAGTCAAAGTCCGTCAGCCCGTCACCTGCAGCGTGTTTGCCTGGCTGGGCTAGTGTCGTGGCCGCTAATGCAGAGTCGCCTTTGTTTGCCATTGAGAGACATGAACCAAGGCCCCCGATCCCAAGAACGAGGAAGGGAAAGTACCTCGAGGGTAGTCAAGGGAGAGAAGCAGGCGCCTCAGTGCTACACCTCATCAGCACCGCATTTGTACATGTCTGTAAGGTATCGTTAGGGTAGACAGGCCAGCTCTCAAGACATAGTTTTTGCGGTGTTCCCCTCGCTCGGGACACCCATGGAACTACAGTCACATCAGACCAAGACAACTAACCCTCCACTGACACTGACTGCTGCATGGTCAAACTGTAGTGTACACGCAGCCCTAGAGATGCTCTAACGTCTGTGTGTCGTCCTGTGTCTGTCGTCCCTGAACTTTTTGGAAGTTGAGTTTCTCCAGACCCCGACAACCCGACTCCAGGGAAGACAGGGGGAAATGGTCAGACATCTGACAAGAGTTGCCATTGGACATACGGGCGAAGGTTGTTGGCTCGGCTTTGCTTTTCTAACAGGTTTCCAGATGTTTGTGTGTGAAAGCGTATACGCAAGCGGCCGTGCCGAGAAAGAAGTTCATCCTTCCGCCCCAGAATTGGCTTCAGTTCCTTTTTATCAAGATCCTCCAGAATCCAGCGTCCCCCGCAAATAAGGGGAAACCTAGCGCCAAATCAAATAATCCAGCAAGTTGCGTGGTTGATTGACTACCTTTTGGCGAGAGAGATGCACCAGTCCAGTCGCGTGTGTAACACCTCAGTGCCCTCAGCCACTCAGCCACTCAGCCACCTAGGTACCTCGTCTGTACATCATTTAGGTAATACTTCAAGCTATGGAAGCTCACGAGACTGGACTGTTGAGCACTCGACACCTTTGGAGAAGAGTGCCCGTACCAATCTGTAGGTATCTCAAAATTACAGGGCCAATGTGCTGGAAGCTGGCGAATCTCATCGAGCTACGACTACATAGGTATTCGTACGGTCCAGGCACGTCCACTACACTACGGATACAATGCCCCGTCCAATTCCATATTCCCATCCCGCCTTTCATTTTCTGGCGCCAAGGGGGAACAAGAGTAAAAAACGCCATCGCCAGATACGGAATAGTCTTGGGAAAGGGGTATGTGACTGGCGAGGTGAGCACGGCCGGATGCACCACCCATCCTCAAAGGAGCCAATTAGAGCCGCAGCCACCGGGCTGGGGCCTTCGCAAAAGCAGCAAAACCCAAGCACAAGACCCAGCAGAAGACTCAAGAGTCGAGGTTCCCAAGAGAGAGGAGCCAGGCGAGGGGGACAAGACAGGCACAGTCACCCGTTCCCAAGATTCGCTAGTCACCCATACTGTGGCAGACGAGGGGAGGAGAGCCCCTCAAAAGACTGTACTGATCCACGGTGCCACGGGTCCTTCGCCCCCCCCCCCCTCCGTCCGTTCAGCAGCTGATGGGTGGGTGAAAGATGGATGTGGCAGCGTTCAATCTTGTTGGTTGCGTCGAGGCTTCACAGTGTCTGATTCTGAGTCTGTCCACGGGGCAGCTTAATTGTGCCGTTTTTTCTGCCCATACCTCGCAACTTGAACTCAGTATACGTCGCTGCGTCTCGTATGGTCCCTGTCGCCTTTTTCGCTAGGTACAGAGTACGGAGTACTGCTGCTGTTTTTTCTGCTTTGCTTCTCCCAGGCTGATGCTGTGTGCTGATGGCGGGGGTGAGAGAGAGAGAGAGACAAAGCTGAGCGTGAGCGTGCTGACATAAGGTGATGGGAGTCGGGAGAGAGAAAGTCTTGCTGCTTTCCTCACCCACCCTCTATCTCCACATTTTCCCTTGCCCTCCGCCTTTCTAACTGGTGCATCTTCCCTCCAGAGTTCCACACACCCCAGACTCGCGCTGTTCACAGTGTTCTCTGTGCCCCAGGGCGCCCCCCCTTCTCTGCCTCGCCCCCGTTCTCTCTGTCCCAGACCTCCCAGACTCCCACTGTGCCACTGTGCCACTGTGGTGGGCGTATGTACGGTACGCAGTAGGGTACCTTAGGTGGGCGGTGATGGCTTTTTGGTGGCTCCTTCTTCCGAACTGGACTGGACTGACTAGCCCAGAGTACCCGGGACCCGACTGCCCGACATTTCGTGCTTCTTACCTTCGCCTGTCTCCCTGCTTCCTTCTCCACACCCCATCTGCCTGTCCTGTCCCATTCCATCCTATCCATCCATCGTTACCCACACTTCGTCGATTCACCACTCTTCACTCGCCCGCCGTCGCCGTCCCCGTCGCCCGTCACTTCACTCAAATGGTCGCCGGCCCATTTCCACCTCGATTCTCGACGACCCTCGAGAGTTTCGCCCTCTCATAGTACAACGCTTCCATTCTGGATTGCTCGAGCCGAAACCCCCCTTCACCATGGCGATAGCCATGGGCTGGCAGAAGCCCGACAATGTCGCCGGCTCGTCGGCCCCGGCCATCATGGTCGGTCTGTTCGTCGCCTCGGGCGGATTGCTCTTTGGCTACGACACTGGGTAAGCACACACAAACAAACACCCACAACGCGGCAATACGATCGAGCACTGCCCTCAACGACAGACGAACAAGAGAAGGAAAAGGACGCGATGGCGCTGGTGCTCATATTCGTGTGTTCGTGGGGAAATTCTTCCGAGACTTGGACGCTGATTCGTGACGGACTGTAGAACGATTAACGGTATTCTCTCCATGACGGCCTTCCGACGAGACTTTTCCACCGGCTATACCGAAAACCTGAAGCCTGCTATTTCACCCGCCGAATCCTCCATCATCGTCGCAATTCTGAGTGCCGGAACAGTCCTCGGTGCTCTCCTCGCCGCGCCCATCGGCGATAGTTGGGGCCGTCGCATTTCGCTCATCTTATCCGCCGGCGTCTTCAGCTTCGGCGGTATTTTCCAAGTCTGCGCGCACGACATCCCAATGCTTTTGGTTGGAAGGTATGCTTAAAGGGCTGGTTGTGTCGGATCATCGCGCAACGCGTCGCTGACCAAACGCACAGGTTTTTTGCTGGTGTCGGCGTAGGATCTATCTCAGTGCTCGTACCAGTCTATCAGTCAGAAATGGCCCCAAAGTGGATTCGAGGTACCCTCGTTTGTGCCTACCAGCTATCCATCACGATTGGTTTACTATCCGCGTCCTTTGTCAACATCTTGACCGAGAGGCTGGACTCGGGCGCCGCCTACCGCATCCCGCTTGGCCTTCAACTTGTGTGGGCCGTCGTCTTAACCCTCGGTCTCCTGGTCCTCCCCGAAACACCACGCTTTCTTGTCAAGAAGGGCAAGCCAGAGGCCGCGGGTCTATCACTCAGTCGCCTCCGTCGTCTCGATATTACCCATCCCGCCCTACTCGACGAGCTCCAGGAAATTGTGGCAAACCACGAGTATGAACTCACACTTGGACCAGACTCCTACAAGGAAATCTTTTATGGGTCCCCCCATCTTGGTCGAAGAACTCTCACTGGATGCTGCCTTCAAATGCTGCAACAACTAACGGGTATCAACTTCATCATGTACTACAGCACGTCCTTCTTCGATGGCGCCAAAGTTGAGAATCCTTACGTAAAAGCTCTCATCATCAACATTATCAATGTCGTTGGAACAGTTCCGGGCCTCCTGGTCATCGAATCCTGGGGCCGTCGCAAGTTGCTCATGGTCGGTGCCATCGGCATGGCAGTCTGTCAACTCCTCATCGCCTCCTTCTCCACGGCCGCCGGAGAAAACCTACAGCAGGCCGCGCAAACCATTCTCATCGTTTTCTGCGCCATCAACATATTCTTCTTTGCAGCATCATGGGGCCCTGTGTGCTGGGTTATTACGTCCGAGATTTACCCTTTAAAGATTCGTGCAAAGGCTGCCTCGATTTCGACCGCTTCCAATTGGCTCTTGAACTTCGGCATCGCATACGGCACTCCTTTCATGGTTGGTCAAGGGCCCGGCTACGCCGACATTGGTCCCAAGATCTTCTTCCTCTGGGGTGCCTTTTGTATTCTGGCGGTTCTATTTGTGTGGTGTATGGTCTTCGAGACAAGCAAGATCAGTCTTGAGCAGATTGATGAGATGTACGAACGTGTCGACTACGCTTGGAACAGCACCAGGTTCGAACCCAGCTGGAGTTTCCAACAGATTCTGGATGAAGGATGGTCCCCTAGTGGTCAACCCCCACCGGAACACGAATTGCAACAAACACAGACAAATTCCACTTCACAAACGACGCAAACCTCACAAACAAACTCAAATTCAGCAACATCAACAAACACCGGCGCGACTGCGAGCTCGACGGAAGCGGAAGCAAAGATGTTATCCCAGATGGGTAATGTGGACTTCAGTTATTGATCATTTATACCCATCTTCCACTTTATATCTGATGTTACTATTACCACTCTTTTTCTTTCCTTGTCATTTCAAATCATATCCCGGATAGCAGCGTCGGAGTTTACAATGTTTGGAGTTTATGGGGGGGTTCATTGGCCATAGCCACCGACGGGCGGTTGGTTCTGGGGGTTCATTCTGGCGGAAACGGGTCTTGCCACTATATTGCAGCGCAGCGGTCGTTTGGACAAAGCGAGTAAAGATATCACGGTCAATGTCGACGAGAATATCCCATTATGGTTTGACGAAGGAGTCAGCTTTCATGGCGTAAGGGAGTCGATGATGTATCAAACCCACCTCTTTGGGCATAACACCTTAGTATGACGGAGCGGTGGGAACAAGGCCGGTTTCATCCGGTCTAGAAGATAGGCAGGGGCAAGGCAGCTCTTTTGTCATCTATCAATTTGAGTCAAATCAGTCCATCACTGTTCAATGACACTTGACTGCTTTTCATGAGACTTGTGACTGGTGACCTGTGACTCGGTACGACTTTGAGACACCAAGACAAACATGTTTCGGAAGATAGCTTTGGGTCCGAAGTAGAAAGAGTGTCCCGGTACTTTGGCCGTGTCTATTAAATGCTTCACAGTAAGTTATCAATATCTGGTTACTGATATAGTTGACTTGGTTCTCTCTTACAGATCCATATGCTAAAGTCGACTTTCGGGCCGTCATGCCGGAAACAAGTGCACTGCCCTGCTCAGCAGAGTTAAGCCCGAGTCGAACATGTAGCACTTGGCCCAGACAGAAGAAGCGTCCACAGCATGTATTCAAGCATCAACATCCACGTTGACTGCTGTAAGAAGCATAGTCCAAGGCTCCTCCGATGGCTTCACTCTGAGTTAGTGAACTGCTGCTCTATATTTCGTGCACAATGTGAATATGGGTCCTATTCTTTAGATTGAAGGGAGCCTTTGCGGTGCTGATTGAAAGCGATCGGACTGCATAGCGAAGGTTAACACATTCACTGATTTGTCAGTCTGTCTTGTGACGTTGAAGGAAGAAAACTCCGAGTATATTTTTGTATTGTCTCCTCACCTCTGACAGACTGTGGCTCTCAGAGAGCAAGATGTGCTACCAGCCCAGTAGAGTGAGAGAGACAACCCAATATCGACCACCAAAACTTTACCCCCCCCTGAAAGCATGAAACAGAAAGAAATGATACCAGACCTGCAAAGATGGACCTTTTTCAACGCCTCGACGAGGACATATCAAACCTCATTATCGAACATGGTTTCCTCAACCTCGACGCGTTGCGCTTCGCAACAGAACGCGAGGTCGAGCGTGCTGCGGTAAGGGCGCTCGAGATGGCTACCCCTGACCTGCAGCTCGCTATTGCCATGAGACAGAGTGTCATAGGAATCGAAGGCGATAACATCATCAACGACGATGAGAATGATGCCGACGATAATAATGGCAATAATAACGCCGCTAACGTTGTCAACAATGACGATACTGGAGGTTATGTCGGCCGGGAAGAACGCAACCGCCTCCTCACAGACTCGCGAAACAACAGCGCAGAAACCTCAGACGCAGAAGACAACAGCAATAACAACAATAACGACGACGACAGAACGGAATGCGTCGTCTGCTTCACAGCAAGACAGCCTCTCCACCGCCTCCCCTGCGGCTGCCGAATGTGTCCCCGCTGCCTCCGGCGCTGTCTCCGCGCGGGTTTACGTCCAGGAGGCTGGCCGCCACGGTGTTGCCAGCCTCTGGCACCGGATAACGTCGAGCAGGCCGCCGGCGCAGAACGGCCTCGGTTGGTGAGGCTGTATCGGCAGGTCCGGGTTGAGGAGGAGACGCCGGGTGAGGAGAGGGTGTATTGTGCTAGGCCGGAGTGTGCTGCGTTCATACCGGCTGCTGATGGTGCTGCTGGTGACGACGCGATGTTTTGTCCTGCGTGTGGGCAAGGTACGTGTCGGCAGTGTCGGAGACCACTTCATCCGGGACAGCTGTGTGGTACCGAGGCCGAGGATGCAGCGTTGATGGACGTCATGGACGAGCTTCATCTGTCGCCTTGTCCTAGTTGTGGGAGGATTATTGAACGTGCGGGCGGGTGTACGCACATGACGTGAGTTTTTGAGCCCCCCTTTTCTTTTCTTTCCTCCCCTCCTATCCTAGAAAGCAAAGTGAAGTAAGGAAGTTTCGGGAGTAGAACTGATCAGAGGACTTGTAGGTGCGTATGCGGCCAAGAGTTCTGCTTCTCGTGCGGCGGGATATGGAGTAGAGGCTGTGTGCAAAACTGCAGAAGTATGGGGTTTTGGGGCCGTGTGAATATGAGGAATCGGAGGACGACATATCGGCAGGGTCAACTTGGGGAAGATGGTCGAATTGATGTTCCCACGCCAGTACTTCAGCATCCTCCTTTTCCTCCTCCTCCGCCGCCGCCGCCTCCTCCGCCTCAAGTTCAACCGCAAGTTCCACCACAAGCTCAACCCTTTCCACAAGCAAACCTCGATGGTTTGTGGGATCCTTTTCCTGCAGGTGAGTGACTCCTCTTTCACGCCCAGTCATAAGACAGAAACGTGCCATTTTTATAAAGGTGGGCACAATTTCCAGCTAGGGATCCAGACCGTGGTTGTGCCATTTCCTCTTCCGCCAGTACAGTTCTTGATCGATCCCGGCCTTATCACTGCCGCTTCTACGCCTGTGTTTTCCAACGTTATCTGTGGAACAGCAGGATACTTACTTGGCGTCCGTAGGAATTGTCCAGCCACAAGTGCAAGATTTCCAGCTCGCAGGGGAGATACCATTTATAGATCAACGCAACGTATACGACATGGACCGAGAGGCTCGTATTCGACAGGGCCGGGGACGCTTTAGCATCATCATGTACTACCCAGACGGCAGAAACACAGAGGTACGTTATAATCGACACACTGCTTCCCATAGTTTGAATCTCCACTGACAAGTACTCATTCCCACAATCCAGCCAGAAACCCGAGAGTGGCGCCCTGAACCCCGCGCCAATAGACGCCGACCACCTCCCCTCGCGCGTCCGGGCGAGAGGGCGAGAGCACCGCGGGCCTGGCCCGTATTCGCGATTCACGCTGAGGACCCCCTGTGCAGCCACCACCTGCCGACGTCGTGGGAGGTGGAGGACATGAATAACCGCGTCCAGGCGCCGGCGTGCACGTTTTGCCGGTCGAGGGCGCACGCCGTCTACTTTCGGTGCCGGACGTGCGGGATCGTGGCGTGTAGTATGCACAATAGCGTCCGGTTGGGGTTGACGTGGGCGCAGGCGGTGAGGGTGCGGAATGGGTTGAGGAATCGGGTTTGGATTGAGCCGGCGGGGACTAGGAGAGATGAGAATAGGAGAGACGAGAATCGGAGAGGTGAGTTTGATGGTTCCCTGACCAGTTTGGCGTTGGTGTTTGCCGTAGTTTTGCTTCTGACTTTATGAATAGGTTGGTTTCGACAGGCGTTTGGGAGAAGATGATGCGGATGGGTGTGTCCGTAGTGCGGGTGGAATACTTTGCTTCTCGATGTGTCTGGAGCGAGAGGAAAGAAACAGGGGCTGGGTATAAATCAAGAGGGAAAGACTGGGGAAGTAATTGATCGATCAAATTTCGATTCAAAGAAACTAGACTTTATTGAATCCAGGCGCTTAGAAGTTAAAACCTATGTGAGTGATCTGGGCTGCTCATTGCTATAGTCATCCTCTCGGTTTCTAAGCCATCTTGATTCCTACGAGAACCTGCAAAGTATGATGGCATAGATTGCTCCAACTATTTTGTAATTGAGGAGGAATTCCTTATAAACTAATACGAGTTTCGTGACCTGATGGATTTATAGAAGATGACGCCAAGGGTCTGGTGAACGGGAAGACAGGAAGTTCAAGAAGTTACATAATCGGCGCCGACCTTGAGGATGAAGCGGCCCCACTACTCCGTGCATGCGAGGCACTTAGACAGGGGCAGGACGGACAGGGCCAATTCTAGGTTTCCACTAGAGCCAACCTGGGGAAATGGCAATTCTGCCTCTTGCAACACCACAACTCCACTGTCGCAACATTGATAGCAGAGGCCAGGCTGATCGGGCTTCTCGCCCAAGATGTCTCTATCCTCAGACGAAGAAGAAGAGCTCCTCTTCGACAACCAATCCTTCGCCTCCGAGTCCAGCGACGACGGCGAAGAGCTACCGGCCCCGCGACCCCTGCATCACAACTTAAACTACTTTGCGCCCCCCTTCTACGGTCGCCCGCCAACCCCTCTACCCCCTTCGCCGTCACTGACATCGCTCCTCCGCCCGTCGCGACCGACGACTCCTGATGCCTCGGACGACGACTTCGAGCCCGTGCCACGCGCGTCGCCGCAGGTGCCGACCTACGAGTACTACGGCTTCGTGCTGTACCTCTTCTCAACGTTGACCTTCCTCGTTTACCTGCTCTGGTCCTACCTGCCCTCGCCTTTCCTCCACGCGCTGGGCATCTACTATTATCCAAACCGCTGGTGGTCGCTCGCGATCCCGGCCTTCCTCACGATGCTGGGGGTCTATATTTACATCGCGCTCGCGGCGTACAATACGGAGATTCTGACGCTGCCGCTGAGCTCAATTGAGACGGTGGTGGATGATGCCTCTAAGATTGGGGTCATTGACAGCAAGGGGCGGCTGCGGGATGACCCGAAGAAGAGGTCTAGGAATAAGAGAGACCACAGGTTGCCGGGGGGAGGTTACGACTGGAAGAATATATGGAACGAGGGGACGGATGCTGTCATGGACATCCCGTTAGCAGGTGCGTGTGAAGTTCTCTATGGAGAAGGCCGAGACTTCGAGTCAGAGGACGAATATATCGTGACATGAAGCCCAAATTCACAACTAATTGAAAACGGATACAACCAAAACGAAAATGAGATACCCATTGGCGCGCGAGATCCGTAGTTCAATCGTATTTCAAAATGCCAAAGTGAATGACATAGCCTTTCTATTGAGGCTCCGCTCTTTAGACCCCGTGCTCAAGTGCTGTATGGTGGGATGTGACGATTCTGCAATTTGATGGTAGCCATCCCTGCTCGGTCAATACCTCTCACCGAGAGCTCGTACAGTGTGTCGCGCTATGACACAGTGGGGTGTGGCTGGAATCTCTCAGCCTTGCACCTTCCTCCAACCACCGCGCCAAATTTTGACCAGACGCGACTTTCAATCGACCGAAGCATCGCAACAACCCACCCCACTGCCCTCGAACCATCTCAATTATCTCGGTGGATTGTCGCTTCACACGTCGAATTGAAATCATGTCCCAACAACCGCTGTCCTCGGCCATTCAGCCGACCGACATCTACGGAGGAGGTAAATGCTTACTTCCCGCTGTACTCTACGCGAGGCCCAATCTAACCATCGCGAACAGACGAGGTCTCCGCTCTGGTCCTCGACCCAGGCTACTGCAGCACCCGCGCAGGATTCGCTGGCGAGGATGTCCCCAAGTCCGTCTTCCCGTCCTTCTACGGCCGCGTTGGTTCCTCCGATACCCCGACAACCGTCTTCGGCGACGAGTGCCTGATCCCCCGGGCCGACCTTGAGGTCCGCAACTACATGACGCGCGACAGTGTTGTCGAAGACTGGGATGTCGCCAACAAGCTTTGGGAGCACATGCTCATCACACGCCTCCAGCCCGGACGCCCGACCCATCCGTCCAAGAACGGCCTGAACGATGACCCCAAGGAGGAAGTCGAGGGAGGTGAGGCCAACGGCGACGTCGACGTGGCCATGGAGGACATTGAGTCGCAAGAGAAGGCCCTGCAAGAGAACCCGCTCCTGATGACCGAGGCGCCGTGGAACTCTGCAAAGTCTAGAGAGAAGGCCATCGAGATTATCATGGAGAACTGGGGCTGCCCTGCGTTTTGGCTCAGCAGAACGCCCGTCCTGGCTGCGTTTGCTGCTGGCAAGGCGAGTGCCCTAGTTATTGATGTCGGCGGCTCCAACACTTCGGTCACGGCCATCCACGACGGCATGGTCCTGAAGCGATCCATCCAGAAGTCTCCCGTTGGTGGCCTGTGGCTGTCCTCCCAGATTCGCAGCCTGTGGGAGACCTCAGAGCCCAAGATCGAGCCCGTTCCTACATACATGGTCGAGAGTAAGACTCCTGTCGACGCAGGCGCTCCTGCTCAGTTCAAGGAACGCAAGTTCGACTTCTCCATCACCGACTCATTCCGCGCCTACGAGGACGACCGTCTCCTTACGGAATTCAAGGAGTCGGTAGTCGAGACCTGGCGCGGACCCGGCAAGTACGCCGTGCCGCAAAACGAGGAGTTCGCCAAGACGCAACCCGGCCGCGTGTTCGAGTTCCCCAACGGCGCAAACCAGATGTGGCGCGAGCAGCGGTACAAGGTCTCCGAGGGCATGTGGGACGAGACCGCAGCGTTCCCGACCACCAACGAGGAGTTCCGCCTGAACAAGTCGCAGACGATCCCCGAGCTCATTCGCGCCGCCCTGAATGCTGTTGACGTCGACCTGCGCCCCAACCTCCTCGGCAACATTGTCGTCACTGGCAGCACTAGCTTGCTCAACGGCTTCAACGACCGTCTGAACAATGAGCTTACGGCCATGTACCCCGGCCTTAAGATCAAGATCCACGCGGCTGGTCTCTCCAGCGAGCGTCGCTTCGGCGCCTGGATCGGTGGCAGCATCCTGGCCAGCCTGGGTACCTTCCACCAGATGTGGATTTCGCGCAAGGAGTACGAAGAGAACGGTGTTAGCATCGTGGAGAAGCGTTGCAAGTGATTGCCGTCATTCAAGGGCCCGTGGGGGATCAAAGTCAGGATAGGGGTAGCAGGAGTATGGCGGGAGGGTCATCGTTACTCGTTACTAAGAAAAGGGCGTATGGAGTTTGCACAAAAGGCTTTTTTCTAACTACCAGAGGGAGGAGACGGTGGGCGTCAAAAGACTACCTCGCATTAAGACCGTCTTGGAAGGATGCTATCTGTACGCGCATGCAATCTTTTCCTTCACCGGAGATACATAGATTGTGAAAATACAAAAAACGTATCAAACGAATGTTGAATGCTGTGAATCTTGGCAGACCATGGTCACCCTGCAACGATTTGGACATGTACGTACCTGAATACATGTATTGAGGCGACGGGCCTGCGGTTCTACGCGTATAGATTACGGAGGTGCGATCATTGTAGCAGATCCTGTCTTGCATTGCGCGAGATGATCGGAGCGGGTCGATCCTCAGCCAGCCACTCGCAATTAAGGCTGGAGTAGACAATGGCCGAGTAGGTAGATTGAACGTGGCTTTTTGTCCTGCTCATTGGTAGAGCATATTTGGTTCTGCGCTATGCCGTATTAGTGAAAGAGCGAGTCCGGGGAAATGCGGTTCAGAAAAGCGATTGATGTGGAGATGGATGTCTTGAAAGGCCAGAAGGGTGGCCGCCTGCCCAAAGTTCCCTTGTTTGCCAAAGATCTGGAGACTCTGGAAAAGAACAAATTGCGATTCCTTGATTGATATCTCGGGTATAGGAGATGACTGCAACTCGAATATGAAGTAGGCATGTCAACATACCTTACCTAGGTATATGTATTAAGCAGTCCAGGAATCCGATTCACCTTGAGGAAGGTAGACCTCAAGAGACGGAATTGGTTCTTTCCTTCCGTGTAAGTGACCACGACCCACCCTTGCTCTCCTATCTACCTAGGACCGTCCCATGCATCAACACCCTCGGGCTGTCTCCCTCAGCCAGGCACCTTCTTGAGCAAATAATTTCTCCTTTCCGCTTCCAGATTCTTCACAACTGACTTACCGCGGTGATCAGCTTCTTACCTTCTCACACAACTTACCACCACATCCATCCCTCCATCCATCAAACGCCTTTACGAACACAGCAAGCACAATTTGCCATATCATCACCCACGAGCAGACTTTTCTCACTTCACTTTACCGAAATATCAATATATCCGCCTTGGTGCAACTTTGTGCCCAGAAGGCAAACCCACCCTCGGCCGCTATCGAATTTAGGTATGCCATGACAGAAACAAAACCCCATTGCCGATGGCCGGCTGGGGTAGAACGGGCAGGCACGGGCCACTGGCCATTGCTGCCTTCTTCGAAGCAAAGTAATTGGCTGACGACTAACGCCTCAGGCACCCCTGCAGAAATCGCACCTGAGTCACCCAAATTTCTGCGGCTCTACGTGAACTTTCCCTCCTGCTTCCCCAGAGCCGACCGACGCGTCGCCCCATCGACTTCACGAGCTCCGAACGAACGAACGCTGACCCTGACGCATCGGAAAACACAACGCGAGGCATGGTATAGAATCGAAACAGGTCGGCGCACAATATCGGAGGTGCCAGAGGGTGGATATTTGTGCAAAGCTTCGACAACATGGGCGCCGACACTCCCAAATCCCCTCCTCGCAGTGAGGAGGCGCAGAAGGAGCAGGATGCTCAGGACGAAGAGCAAATTGAGCGGACTCTCGCGACGCTCCAGAATGGCGGAGAGCTGGGCATCACTATTGATGATACCCCTTTCGACCAGTCTGGGAAGGCTGACGATGCCCAAGACTTCGAGGATATTAGCGACGACGATCTTCCGGACGAGGAGGAAGGCGAAGGCAATGTTGCCACTTCCATGTCCGTTCCAGGTCTGACAGATGACGGAGGTACGAGCAACGACACCGACGACTTGTTTGGCGATGGGCCATCTTCTCCGATCGAAGTCCCTGGTCCGCCATCACCAGCCCCTCATGTTCACGATCCCGACGACGCCGATCCATCACAATACCGCGACATCAACTTTGATCCCGAACCTGGCTACGAAGCTGCCAACCAAGATCCTGAGATTCCTGCTCCAGCTGAGACTGCTGAAGATTTGGTCAAGCAAGCCTGGCCGACTTGGGAGAAGGGTGTTATTCTGAAATGGAACGAGCTCTTACCTCCCAAAAAGGCCCGGTGGATCGAGAAGAAGCCCACCAAGAAACCAAAGACCCTCATCTTCTCCAAGCTCACTCTGGATCTTGCCGCCGACCAAGAGAAGCTCTTCCGCATCCCCGGACCCGCGACTGTGACTCGTAAGCAGAGACGCATCGACGATGAGTCTAGAGGGCTCATGTCTTGCGCCCCGCAAGAGTCCTCAGACGAAGCTGAAGCTGAAGAATTCAATCTCGAGCAAGAATCCGATTCGGAAGCAGTGGCGGGTTTTACACTCCAAGACATTGAGATGGTGTGCGATGACTGGTCCATCCGTATTGAGCAGGCTGAGCAAGACTTCCGCGATCAACAAGCAAAGGAGGCTGCAGCCGAGGCAGCCGCCGCCGCTTCTGTCAAGCGTGCCCATGATGATGCTTTTGACTTCGACTGGGAGGCTGAGTTCATGGAAGACGAAGAGCCAAAGCCGCCGCCAAAGAAGAAGACGCGTCCGCCCCCGCCAAAGGGCTTGCCAGAAATTCCTCGATTCACCGCACCATCGTTCGACTCGTTTGAGGATGTGACCAAGCGCGCCTCGAAGCGCGTCATTCTCGATTTGAACGACCCATACCTTCTCCTGGAAGAAGCCGAATCGCAGCGTGGCCCCAAGCGCCAACGCGTGGAGCAAAAGATGACGCGCATGGCGAACGGCCACTTGAGACCTGACTTATCTTCTCGCTTCAACATGTCCAACGACGATGCGTACGAGGCGCTCAAGGAGAACCATCAACACAAGGTCAGAGCAACTCTGGGGAATCTTGCCGTCGAGCACAGTATGCCTGCGCTTAAACTGGCATGGCCGTTCTACAAGGTCAAGCTGGACATTCGACGAGATGGATTCCACCGGCCTCATTTCAAGTTTGGTAAGCATGAGCGTCAGACGGTCAGGTTCAGCAAATTGGGCTTCCATAAGCGCAAGACTATGAAGGGAAAGGCTCATGAGGTCTTCAAAACCACCAAAGACTTGGGCATAACGGACAACTCGACGGCTGTGCTCTTTGAGTACTGTGAGAGAACGCCACCCGTTCTTTCCAACTTTGGCATGGGAAACCGTGTCATTAACTACTACCGCAAAAAGAAGGTCGATGACGAAGAGACGCCACCAAAGATGGAGATTGGTGAGTCTCACGTCCTCTTGCCCGAAGACAGATCCCCTTTCGCCATCTTTGGCGAGGTCGAAGTCGGACAAACCATGCCTACTTTGCACAACCAAATGTATCGGGCGCCAATCTTCAAGCATAAGCCACGGTCTACAGACTTCCTCTGTGTCCGCAGCTCAACGGGCGTCGACGGAGCCAACTGGTACTTGCACAAGATTGATCATCTTTACGTGGTTGGCCAGACTTTTCCTAGTGTTGAGGTCCCTGGCCCTCACTCTCGAAAGGTCACGAATGCCTCGAAGAACAGAATCAAGATGATTTCGTACCGCATGATGAGGAGGAATGAGCACCATTTGGTAAATCTATCAGAGGTGACGAAACATATTGCCGAGTCGACGGACGCTCAAAACCGGCAAAAGCTCAAGGAGTTCCTATCCTACGCTAAGGTTGAAAAAGGACTCTGGGGCCTTAGGAACGGCGAGACTCTTATGGATGAGAACTCAATACGAGCGATGATCAAGCCTGAGGACGTCTGCCTGATTGATGGTATGCAGTTGGGTATGCAGATGCTGGAAGACGCTGGTTTCGACCCTAACAACGTCAACCTGGAGGACGACAACGAAGAGGTTGCCGAGGATGAGGACGACGATCGCACGGGTGCAGGCACTGCCAAAGGTAGTAAGAAGGCTGCCGAAAAGAACGAAGAAAAACTGGCAGACAAGATGGCGCCGTGGAAAACCAGCAAGGCCTTCATCGACGCATGCGCTGGCAAGGCTATGCTTAAGCTTCACGGACAAGGAGACCCGACTGGCCACGGCCTTGGATTCAGTTTTATCAGAACTTCCATGAAGGGCGGCTACATCGAGACTGTCCAGAAAGGTGGATCCCATACCACTGCAGCTGACGCCATGGCAGCACACCCTGATGCACAACGGAAGGCGAATAACGGCCACGCTTACAACGTCAAGGAGCAAGAAGCCATGTACAGAAAAGGCATTCGCGAAATTTGGGACAAGCAAAAAGACAGTCTGGAGGACGGCACACAAAAGGACGATGACCTCGTGGTCCCTCTGCCACCAGACGAAGATGACCGATTCAACCCCCAACGAGCCCAGACTCCTGCCCATGCCGACGAAGGGATGAGTCAAATTACCGGCCTGACGACATCAACTAGCCGGAACCAGCGAAAGAAACTCAAGATTACCCGAGAAGTTCTCAATGATCAAGGTGCTGTCGAGCAAAAGGTCATCATTCTCGAAGACCCTGTGATTATAGACCGTTATATCAAGAGAAAGAAGGAGTTGGAGTTGGAGGATTTCAAGTACGAAGTCCCACCGCGTTGGCCCCCTCCCCATCCCCTTTCAGGTCTATTATTCAACCTTCATGCGCTCCCCGCTCACATAATCTCGTGTTTAGTATCTACGAAGGACGACCGACTGGTGTCGCTGATGACGACCGCCGTCGCCTGGTTGAGTACGCACTATCCTTCCGTAGATGCTGAACACTTGATTGACCACCTAGCAGGATTGATAAGGAGCTTGAACGGCTCAACCGAAACAAGCAGCGACGCATCGGACGAGAGCAACAAAAAGGGCTCCACCGTTCCAAGAGTGGACTCGACGCAGGGTCCCCCGAAGCAGACCGTGCTGCCACCGGTACAACCCGAAAGTGTGCCAATTGTGGACAAGTCGGACACATCAAGACAAACAAGAAGTATTGCTCCCTTTGCTTTTCCTTTACCTCCCCGTCCCAGTTCAGATCTCCGGAGCATGTTCAGACGTGGGGGAAACAATCGCTGGGTTCTCAAGCGGGAGCTCCTGTTGAGGGCACGCCAGCGAAAAGCAGTCCCGCCAAAGCAAAAAGACGACGGGATTCAAAAGCACAGGATACGCGACCGCTCCAAAGAAAAGGCCAATAGGCGAGCATCGTCTAAGGGACAGCCAAAACAGCCCCCAAAGCCAAAGGCAAAGAAGTTCAAGTACAACAAGTACACTTCCAAGCCCTACTGGCACAACAGCAGTATGAGCACCAGGGTCATATAAGCATATGCTCCCTTGGTCATCGTCACTCCCTGTTGCTTGCTTTCCACAATTTTTTCCCATTACCTACTCAACATGCTTTCTCTTCTCCACTTCTCCCATAACTTCTGTTTCGTATACACGCATACTAACCCGCGCAAAGGCTTTGCCCTATGCTTAACGGCACGATGAAGACCGACAACGGCATCGCAGAACATGGCGGTTTCGGTACCTACAATGCCCCAGCTGCTGGAGCCGGTTCTCCCGGGCAATGAACGACTCGAGACGACGTCGAGTTCGGACGGCGGAAACTGGCAGCTGTCAGGGGCTTCAACGGACCAGACGTTGCAGCGCAGGACACTAAAATACGGTTGAGACGACAGACTTCGAACAACCGAATAGCCGGTAGCTGTTTCCGGCGCTTTCCAATTAATCAACAGCAAAGGCTGCAGCTGGTCGTTTAACTACCGACGAACGTTCCAGAACGGGGGAAAGAACCCCACTCGCAACCATCCCCCGGTTGCTAACAATAGGGCTATGCCAAGCGATTTCACGCAAGGGGTTCAGGCACAATGAACAGGCTGGGAAGTTCATGTTGAAGAAAGGTTGGGGTAGTTGCGAGCGTTTGGACCAGAGAAATCTCATACAAGAGGTCGGACCGAACAATCCAAAATTGGAGCCCACCATGCAATTCGACAATCAAGGGGTGGGAAAGGGTGTGTGTACAATGACAAAAAAGAAAACATCTAGGAGGTGAGAGCCCTTGGAGCTTGGGGGAATTTGGAAAGGCTTGATCAACTTTGTCAAAACTGGACGGGGCAGATTTAATGGACTGCTCTCACGTCACGACGAGCAAGGGGGAAAACGACGATGCCGAATGGTGGGAAGGAAGGGGGGTTTTGGCAAAGCGGTTAAGCAAAGCATGTAATGATGCATCGGCACGGCGTTTGGTGTTGTTAAAATTAGCTACAGCCGCGTGAAGCGTGGGTAGTACCCTCTCATCACACGCGTGGGAAATTCATTTCAACAAAGTGACTAACTAACTACTACTGCTTCTTCTCAACTATGGTGATGAGTGTGTGTCGTTACTCTGCAGTGATGGACGCGTAGGTCCAGCTTACCTTCTCGTTCCGAGGTTGGAGAACCCCCCCGGTTGGATATTGCATGCCGTAGTCGGGTAGCTAGCTAGTGTGGGCGGCTGGGTGAATGGGGAAAAATAGGAGGGGGAGGCTCTTGGAAGAGGCTAGCACGGGCCGATGATTACATGGAGGTGAAGAGGAGGTAGTGTAGTGTAGGCATGTAGGTTGCCGGGAGAACTAGATACTAGATGCGGCAAAAGATGAACATGGATTGGAGAGGCGGGAAGATCAAAGACAGGTAAGGGTAGTGTCGATACGTACAAACATGGGTGGGGGAGAGGTCCGAGGAAGAAGGGGGGAAAAGGGGGGGGGGGCAGAATCCGGGATTCGTGTATCAATGTGGACTCTCGCGGCGCATCATCTTCTTCCTAGATTGGCGAACCGGGCAAAAAACCGCGCGGACGATGGCCGGGCTAATGTAGGGAAGAAACAAGGACAAACCTCGAGAGATGGACAGAAGGGGGAAAAGGACGTCAAAGAGGGATTGGATGAGGGATAATGGGCGATAGGTCCCAACAAAGGGCGTTCTAGACGCCCCGAAACGATCAAGACTTTTCTGTTTGGAAAGGATAGCGTAGATAGACCAGGGCCTTGTTTCCGTTTGGACCATTTGGAGGTGGGGTTTGTTGTCCCGCTTGTCAGGCTTGTCAGGCCTGTCAGATCGAGGTTGCTTTGAGGTATGGAAATCCATCCGTGCAAGGTTTAGGAACTGAGAACCAGTTTGTGGTTGATTACCTTGGAAGAGGGAAAGGGGGAGGGGACGGGGGGGGGGGTTCAAAGTCACATGAGAAGAAAAAGTGTGGATTGGATGGGATGGAATGGTACGCGGTGGGATGCGGGTTGCAATGAACATGTGGTTGGTGATTGCTGCTGCTGATGATGATGATGAGTTTGGTGGTTGGGGTTATACAAGGGCCCTCCTCAGAGAGAACATGAAGTCTCTGCCAAGCCAGGTGTGTGAGAGCATGGTTTCTCCAAAACCCCCCAGCCTGGTTTTGCGGCGCCAGGAAACATTGACTAGACATATCAGAGGTGGAACAGATGAGTTTTACCCACCAACAGCCTACAGCCCACGGACTACGTAGATGTACTGTGTAAGTCGGAAAAGACGTGTAATCAATCGACAAAAGGCAAGGGGGATAATTGGCTCCCGAGATGCAGTGGTGCGTGCGTGTGTGGTTCAAAAGGCCTTTGGATTTGGCTTTTTGGGGGGGAGAGAAACGGTCGCCGGGTCGCGTGGCTGCGGAGCAAGAGGTGAGCATATGCATGCCAAGTGTGTTGTGCTAAAAATAAACCTATTTTTAGAACCGAAAGGCATGGGTTGGACGACCTCGCAGGGGGGCACAGCGAGGGGAGAAAGCACGTCTGCACCACCAACCTGCATAGGGCTTCTTGGATCGTAGGGTGCGTTTGAGCCAATCGGCTTGGGATTTGCACCCAGGAAACACCTTCGGTCTTTTGCTAGCTTCGAAGAAACATGCATGTCGAGCTCGCACCGTCACAACCCAGAGAGAGGGAAACCTGGGAAAGTGATGCGTGTGTGGATGGATGGAGATACAAGAGGCTCTTTTGCGCTTCAGACACGGCAAGTTTTTTGATAACCTGACCGGGGTGGGTACGCCGTGCCGGAGGGGAAAGTGAAGTCAAGCATTTTCGTTCGTTCTGACCAACCCCCATCCCCAAACCCGGCTCCGAGATGATGGACTAGCGTCATGCTCGTTGGGATTGGGCCGGCGCTTAACTTAATGATATGGTTAAATTTCAATTTAGAAATGAAGAAAAGGTGGGATGGCGTGTTGCCGGTTGATGATGGGACGGAGACATAATTGTGAATTCTTGCGACGACAGCGGTTATCGGCTCGACCTTGCTTTAGCTTGGATCTTTCTCCGGACGAATTAGACGACTGCTGCTCTGTAGAGGGACGAGCCATTTTGTGACAAGATGGGACATTGGACATGGGTTTGCCGGACCTGTCGATGTCGCCGTACGGCGTGCGCAAGATGAAGTTGCTAATTCGGGATATCTTGATCACATTCTCTGGCGAAAGTGCCGCATTGTAGGCGCGCATGAGGAGATCGAGAGGAAGGGGGGAGTTTCCGAGTGGTTACTTGGTCTCTTTCTTGGGTCGTCTTCTTCGCTCGCAGTCATACAATATCGGTAGCAGACTTGTCTGGACGAGGAGACTGCGTGCCATAGATTCCAATGATGATGTTGTTTCCTGGAGAAACAGAGCTTGGCAAAGGGCTATTCTGGATCGTTATCAGTGATTCCAAAGCAAAGGTCCCCGTCGCCGCGAAGCTTCTCAGCCAAAGACAATGGTTCAAGCTGGAGATGCCCAGCAGAAGTGGGGGAGTCGGTGTTTCTCGAACGTCCAACCATCTCTGGGCGTTCTGGAAAAAAAGGGCCCTGACATGACCCAGGGCGACCGGTGGGAAGATTGTCATCATGGACGCGGGGTATCGTTGAGGGTGGGGACCTGATCTAATTCGAGATGATGGGCGACCGGGTTCGTCAAACAGGCGCGGGATGTATGTAGGCGAGGGAGGGGGGCATAGATGCATGTGAAGCGAGATCTACAGCTGAGAGCCGTGGGAGCGGACGGACGTTATCAAAATGGCCCTGACAGTGACCGGTTTGGCAGCTGTACGTGCAGATAGGCACCTTCGGCGGGAATGCCGCATGCTGGCTGGGATGATACGTAGGGTTCCCTTTGAAGCCTTGTCCTGTTGGTGGAATAGTCCGCCGAGGGGATGGTTCCAATGAATTAGTCCCCCCTTCCAGCCCACCTCTTGTTCACGCTTGAGATGCGGGAGAATGGTCAGGTCCACCCGTGACCCCAGGGAAGGGGTTAGACAGCTAGGTACCTTGCATGGTTGAGGTGGTGATTGGGACCTTGAAAAGTGTCCGTTTAGCGATGGCCTCGCTTTGTCGTGGGCCAGGGGAGGGAGAGGGGAACTCAGACTCTGACAAAGGGCGAGGTGTAAGAAAAGGGGCAGATAGACAACAGGAGCGTAGAAATGCAGGAGCCGTTGACGCCAAGGCTGGACCTCGAACTCAATTGTCCAACCTGAAGTAGGGTACTGAATGCCGGGACATGATATCGGGAGGGCTGAGTCGGTTTCGACACAATGGAGACTTAGAATGGATGACAGATTCCCGTGCTTGTGGTCCCTGGGAGTCTTAGTATGGTCCATTGAAGATGGGCCAAGGTCTGTGCTAAGCATCACCATTCACCGAGCCATTGCTGTGTAGCAATAGCAGACTGGGAGTTTCCTTCTGTTCTGTGCGTGTCCGCCGCGTCCCACCGGTCGTGCCTGGCCCTGAATGCAAGTGATGGTTCCTGCGTTCCTGCGCCGGCGGCGATGGCGGCGCGGTCGGATGTTGTGGTGGGAAGGAGAGGCTCAATATGCGGCCCGGGCACGTTGTTTGTTTGGGTGTTGGTGCAGTTGATGACGGCCTCCATCCCTACCTCATGGCCTTACGGCGTTATGCTTCTGCTTAGGATGTGCAGAGTAAGCAGTTAGGTCATCGGGCGGACGGGGACTTGTGCGCGAGTGTGGGTGGTACCGGCTGGGCGAGCGAGGGATGGACGGCGATGTTGGTGAGCACTGAGTGGTGGTGATTGTGTGTAGGTACGCAGTACTGTGTATGGGTGGACGGGTTGTAACTTGTAACCTGTGGGATATTAGCAAGGTCCAGGGAGGAGGAGTCCGGTTCTGAGTTCCGGCGCATGTCGAGTCCACTTGAAGTTGACCAGGTCGAGGCTTGCGGAACGTCAATGCTCTCGGCTAGTGTAGAGAGATGGCCTTGAGGGTCTCGATCTTCAGACTTTCTGGGTCTTAGTGTATTCGGACGGTAGTCTGTGGTCTGCTCATGGTACTAGTTTCTTGACGCAATGAGAGAGAGAGAGAGAGAGAAAAGAGACGAGTTGCAAGGTAAGGTAAGGTACGTAGTAAGGTCAGGAAGGAGTACCTAGTATCGCCGGAATCATCCTCGCAGTTTCCGCAAGTTGTACGTAGTCAAGCCGCAAACCGCACGCACCTCATGTCGGCTAGACGTCAAATGTCTCGACGACACCTGCCACATGTATCCTGCCTGCAGTGTCTCACTAGCGGCAGCGCCGTCGAAGTCGGGGCCGGTACCTTAGCTGGGTGGGGTGGGTACAAGTGGGGATCCACCAGACCCTGAGACAGTGCGCAGGATCGTGGTGGGAATTATGCTCCAACACTGTCCTCACAAACCAAAAGAAGCAGGCGCCACACAGTGTTTGCGACCAGTCTCAGCTCTTGACCTCATTCCCTGCCTCTTCACGTTGTTGTTTCACGAGCGTCCGCAACGGCCACCAGGACCCCCCGTCATAAGAACGCACGCTCCAAGAGTCCTCGCGACCTTGCCTTGTCTGTGGTAGTGAGGCCCAAGGTGAAGTGCTACGGCGCAAGTAAGGTGAGAGCAGGACCGGCCTAGCATTAGCATCTGGCATCTAACATCTAGGCATAATGTCAGGAGAGAGAGATGATGATGATGATGGGTACCGACTGGACTGGTCCACTCACATCCAACTGCGAATTGGCAGGGCCTGGAGACACTGGATACTGTACACAATAAGGTACCTAGGTACGGAGTAGGTAGACATGGAAGAAGATGAGGCCTTCTGCTTCTGGACGCGGCAGACGAGAGTAATCAGCAACCTTTCCTCACTCAGATTGATTTTCTCACAAGTACATACCTAGTGAGACTGGCCACTGGACAGTGAATACCTAGTCAAATAGCGAATGATCAGAGACCAACCTGAAGTGAGAGGAGCAGGGGTTAATTGGAGTAGGTACACCGACCCCCCGCCCCGTTTTCCTCCTTTTCCACTCTTTTTTTTTTTTTTCTCTCCCGTTCCAGTCCCTTTTTTATTTCTTCCGTCACCCAGTTCATTCGCTCCCCGAAATCCCCCCAGTCCCGTCCTCGGCCTAGGATTCGTTCATTCATCGACCCCCATTCCCTGTCACTCACACCCCCCCCGTCGTCGCTCTTTTCCTTCCCTTCCCGTCGTCTCCAAACTGCTGGCTTGCTGCTAGGTACGGATACTGCTGCACCTGCTGATTGATGCTTGCGCAGCCCGTCGCACTACTCTGCTGCTCCCGCTCCCCGATTTCCACCTATTCCATCTCTTTGCCGCAACCTCACTGGGTGGAAGTGCTCACTCACTCATCTTCGGTACCTACTCCGTCTGCTACACACTCTTAGGTCGCTGATGTGGGCTTGTCTTGCCTGACCTTACCTTGCCTTGCCTTGCCCCCATTACCTACTCTTCCTCCTGCTGCTACCATTACCACCTTACCTTACACCTGAGGTAGGTACTGTACCGGGCTGGCTGGCTGCACCTAATACTGTTGCTTCCCCCTCCACCATCCATTCCCATTCTTTTTTTCCCCCTTCCCTCCTTCAACTGTCCTGCCTTCCCGCACCCAAAAAGTGAACACGATCGCGTCTATTATTAGAATCATCCACGCCAGATTCAGCCCCATCGACCTGCACCTCACATCGCCTGTCCATCCCAGAACCTGTCGCATCTGCACTTGTAATGGGATCAATGTACGTTCTTGATGCGTCGTCAAGTCAACTCTCTCCCCTGCTCTGACAGCCTTTTGCTCCCACCGCCTGTCATATACCGTTGCTCCCGGGATGCGCTGCCTTGTCCCATGCAACCACTGACTGACGCATCGCCAGTTCGGAACCACTACCCACGACCCAGCCCATCTAGATAAAAGCAATCAGCCCTCCCCGGCCTAGCTTTTGTTTCCACCTCACTTTCCCGACCAGCCAAGCTAGTCGCTGCGATCAGATATATCCAGCTCGCGTCCCTTCTCCTTCGAGCTCCAACCAGTCTCTCGCCTCCTCAAGACCCTCACCCTCACCCTCACCCAGGACCAGTCGACCCTACATCGCGACTGCAACGGCTGAGACCTCGCCGACGACGACGACGCCGCCGCGATATCGCTGATCGGTCTCGAAGTCGCTCGCCTCGACAACGTCTTCGGCCCCGTATAACACGTTTCGCTGCCTCATACCCGTCAGCAAGCCTAGAGCATCTAGTTCAAGATGGGACGCAGAAAGATTGAGATCAAGGCCATCAAGGATGATAGGAACCGCTCTGTGTAAGCTTGCGCCCTGACTACCCCTCGCGATACCCAGAAACCTTTGGCTGACTGTCGCGTCGCGTATAGCACCTTTCTCAAGAGAAAAGGCGGTTTGTTCAAGAAGGCGCATGAGCTTTCCGTGCTGTGCTCCGTCGACGTCGCTGTCTTTATATTCGGCAGCAACAAGAAGTTGTATGAGTATTCTTCCACGGATATGCGGGAGATGATCACTAGATACACATACGTGAGTTCCTCCATTCTTTCTGGGTCGCGAATGCGTAACGCTAACCCTGAGATAGCATGGCGGCCCGAATGAACACAAAGGCCCTTCAGACTTCAACGGAGGCAACGACGAGGACGAAGACGAAGATCCTGAAGGCACCCCGCCGCAGGAGTCTCACATGATTCCGCCTCAGTTCCAAGGACAAGCGCCATTTCCTCATATGCGACACCACACCCCCTCAGCTTCACCTCCGATTCCTAATGGCGTGCCTTTCCCGCAACACCATGGTCTTCCCGTGCAACGCGGCCACACCCCGCAGCCTGGCATGGGATCACGGCCCGGTTCTCGACAAGACATCCGCCGGATGGGACCAAACATGGGCCCTCAACCCGTTGGCCCTCCCGGATCTCAGCAGCCTCCGGTCAATGGATTTGCCTACATGCCCAACCCCGCCATCTACAATCCCCAGAACCAGCCCAATATGCCACCAAACATGCCTCACGGAATCCCCCAGCAGTACCAGCAACATGGCCCTCAATACTCCTCGTACGCGCCCAACCATCATCCCCCGCACATGCAACAGCATATGGAGGACCAGCGCCGTTCCATGCCGCCAAACTATCCGCAACAGCAGGGTCCGCAAGGGCCTGGGCCTCAAGTTTCTCGGATCTCGCCGTCTCCGCCACAGCCTCCTACTCAGCAATTGCCGCCGCAACCACCTCAGATTTCACCGCCGCCACAGCCACAGCAACTTGAGCCTCAACAGCAGCAGCAGCAACCGCATCCGTCGCCTCAACCCCAGCAACAGCAACAGCCGCAGCCACCTCAGTCTCAACAGCAACAGCAACAGCCGCAACAACATCAGCCTTCGCCGCCGCAGTCTGAGGAGATGCCAGCGCCATCGGAGCCACGATCCGAGCTGCCCCAAAGACCCCAGCCGCCCCTGCTCAACACGGACAGCGCGATCAAGAAGCTTCCGCAGCGTAAGCAGCACAGCATCTTCACTCCCATTGACGAGAACCGCTCCATCCTGTCTCAGCACTTGGCTTCATTCGCCTCTGAGCAGAGCATAAAGGCGGAGCCTAATCGGCCCCCATTCCCTGACCAGAGCACTATTAAGGTTGAAGGTAACCGCTCTCAGTCAGTTGATGTTGGCGCAGTATCTCGGACCAATGGTTCCACGACTTCTCCGCCCATGCCTCCGCGCGCCAGCACTCAATCTCTAAACAAAAGCCGCAACATCTCCGTATCGTCAATCCCAGAGACAACGTTTACTCCGCCATCTCGCACCAATAGCATGAAGCTTGGTGGTGGTGCGCGTCCCCGTTTGAGGGTGGAGATTCCCGACGAACCTTCGGATGGCGGTAGCGCAACTGCCGAGTCAAACTCTCCTCGCAACTCGACAGATACCACATCCCAGACGACTCGGCGCCATGCATCCGACTCGCACTCTTCCGGTATGGTTCTGCCGCCGCCATCCCCGTCAGCCCAAACGCTCCTCTCAGCTGGCGCCACGGGCCCGCCAAACCCGTTTGCTCGCCCACCTCCGCAACAAAACAGCAATATGAACATTGACACCCCCGTTTCCGCCCTTCCGTCCCGATTCTTAAATAATGAATTTCTGCCCAGTCCGAGCAGCTTTTATCCGGAATGGTATGCTCGTGGCGGCAGCGATAGCAACACACTACCCAGTCCATTGAACTTTGCGACTCCAGTCGTTGGTTCCGGCCCCAGCTTCTTGCGAGACGACAATCCGGCTACGAAGCGCAAGAGTCCTGAGATCAGCGCCAATGGTCCGCACGACGGTCCCGAGGCCGGGAACGAACCCAAGAGGATTCGGGTAGATTCTTGATTTCAAGTTTCTCTTCTTTATTCGACGCTTTTTTCCACACCTTATCTGTACCATTCATCTGCATTCTGGCCTCCTTCAGACCATGTATGGAGTGCATTTGGTTCTATGATACCTCTTTCTTTTCACTTTACGGCATTAGCGTCACGTAAGATGTTTAGTTTACCTTCTCTTCTATATCTCTGTGTACGCAGAGGATTATGCTGCATTGCTAGGCGCAACATCGGCCACGACAGGGTTTTTGATTTTTCTTTCTATTTTTTCGTACTTCATCTGGACTGATGAGTAGTATTACTACTACTCCCCGTGTCCGAAACGGCTTTGGAGGGAATGATGTGCACACGGACATGTGAGATGACTGGAAGCATGGAAAACTGGCCTGTAGCAGAAGATGGATGGTCTCGGGGCGTTTGGTGTGATTTCTGTAGATTACGGAAGGGCAAGGGCTGAATAGTTGGAATGAACTGTTGATCTACAAATTTGCATCTTTATCCAGACCGTGATTGCGTATGCGAAATAGAGTGAGCCAAAATCTTGACACTAGTGACTTTGAGACCGTCTCGCGGCGCGGCCCGTGGATACGCGAGCTGAATGTTCTCTTCGATATGACCTGTTGATATGTTCTTTTCATGGTGAACACGGCATTAAATTTACCCCGAAGTCTGAAAGTCGGAAAAGTGGTGCGCGTGTGCGTCTTCCCGTAGGTCTGCACAGGCAGCTACGGTCAATTGCAAAAGCCTCCAGCAACACCTACCTTGACTTCCAAGCGGCCCTGTCAAATGCGGCTCCCTTCCCACCAAACCGTTTTATTAAGCACAGACGACACGCGCGCGACTCAGATAAAAAGACAAAGGCTTATCTTTGGCGGGAGAAAGGAAGAGAACAGTGGATCGAAAACGCAATGTTTACCCCGGCGGCGAAACGCCGACGTGTCGACGCGGCAAACGAGACGTTACGGAAACCGTTTAGGTCGCCTTTGGTGCAGCGGGACCGAGGCCCAGGCCCGGAGCGGAATCGGGATGGCAGCACCGCGACAACGGCGGCGGCGACGGAGAATCCTGCGGCTGAAGAGGATGATGATTCGGCACCGACGACCGAGAACCCTGCGGTAGCGTCATCGCCATCATCTGCGAGGGGGGCTGCAACGACGACATCACGGCACGCTACGGAGAAGTTTGCGACGCCTGGGAAACGGGGGGTGGGCGGCACATCTTCGGTTACATCTACGCCTACACGCCGGCCGTTTAGCATTCCGCGAGTGGGGGGGTTGCAGCAGATGGGTGCTTCGCCTTCGCCGCTGCGGATGGGGACGGCGAGTCCATATAGTGGTGCTAGTAGAAAAACTAATGGTCTTGGGCTCGTTGGGAGCAAGAGCGAGAGGGAAGCGGAGGGGAGGGAGGAGATTCTACGGCAGGCTGAGCGGATTCGCGGCGCCGTGGGAGAGGGAGAGACGGACGAGGAGCTTCTCGAGTTGATTGGCAAGTGGAGGGCCGCGAGCCGCATTGCGGCGGAGGAGGTGTTTGAGGGGTCTAAGGAGAGGGTTGAGGGGATGGGGGGGTTGAAGGCGTGGAGGAGGGCGAGGAGGGAGGATGAGGTGAGGTTCATGGCGATGTTGGAGGGGGAAGAAGGCGCTGGGAGGGCTAGGAGGAGGAGTCGTGAGGGGTGGGAAGGGGTTGATGAAGGGGATCGTGGTGAAGGAGATGGAGATGAGGGTGTTGGTGAGGAAGAGGAAGAAGAGGAAGAGGTGAGTTTCTTACATGTTGGGGGAGCAGGGACGGGGAGGATGAGGCTTTTGCTGACTTTGGGGACAGCAGTTCACGATGGGGACGATGCTCCGGAGTATGAATATCGATTTTGATATTATCGGCTACGATGAGGATACTGGGTGGTGGAGGGACGGGTGATGCGAAGGGTACACACGGCTTTCTCACTTCTTCTTTACCGCCGTCGTCGACGAGACGAAACGGGACGAGGCGGACGTATCCGTGGTACATGACGACGACGGCCACACGGACAGACTGCGTGACGTCTTCAGACTAGGCTCGAGAGCTTTTTGCTTTCCCTTTTTCATCAACATTGTCACTCTCGGATCAACACGCGCTGCTAGACGAAGAGTAGGAAGCACGGCGACAGGCGTCGGCTGGCGTAATCATCCTATCAACAGGTGATGGCTACAAAAAAGATGCTGCCCACTGCCCCCTTTATTCCTCTTCTTGGTATTGACCTACCTTTACTCTGCACCCACATTCGAAGGTGGTTGATGGAGTTCTCTTTTGAGTGGGAGAGGTGGTCAGTGAGGCCCACTCCGGCTTGAGATCCGAACTGGCGGTCGAGTGAAGAATATATCCGAGCTTCTACTTCGGGGAGAAGAGCGATGGATGGATGGGCATGCTGCGAGACAGTATGTCATTTACAGCTAGCCCTATATTTCCCGATATGGGAAACTTCGGTCTGAACGTTGGGAGGGAACCCCGAAAGATTCCTAGGGAAAAGTGGATAAGAAGAGTGCCTGTGCTTTTTCTTTTCTTTCGGCGAGTGGTTGCCGGATGAGCTTGTTTCTTCCTCCTTTACGATGGGCTCTGCTACTACTACACCGTGTAGGATGTTGAAGCCTGAAGGCAAGGTGGTGTAGTGTACAGAGCTGAAGATGTGTTGAGACGTGGGATGATGTTTCTACAAGGATACACCCCCGACTGAATCCATATTTGCATTGGGTGTTGTGTGCCTCACAAATCAAGCTTCATCTTTACGCTTGTTCCCTTTTTCCTGCTAAGCCTTACTGAGGGCCCGTGTCGGTTTGTGTCCGTATGTGTGTAGAGGTCAATGTGTACCTTGCCATATTACTTCTCTTACTACCGCAGTATGTGTGTGATGACGATGTGTGTGTGTAAGTGAGCCGGTATCCGACCTCCCCCCCCCCATACGTCCATCACTGAACAAGCTCATACACCCACCTAGTTCGTTCTCGCCTTACTGAATCATGATCGGCTGACGAGGATTGTAGCTGACGCAGGCCGATTGATCCGATGTTTCTGTTGGAGGATGGGAGGGGGGGTTTGTTGTCATTGTTGCAGTAAATCAATGTAGAGTTTTTATCGGGGTTTGGATAGTAACGGTCAGATATTACTCTGTGGTCGCTTACATGGTAAGTTTGGCTGCCTGGCGGGCGCCATTCATTTCCTTACTCGCCTTGGTTCTTACGAGTAGCACTAGGTACGTGTTGACTGCGAGAGTACGGTAGCTTGATCTCTGAGAGTTCTTTTTTTTTATATATATATTACACGAATATGGGGGCACTGGAGTGAGAATGAAGAAATGGAACTCGTAAACGAAAGCATTGCTTGATGCTTATAATTATAACCGAGAACGAAGTTGTGTGTCTTCGCGGGCGTGTACGCACGAAACGGGTTCCGACGAACTCAACCTCGTCGTGTTCGGCCGGTGGGATAAGGGAGAAGCAGTCACAGCAGTACAGAGAGCAGGCAGTCTCGACTTTCGAGCCATCAGCAGCAGCGCTGTCGCTTGTTTGACATGGCTAGGTAATACTGAGGTATCACGGTGAGCTGAGCGAGAGCGAGGACGGGGGATCCCGGACGGGTGAGTGCAGTGAATGACTGAGCGAGTTGGTTTGAAGCATACAAAGTCGCCGCTTTTTCCCTATGCGAGGCCTATGTGAAGAGCTTATACCACGCCATTGATGGCCTCGGGCTGTCCTGAATTAAGTCAACTTGAGGTGGTATCGATAGCGGATTCGACTTAGAGGCTGAGGATTCGGGGGCGCTTTGAAGTGTCTCGCCTTGTGTTCGCAATGTGTATTATGGGTTGGTTGTTGTCCTTCCCAGGGCTTCGCAGTAGAGATATCCCGTACAGCAGGTTTTGTCAGAAGGGACCTCTAAGCCTCAAGGACTCCCAATCGTCAACAGACCATTGGGTAAGGTACAATCCGTACGTGTCGTAAGTGGTTCGCCGTTCGGGACCCGAGGTGGATGAAACGGCCCTGGTGCTTCAGCGCTGCCGCAGAATTGCACGAGCCGCACCTCAATCCCTCATCCCCACTCAGCTAAGGTAGGTAGCTGCTACGCTCCCCGAGAACAGCACATCCGTCACTGCCCTACTCCGTAGGTACCGTACCTCAGTGTCCACTACCTTAAGGTACCCGTGGACGCGCGTGTGGGGGGCACTTGTTGAAAGTGACAAGCTCAGCCAATTGGCCCAGTTTCCACCCTTTCCAACCTCCCAAACCTCGCTCTTTGCCCCCTGGCACACCAGCCATGCGCCGTGGAGAACAGAGTTAACGATGCAGCAGCAGCAGCAGCAGCAGCAGCCCAGCAGGCCGCCGACCGACCCCCATGTCCGAGCAAATAGCAGCTCGGGGGAACAGACTGAACAGAACAGGAAAGACGGGAGACAGAGAGAGAGAGGAGACCGGACGATCCAAGCCGGGGGTGTCATTTATTGTATCAGTGTATCAGTGACTGGGGGGGCTGGAGCAGCAGGCCTCCCCTTCCGTATTGTTTAATTCCAAGTTTCCTCCGACTCTATTTTGTTCTGCACCTGTGTTCAAATATATCATCTACCCGTTGCACTTCAAAAGTCTTGGCAACGAAGCCAAGTCTCTACATACACACACCACACTTTCTCTCTCTGTCTGGCTGTAGCTATCCTTGCACCGGTCGTTTCTGCCAATCTTCAGCAGCAGGGTGTCCTCTTTTTGGCGTAGTTGATCTGCAGCCTTTCATCAACAATACCTCACCTTTCAGCAAAGGCTTGGGTCAAGCTTCGACATTCACCAAGATTGAGAGGGGAACTTGACAGCAAGGGAAAAAGGGGGGAAATCGCAAACGGGGCGAACCGGCTTCCTGCAATCACACACTCGCAAAGATGGACGCCGCCTACTTGAGCGCTCGCCAGACTGTGGTCAACTCGAATGACCTCCCTCCCGGCTGGGTAATACAGAATGGACGGGCGATTCCATGGTGGTACAGTCGGGTAAGTTCACATCCATCATCCTCTCTTCATTCCTCACCATCTCGGTTCCCCGTAACTAACATCCACCGAAACAGACGGGCGTCATCGTAAAGTGGTCCGTCTTCCTCGGCCTGACGACCCTCTTCGCAGCCTTCCTCATCATAGGCTACGCCCACGGCAAGCGCCGCCTGAGAAAGGGCCTCCTGCCCCTGGGCTACCACCGCTGGCTCTTCAGCCGCGCCCAGCTCGCCCGCGTCGACAGCCGCTACGCCTGGCCCGCCGCCACCTACAACACCTACCGCCCCGAGTACTACAACACCCACCCGCAGGCACAGGGCGGCGGCTACTACGGCATGCAGGGGATGCCGCCCCCGACCTACGATCCCAACTCGGCCCGGCCCCCCATGTACGCGCCCCCCGACGGCGGCAGCAAGGTCGACCCGTCCCAGGAGTACGGCGTCACGCCGCCGCAGCCCTCTGTTGCGGCGAACCACACCGGTCAGCCGTACCCGTACAGGGCGCAGTAAGGCAGGAGGCTTGACGTCCGAGGCGGGAGCGGATGTGATTTGACGTTGTTACGATGGCGATCTTTTCGAAGCGTGGGAGGAATTATGCATTGTTGGCCAAAGACGAAACAGAGACGAGATGAGGCTGGAAATCATCAAGACGGGAGTACGCAGCTCAAGATGGGAATTCACCAGGAAGTGACTTCTCCGTCAAGAAGCTGTCAGATCTCACACATCGAGGCTGCATATCTAAACAGATGGCAGCTGGATGCTTTAACAAATAACTGTTGTCAATTGTACAAAGTAGTAACTTCTACCAACATGAATCGAAATGATACCAATGAAAACGCCTCGCCGACCTGGCTAAAGATGCCAGGGGTCTTGCAATAACACGTGCCCATTCGTGACGGCGTAGGGTATCGTCATAAAATACACAATCATTACTTGCCTTCAAGAGTCTCCTAGTCCATATCCATGGCGTCGGGATCGTAGTCTACAGGTGCCGACATCCCGGTCGGGGTTAGGGGGCCCGGAATGATGGCGTCTACGGGTTGCTGAGAGACGAAGGGCGGAGGCATCTGCACCGGGGCGCCTCTACCTTCACGCTCGAGACGCTGTCTCTCGCGCATGCGGGCGCGCGACTCTACGATGGCCTTGCGAACACTGTCCTGCTCACGAGGTACCGTCAAGGATGCGGGCTCGTTGTAGAGAACCACCTGCATGCCAGCGAGTTGGCCTTCGTCATTGGCGAAAATGGAGGGAGGAATGCGCGTCTGGCGGAGGTGCTTCTCAATGTCCGGGAGAAAGACGAGCTTACCCTCGTCGGGTTCGCTTTCGGAGGAAGACAACTCATCATCAATGTTGTAGATGTAGACCTTGTGCTTGGAGTCGTCGAGCTGCATCACTTCTTCATCGACGGACGGTTTGCGATCACGACGTCGACGACGGGTGGTGGGAGGAGATGTGGATGCTGACGACGAGTCTGCGGGGATTGGAATGCTTGAAGACGGAGTCGGCTCCTCCACGGGCACGTAGAGCTTCTGGCCATTCTTCTCTGCATGATGCGTGAGTATGAAAGCGGAAAGAAAGCTTATATTGTCGTGGGCTCGTGTTGTGGCAGTTGACTTACCTAAATTCAGAAGACTGAGCCTTTTGGATAAACGTTCGTTGTCTTGGGACTCAGCTTTTCGTTTGCGCCTTAGCTGCCTCGCCTGAGGATGCTGATGCTGGTGCTGGTGCTGATCCGCCTCCAGGGCGTGGGAGGGAGATTGGGTCCCGTGCAGTAGCATATTTCGGCGACTTTTGCTGGAACTTTCCCTCTTTCCTCTCTGCCTCTCGTCCGACCGCTTCTTCTGGTGTACCACTCCTATTAGCACTACCAGCTCCCTGGTCCGCAGAGCTGCTGACCGACGACAACGACGATAATATCCGGAAACAAAGGCGATGTTCAATTGTCCAAACTCCCGAAGCGGCCACTAGAATTGCAGCAAAGAGAGACACGACAGGCGCAACTGAGTAGCGGGCGTAACAGAGGTGCTGCCAATCGGGTCCGAGGTTCACTCAAAAGTGAGCTTGAGAGAGAGAAGAGCGAGAGAAAGGTACGGTACGGCTGATATCGAATCGCCGTTTCCGGAAGGGTAGGGAATATCCCGTCGCGAAGCGAAGAACGCGGGCCCAAAGTCAATCCAAAGTCTCAAATGTCTTTGGTGAGCTAGGGTCTTTGGACGGCGAGAATCGGAAAACAACTTTTGCCAGTGTTGGTTGTCTTTTTTACGTTTCGTTGGTAAGAAGAGAGGAGAGAGAGTTGCGGTTTGAATCAGCAAAAAGAAGGGGGAAAGAAGAGGAAAAGAGGAGATCCGTGGACGGTTCTAGTACCGGTAGAGCTCGCTCGCTGGCTTGCTCTCTCTCCTGAGCAGATCCAATTCGTCGATATATACTCTAAGGGGTGAGGGGGAACTTGGAAGGAAGCGGAGGAGGGATGACCTTCGCTACTGCTAATGCTGCTGTGCTCGTACGAGGGGCGCGGGCGCAGACGCGTTCTTCTCTGGCTTTCAGCTGTGGCGGACGAAGTAGCCTTGAGCATCGGCTGCGACTGCCGGGGAGCTCTGGCGCTTTTGTACTGGCTTTGACTCACTCTTGTAGAAGTTTCCACGACAGCACCACCGGACCACCAGCTCCAGTTCCAGCAACAGCACCAGACCTGGACCACCACCACCACCCCTCGCCGCACCCGCATCTGCATCGGCACCACCACCCGCAACCAGGCCCGCCGCCGCTATCGCCCCAGCTATCACTATCTCTGCCACTGCCACTGGCACGGACGCCGCTGCCCCTCCTACCCCGAAGCAATGTAGCTGCCGCGCTAGCAAGCAGCTCATCCCGCCAAAAGAGTCACAGCTGTGCCGACCCTGATAAAACATCATCCCTCCCCTCATCACCATCAACAAACACTTTTTCCAAGAGGACTCGAGCGTCGGTTGGATCCAGGACAGATACCCACTCACCGTCTGGACTCATCGCATCGAGTGCTACTTTTCCTTATAGGCGCTTTCACTCTACTTCGACCTTGCCCACCCAAGTCATGGCTGAGCCAAAGTGGCCCGGCGCCGTTGTGCGCAAGACTTTCCTCGAGTTCTTCGAGAAGAGGGGCCACACGATCGGTATGTTGTCACCGACTTCCCCCTTTGCCCCCGCTGCACGGCGCGATAGAGGAGTATAACTCTTCCATCTTCCATCTAGACATTGCGCTTCTCAAGTTTGCTTCAAAAGTGCCAATTGGCTAACCATCTCTGCTTTATCTCAGTGCCCTCTTCTTCCGTCGTCCCTCACAATGACCCCACCTTGCTCTTCACCAATGCGGGCATGAACCAATTTAAGCCCATCTTCCTCGGAACGATCTCAAAGTCGGATCCCATGTACCCTCTCAAGCGTGCGACCGACTCCCAAAAGTGCATTCGCGCCGGTGGCAAGCACAACGATCTTGACGATGTCGGCAAGGACAGCTACCACCACACATTCTTCGAGATGCTGGGCAACTGGTCCTTTGGAGATTACTTCAAGAAGGAGGCCATTGAGATGTCATGGGAGCTCTTGACCAAGGTCTATGGTCTGGATCCTGCCCGCTTGTACGTCTCTTACTTCGAGGGCAACCCTGAGATGGGTCTCGAGCCCGATCTGGAGGCCAAGAGCCTGTGGCAATCCGTTGGTGTCCCCGACGACCACATCTTGCCCGGCAACATGAAGGACAATTTCTGGGAGATGGGTGACCAAGGCCCTTGCGGTCCCTGCAGTGAGGTCCACTACGACAAGGTTGGCGGCGGCCGCAACGCCGCTCACTTGGTGAACGAGGATGACCCGATGGTCGTGGAGATCTGGAACAACGTTTTCATCCAATACGACCGCCAGGCCGATAAGTCACTCAAGTCTCTCCCCGCCAAGCACGTTGATACTGGCATGGGTTTCGAGCGTCTCGTCTCCGCTCTCCAGGATACCGTTTCCAACTACGCCACCGATATCTTCACGCCCCTCTTCAAGAGGATTGAGGAAGTTACTGGCGCCAGGCCCTACACTGATAAGTACGGAGCCGACGATGCTGACGGAATCGACACTGCCTACCGTGTCATTGCTGACCACATCCGTCTTCTGACCTTCTCCATGTCTGATGGTGCTGTCCCCAACAATGACGGCCGCGGATACGTCCTCCGCAGAGTGCTCCGCCGCGGTGTCCGCTACGCGCGCAAGTACTTCAACGCCGAGATTGGATCCTTCTTCTCCAAGATTCTTCCTGCTCTTGTCGATCAGATGGGCGAACAGTTCCCCGAGATTGTCAAGAAGCAGCAGGATATCATTGAGATCCTCGATGAGGAAGAGGCGGCCTTTGCCCGTACCCTTGACCGTGGCGAGGCTCAATTCGAGAAGTTCGCCAATGCTGCCATCAAGAAGGGCGAGAAGAAGCTCACTGGCGCGGAGGTTTGGAGACTCTACGACACCTTCGGATTCCCTGTGGATCTTACAAAGCTGATGGCCGAGGAGCGTAAGCTCGACATCGACGACGAGGAGGTCAAGGTTGCCCAGGAGAAGGCCCGCGAGGCTAGCAAGGTCGTCAAGAACGCTGCCCAGACTTTCGCCAAGCTGAATGTCCACCAAATTGCTGAGCTTGAGCAGCAGCTCAACATTGCGAGAACGGACGATGAGGCCAAGTTTGTCAAGGGTGACTCAAAGGCCAAGGTGCAGCTGATCTACGACGGCAAGGGTTTCATCAAGTCAACTGAGGGTATCGCCGAGAACACTCCCTTGGGTCTGTTGCTCGACAAGACCAACTTTTATGCTGAGTCTGGTGGTCAGGTCGCCGATTCTGGTCGCATTGTCATTGATGGTGTCGCCGAGTTCAAGGTTCTCGATGTTCAGAACTTTGGTGGTTACATTGTCCACAGTGGATATCTCGAGGACGGCAACTTGTCCTCTGGCAACGAGGTCATCTGCGAGTACGACGAGCTGAGAAGATCACCCATCCGCAACAACCACACTGGCACTCACATCCTCAACCACTCCCTCCGAGAAGTTCTCGGCGATGACATCAATCAGAAGGGCTCTCTGGTCGACAACGAGAAGCTGCGTTTCGACTTCTCCCACAAGACCGGTGTGACTATCCCCGAGATCAAGAAGATTGAGGACTTCTCCAACGCCTACATCCGCCAAAATGGCAAGATCTACTCAAAGGAGGTAGACCTCGATCTTGCCAAGGGAATTGAGGGTGTTCGTGCCGTCTTTGGCGAGACATACCCCAACCCCGTTCGCGTTGTGTCTGTCGGCGTTGATGTTGACACCCTCCTCGCAAACCCCAAGAACGCAGAGTGGCGCAAGGTCAGCGTGGAGTTCTGCGGAGGTACTCACGTTGAGCAGACCGGCCTCATCAAGGACCTTGTCATCGTTGAGGAGAGCGGTATTGCCAAGGGTATCCGTCGCATCATCGCCTACACTGGCGATGCTGCTCACCAAGTGCAACGCGAGGCTGCTGAGTTCTCCAAGCGTCTCGATGCACTTGAGGCACTTGCCTTTGGCCCCGAGAAGGAGCAGGAGATCAAGTCGACCCAGCATGCACTCAACCAATTGACTATCTCCACTCTCACCAAGGAGGATATCAAGAAGCGCTTCGACAAGATTGTCAAGTCCGTCACCGATGAGCAAAAGAAGCGCCAAAAGGCCGAGTCCAAGACTGCGCTCGACACCGTTGCTGCGCATTTCGAGAAGAACAAGGACTCCAAGTGGTTCGTTGGTCAGCTCCCGATCTCCGCCAACGCCAAGGCTATTGGCGAGGTTGTGAAGCACTTCCAGTCCAAGGACAAGGAGCGCTCTGTCTACCTGTTTGGTGGAAGCAAGAACGAGGGTGCCGTTGCCCACGGCGTCTACGTTGGCACTGTAAGTTGGACCCCTCGTAAGAATATAGAAGTACAAGCTAACATGCAATTCAGCACCTGTCCTCACAAGGCGTTACCGCCGAGCAGTGGGCTTCTCAGGTCAGTGGAGTGATTGGAGGCAAGTCTGGTGGCAAGGAGCCTACCCGCCAAGGACAGGGCACCAACGCCGAGAAGCTGGATGAGGCTGTTGCCGAGGCAGAGAAGTGGCTGAAGGAGAAGCTCAATATTTGAGCGACAGAGATATCCCGCTGATGTGCTGCAACATGTCTGGCAACCAATTTACTTTTCACGGGGTCTAGATGGACGGGAGTGTGGGCGAAAACTGGATATGCTGCGATTTCGAGCATGTCCAAGGTAGGAAAAGGAGTAGATCACTGGCATGATGAGCCTCTTGTTCCTCTCTATGTATTCCAACAAAATTAGGGAAGACAATCTGAACAAAGTTAAAACAGCAGAATTGCGTGTTGCCTGTGTTCCGGAACTTTCCGTAGTCTAAAGGGGTATATGTTCTTTTTCTTTTCTACATTTGTTTTATACAGTTACCAGCACACTTGCGTTCTGGTAGTAGCTCAGCAGAGGGTTCTCCCCGCTGCGCGTTTGGGTGTCTTCGAGGAACGCCCATCGTTGCATAAAGTCACCATGCGACATGAGCCTCGTAAGCTTGCCCGTGATGGCCTGGTACATGGCCTCCATGGTTAGGAAGTCTGTCGGGAACATGATGTCGAAATAGCCTTGGTGGACCTGTGTGCCCTTTTTGTTAGCAACGGCATTCATCATGTTCGTGTGGTTATTGAACGTACCAAAGGCGTCGTCACGGGCACCGTCGTGCGCTCGTACCGGGTCTGGACGACGGGGGCGTTGAGGCCCGGTATGGCGTCGGGCAGCGAGTGGAAGTCACTCGTGACGAGGCGGTGGCCGGGGAAGTACTTTTCCAGCACGTCGAAGAACTGCATGAGGCGGGTCGGGATGTACTCTGGTTCCGAGAGGTTCGGCATGAGCGGCATGCGCGACTTGAGGTGGCGGAGGACGCGGTTGGCCGGGTAGGGGAGGGGGTAGCGTCCACCCGTGGCGGCGTGGCGGACGCGGAGGAAGCGGGCGAGGACGGGGTCAAGGTCCGGGGAGTAGAACTCGTAGAGGTCGTTGTCTGCGTCGACGAGGACGGAGCCTTGTAGGGGTTCTTCCGTGGCGAGGTCGTAGCGTACGACGTCGTGGGAGAAGTTGTCAAAGACCTCCATGGCGAGGAAGAAGCAAGGAGAAGGGACGCGTTCGGACCAGGAGAAGATAGACTGGTTGATGATTTCGACTTTGGAGGCGTGGCCGCGGGAGTCGGCGGTGGAGAGGAGGTGGTGACGCTGGAGGGAGGCGAGCGCGGGGGAGATTTCGATGATGCGGTACTGGGTGCGGGCGTAGACCTGGGGGTCGAGGTCGCGGATGTAGTCGAGGATGTTGAGCATGAGGGTGCCGCGGCCGGCGCCCATCTCGTAGATGATGAGGTCGTGGTAGGGGTACGTCGTGAGGCGGTAGTTTGAGACGAGGTAGCGGGCGATGGCCTCGCCGTAGTACGGGCGGAAGAGCTCGGTGGGCGTGTGCCAGAGCGGGCGGGCGTCGTTGACGCCCTCTTTGTCGTCGAGGTCGTCCTCGAATTCGGTGTAGCGCTGGCCAAGCTCGCGGTAAAAATGCGGCTCGTCGCGGAAGGAGGGGAAGTCGAAGGGCTGGCCGGGGGAGAAGATGACGGCCTGGGTGGAGAAGTAGCCGTAGGCCGGGTTGTAGAGGCTGTCCTCGATGAAATCGCGGGTGAGCATCTTAGCCTTGCGCGGGCGGGTCGAGCGGGCGGCCAGGTCGCGGGCGTTGAGGGTCGGGTAGGTGTCGAACTCGTCGGCGCGGTCACTCGGGAAGAGGGAGGTCCGCTGTTGCCATCTTGACTCGTTTGTCTTTTCCTGCCTCTCGGACGTGGTCTTGACGGCGTAATGTCGCCGTTGCTGAGGTACCGCAGAGACATTGGCCGCTCTTGAGGAGGAGGAGGATGATGCTGGGGCTGCTACGCTGCCGCTGTGGTTATGTTGGACACGAGGCCGTTGGTGGTGATGGCTTAGAGCCGGAATGCCGGCGGCGGTCGTGCATTGTCGCCGGGATTGACACGCGGGCCGGCGGAAGAGCTCACGGAAGAGACGAGTGACGGCGGGGGAATCCATCCCGAGACGAGGATTTCGATGGTCGAGCGGGACGAGTACTCGGCAGGGCGAAATGGGGGTCGATTGGGGAAAGTCAACAAAACCGTTGCAAATCGCGAATCTTCGGTTTGACAGAGGTTCGAGCATGGCCCGAGCTCCCTTATACCACGGGGCAGCTGTTAATCCGCCATAGCGCACATGCCCGTTCCCGTACAGCTCCACCGCCATGGTCCCCTGCCAAGGGATGCACCGACGGAAGTCTTAACGCCTGAGGAACCTGCAGGCACAGCGCGGTGGACGGGTACAGAGGCACCGTTGAGGCTGAAAGGCAGGGGTCTAGAAGAGCTAAAATGACATCACCTCCAGTTTAGCGGGCAAATCCCCTGTAGAATAAGATGGTTGAAATTCATGCGCAGAGCACCTGTCAGTGTTTTTGTTTTCCGATACCGCAACCACATCTCGTCGAGAGATACACGACGACGACAACAAAAAGAGCTCGCGGAAAAAGGAACGCGGACGATGGATTACGACACATGACACAGACAACATGTCTCTGAGTAACCATCCCAAAGCCTATGGCTCAGCCGCCCTAGCGCTTGCCTTCACGGCCGGCATCCTCGTCACCCTGGGCTTCAAAGACTTTTATCCGGACCTCGAACGCCGGTACCAGCGCCGTCGCAACCGCCGCGCGCGCAACACCACCACCGCTGGCGGGTCCTCTGCAGACCCCTCGCGGCGTAGCAGCATCTTTTGGGGCCCGCCCGTACAGCTCGAAGACCACGAGACTGCATCCGAAGCCGATGAAGCGGCGGCCGCCGCTCTCCTCACCACACTCGGCGGTTCCGCCTGGAACCCACCGTTGATCGCGGACGGCGTGGCGGGCGCCATCGGCAACACGCCCCTCATCAAGATCCGCTCCCTCAGCGAGGCCACAGGGCGCGTGATCCTCGCAAAGGCAGAGTTCCTGAACGCGGCCGGCAACACGCCCAAGGACCGCGTCGCGCTGTCCATGATCGAGGGCGCCGAGGCCGCGGGCCAGCTCGTCCCGGGTCGCGGCGACACCATCTACGAGGGCACCGTCGGGAGCACGGGCATCTCTCTGGCGACGCTCGCCCGCGCGAGGGGCTACCGCGCGCACATTTGCATGCCCAACGACATGGCCATGGAAAAGGTCGATCTGCTCCGTCACCTGGGCGCCACTGTCGAGCGCGTGGACCCGGCGCCGATCGCGTCGCCGGAGCACTTTGTCAACCTCGCCCGCCGCCGCGCGCTGGAGCACGCCGCCAAGGCCGGCGACGGCAGCGTCGGGTACTTTGCGGACCAGTTTGAGAACCCGGCCAACTTTGCGGCGCACCTGCACACCACGGGCCCGGAGATTGTGTACCAGACCAGCGGAAAGCTGGACGCCTTTGTCGCAGGCGCGGGGACGGGCGGCACCATCGCGGGCGTGGCCAAGTACCTCAAGGAGGAGGCCAACGTGCCGGGTCTGCAGGTCGTGCTGGCGGACCCCCAGGGCAGCGGGCTGTACAACAAGATCCGGCACGGCGTCATGTACTCGAGTACCGAGAAGGAGGGCACGCGGCGGCGGACGCAGGTCGACACCATTGTAGAGGGCATCGGCATCAACCGCGTCACGGAGAATTTTGAGGCCGGCAGGGAGCTCATCGACGACGCGATCAAGGTCACGGACGAGCAGGCGTGCCGCATGGCGAGGTGGCTGGTGGAGAACGACGGCATTTTTGCCGGCAGCAGCAGCGCGGTCAACTGCGTTGCGGCGGTCGTGGCTGCTTCGAGGCTTCCCGAGGGGAGCCAGGTCGTCACCATCCTATGCGACTCTGGCACGAGGCATCTCAGCAAGTTTTGGAAGCACGTGGCGGCAATGGGGTTGGAGGAGGACGATCACTCGGCGGATCTGTTCTCAGTGCTCAAGATCGACCCGGCGAAAAAGTAATGATACAGACTACTAATAGATTAACTCTTTCTCTACACTGCTTTGCTACTTTATTTCCGCATAGGCCACAAATGGCTGCAGGTCTACCACCATGTGTACTGGATGAACACTCGGTTGTCGCAATGTCCACTGCAGAAAGTCTTCTTCTGATTCCCCCTATATACCCACCAGCAGCGGCGACAAGGACACGCGTGGAAAGTACATCATGTGGCGTCATGAGGTCATGAGATAGAGAGCGCTTCAAGTGAATACGGCAAGACCCGAGGCGGTGTAATAAGGTAGTGAGCCAATGCCAGTTAGGCACTTTGCAAGATCTCGATTGCTCCCGTGCCTCAACCTAGTACAGGCCACATGGCTATGGACTTATCAAGCCCCCTATCTAAAGTGTAATTCGCTCTCCGTGAAACCGGTTGTCGATAGCCACACATGCGTCTGATGCCCGAAGCTTTTAATGTTCAAGGGCAGAGCAAACAGAATCAATAAAGGAGAAAATACCGAGGACCTTTCCTCTTCCCCAACTCCATACCAACCAAGCCCGCACTCCCGAGTGCCAAATGCAGGACCATCATCCCGTGCTTCAATAACGGGGTATAAGTGAAAATCACGCCGTCGGTTGAAAAAATCGAAACTTCCTCTCCAGAATCGTACGCTCAAGAGAACTGAGACTTGGTTAGCATAGTCGGC
The DNA here is from genome assembly GCF_030867785.1 of Colletotrichum acutatum. NCBI lineage: Eukaryota > Fungi > Ascomycota > Sordariomycetes > Glomerellales > Glomerellaceae > Colletotrichum > Colletotrichum acutatum. The sequence goes on from NW_026848995.1 coordinate 653,814, forward strand.
GAAGAGAATCAAATAAGGGTCAACAAACCTTCCAGCGGTTACCGCATACGGTACACTCGCAAAATGTCGTCATCGGTTCATCAGCACTGCGAGTCTGCGCCTGACTGTAGCTGACTTTCTTCTGGCCACACTTGCCGCACTTGAGAGCATCGCTGATACTCTTCTCAGCCATGGGAACCTGGGCCTTCTTCATGTTCTCCTGCTGCAGAGCATCCTCCTTCTTCCTCTGCTCTTCCGACTTGAGCTCCTCGTGCGTCATGACCACGAACCGAGCGGGAGTGATCTTGCCTTCCATGACATTGACGCCAAGCTGGCGGTTGCTCTTGACCTTAAGGTTGCTAAACAGGGAGCGCAGCTTCTCACGGTACTCCTTGGTGACACCCTTGAAATGGCCGTGGGCAGCCAACTCAACCTCGATGGCCTTGTTCAAAACATCGTTGACGGAAGCGGTGGATCGGTATGCGAGGCCATTATAGAGGAGTTCGATGCAGGAATCGCGAACAGCGTCATTAGTGCGCTTCACGTCGGCGCCATCGGCCTTAGCGCGGCGAGCCTCGGTATTGCCCTTGAAGGGTTGGTTCAGCGCAGACGACGAAGACGGCTTCGGAGCCGGGGCCTGGGTCGGGGACGGAGCAGCCGGAGATGATCCCTTCTTGATCTTGCCCTGCTTCTCGGCTTCGACCAGCTTCTTCCACTTGTGGACGAGCTCTGTAGCGGCGCGAGCAATTTCCTTGTTCGAGTTCTGGCGAAGCTTGCCGACGAAGACACCTGCTCTGCTAGACTGGTCGAGTACAAACGAGGTCAGTTACGTTCCGTCGTACTAGCAAACAAGGTGAACAGAAACGTATGCCCATGACGATGAAACAGTGCAAGCCGCGACATACCCGAAGCATCTCCTCCGTAGGGGCAGCCTCCTTCTTGAGTCGTTCAAGGAGAGCAAGAGCGGTCGCAGGAGGCTCGTTGGCTTGTACGACCTTGTTGAGCTGCTTGATGCAGGACTCAAGCTCGCGTTGATCCATACCAGTCGACATCGTGGGCAATTTGTGCGCAAGTGAATTGCGATGAGTGATTTTCCGGCGCGCGCGACGCGATTCTCGATTTGTGAATATTACAGGAGTTGTATGGGCGTTGAAAGAAAGCGTGGCTAAGTAGAGGTAATGGCCATTTTCCTCAAGTGGGTGGTGGAATCGCGCCGGAGCCAAGTGGGGCAAAGCCTTGGTATCCACCTCACTGTCGTGTGTGTAGTCCGGTCCCGTCCCTTCCACCCGTCATAAGGTACCTTCCCCCGGATCAGCGGTATTATGTTTCACCGGGATCCGTTCTGGCAAGAGAGGCGTGGGGTGTTACCGTGCTCGTGCTGCACCCCTTCCAGGTTCCCGCCCGTCTTATCGCTGGACGTCCATGTGACGACAAGGGGAAGCGAAGCTTATCAAATGTCGAGTCACGCTGCCACATGGTCCCTGCTGCTGCCATTTCAGCGGATTCAGCGGAGAAGCTACCCACCTGAAGCTGTCCCCCACGACAGCTGCTGCGCATGCAAGGGGCAGATGCTGGAGCCTATGACGCCAGAGATTGATATGTTTGGGACGTCTGTAAACCTTCTCTAAACATCAACAAGCCTTGATCGTCCTTTGTCTCTGCCTATTCTTGGCCAACAACCGTTATACCCGTTTCTGTTACTAGCTCCCGTCGAATGACTCACTAGTACGGACATAATATCCGGAATCATCAACATTGTGCCTTGTATAAAGGCAGCTACGACGTCTCAACCCTTGCGGTGAACTTCGCCACTCTACGCGCTCGGCGCGTCGCGAGATCGTCTACACTCCAAAATCCAATAGTAAATAATTGACTTGCCCATGGACGGAACACCATCTCTTGACACGACACAATACTCTTCCCTGTCTGGTTGAGACACAGAAAACGTCCCTCTCAGCCACAGCCTAAAGGCTTCACCAATATCATCAGGCACGATGCCTGCACATCGTCAACAAGACCTACCCGTCGAGAGTTCTTGGCGCTTGGTAGAAGGCGGCGAAAATGACAGCTTCGACACGTCCATTCTTAACGACCTGGAGGAGGACGATGGCTTCCTGACGGAGCCGTCACAACTTCCGTCGCAATCATTCAGCATCGGCGGTTCTCAGGAGTCGCACCACAGCGTTCAAGATTTCATGAATAAGGCGGATGATGAGCGAGTCATCCTTCGCTCACCATTTCAACCCACCGTACGACGAGACCCCAACCGATCTCCCGAACCGGAGTTCATCATGCCATCCATGCGCTTTAGCTCTACTTCGGGGACTGGAACCAGCCCCCAACACAGTAGCGGTCACTCCTCGCGGACCATTCGCCCCAGCGACGTCTCATATCAGCAGCAGGACGTGCGGCGTCGTGCGATTCGCCAAGCCAGCACTGGAAGTCCTACATCTGCCAGACGTGGCGACCCCAGAAGAGTGAGGGGTTACTACAATGAACCGGCTGAGCCCAAGACCGTCACGGAGCGCCTGTCAGAGTCTCTCCCAGGTGCGGCCTTCAACATTTTGGCATGGATTTTCAACGTCATTGGCATGGCCCTTGGCTATATTCAAAAGCCACTGGCGCTATGTCTGGCAGTCTGGCTCTTCTTTGGCGCCTCCATAATGCTTCAAAATATGGTCACCAAGTCAATCACAACATCGCTCTCACCGCTCTGCCGTATCCCGGGCGCAGCATACCTAGATCTCCCGTTCTGCCCCTCGTTCACTACTTCACCAGACGGAGGCAAAGAGTCAGGGTCTGAGTCTGCCAACGTTGAGTTTGACGACCTCATGAACGTCCAGTCACAATTCGAGCAAGTCCTCGAACGCAGTGCCGATGGCGTATCACTGCCAATGGAGATGAAGCGTTCCGAGTCTTCGATACGCGATCTACGCACTATGGTTCGGTACTCGGAATTGCCACAGCGAGATGAGCTGGTGTACGAGTTCAACGAGTATATCGATACCGCCCGCTTGACGGCTTCTGACTTACAAAAGTTCAACGTTCATGTGGGATCCGCCGTCGACTCCGTTATCTCGATCAACCGTTGGACATCTCGCTATCTTGATACCCTCTCTGCATCAGAGACTACGGATGTGGGACTGGTTTCCCAATGGTCCAGCTGGCTCTTCTACCCCTTTACTCCCACAGTGACGCCCTTCTCCGAACGGACCCTTCTCGACAAATACATTGAGCACACCGCCCTCGTCTCTGACCGGATCTCCTCTCTCATAGTAGAAGCGCAAGGGGTTCTGCTTCTACTCACAAAGGCGGAGGAGAACCTGAACCAGATTTACGAAATCGTCACTCGCTCGTCGAACTCGGTCAAATCCCGTCGCGACGAGGTTCTCTGGACGTTGTGGACTCTTGTCGGTGCGAATAACAAACGCCTGCATAATCTTAACGCTCAGCTCTCCCTCCTGCGCCAGGTGGATAGGCAGCGCGTCACGGCTGTTGCGCAGATATCGGCTCTCATTGTGGACCTTGAGAAGATCCAGGCCGGGTTGGGTGACCTCCGCGACCGCGTTGCCGCTCCCGAGCTTGTGCGTGATTCGACCATAGCAATCCCGTTGACGGTCCACATTGAGACTATTGACCGTGGAGTCGAACGACTCGAGGACGCTCGTCAGCGGATTCGCGCCGCTGAAAACGACCGTATTCGCGAAGCACTGGCCAGAGGAGGCGCAAAAGAGGATGACAAGCTCATTGAGGGGCGTTCATAATGAGGGTGGATGGAGAATGGAGTAAGGAATTCGGCGACAAATGGAATTGCCAAGACATGACGAGTGGATGAAAGTTAAGATTTCGGGCATTTATAATGCATAACTGAAAGTGATTGAGACGATCAGTTGGCCCGGCTTGGCGAAATAAATGAGATGAAAGCTGGCATATACCATGATTCGGATGAAACGACAATAGCGAAAATACCACGTGGGGAGAAGTCTTGTATTTTGTAAGGCAAATTGATAGAATCTAGTCCGAATTGGATATCCTCTTTCCACATTCAGGTCATATACCGTAACGAAGTTGTATTTTAGACCGTGACAGGTCTCAAGTTTTGATTTCATTGCCCGCTTGCCCGACGCGAGACTATCTGGTCTGAGCAGTGCGCAGCTGCCGTCACTGATTTCTACGTAACTTTTTCAATTCATGCCCTCCTCCAAATCGCCGTTGATGCTTAACCGTGCCGATGGGGTATATCCAGTCCAAAAGCTTGGGCTCTTTACAGCAACCCAAGAGTAACGTTCCGTGCCAAAATGTAGCAATCCGAGGGCAATTCTGAGCCCGCCGAGTCTATCGTCGTGGTTGTGAAGTGAAAGTCTCCTCGCCACCTCCCTCAGAGGTGGGTACCAGGGAGTGTCGTAGATATGCATCATGATATTCCCTTGCTTGCCTGTCAAAAGTTCCAAAGGCAGTCCTACTACCTGATCCTAAACGCCATTACACCATGCAACTCCGAATTTGATGACATGCTTCCAGTGCATGCAACTGTCACGAAAATCCTGGGAAAACCTTGACGACATAGCGTTTCCCTGCAACCAAAGTCAGAACGCATTCTAGATGTCGCATATAATTTGTACTTACACGCCGGGTTGCGACCGTCTGGGTCGTCGAAGGGTGTACCAGCAAGCGCTCTCATTCGCGCTCTTGCCAGCTGAGACGGGCTCTTGCGTCCTTCAGGCCGTGGATGGTTCTGATGTGAGTCTGATCCAGGCATATGGAGCCGCAATCCACCTGCTTTTCGGCGTTTATTCTGATGCGTAGCCGGAGCTACAGCAGCTTGTCTGGGCGGCTGAGGTTGCGGATGTGGCGGGCCTTGACCTTCAGATTGGCTTGAGGGTTGGTCCAAATCTTCTTGCTCCTCTTGGGTCGGTTCGAGGGCGCGTTGTGTAGAGGACAGGGGTGCAGCCTCAAGATCCACAGAAGTGTCGACATTTGCTGACTCCTGGACTGTTTTCGGGGACTTTGAAGTCAGAACGGGCGTCATGGGCGTTTCTGTCGGGGATGACGCCGCTTTGTCCGTGCCGAATAGCCGCTTGCCCCAACGCTTGCTTTTCACTTCCCCCTCCTCGTCGTCTGACTCGTCAAATACTACCCGTTCCCTCAATCGTCGAATAGCTCTCTCACGGCGTACCATACCATTGGTAATCTTGGGACAGTAATTCGGTGGCAGCATGTTCCTCTTACAGATTGGGCACAGTGAGCTGTTGAGACTGAGAAACTCGTCGATACACTCGGGGTGAAAGATATGACCGCATGGCAATTCGCGGATGACGGAGTCCCGGTCGACGTAATTCTCCAAGCAAATGTGGCATTGGGGCTGATAGTTTGTGGCGACGGTGCTTTTTGAGCTGTTGACGCTGGCTCTTCGGGCCCTCGATCTCGGGACGGCGGATTCGGATATTGTTCGCTGGTCAGTCCGCATGCTTCGCGGTGACCTTACGGATTTGGGTGGCCTTGTGGTAGAAGGTGTGCTGATCATTTCCGGCTGGAAACTGTAGGTGAAAAGTGGAAAGCCCTTGACGTGATCCACGGGTACGGTTACTCGTTTGATTCCCATCGCTTCCAGATCAACCTCGCCGCTCAGTACCCTTCTTCGTAGCGAAATTCTTCGTCTTCTCTGTACGAGGTGCATCGTAAGTGATAGACAGGCGATGATGAAAATCACTACGCCAACCACCGTGAGAATCCATGTCCACATGGCAGGGACACTGTCGCGGTCCTTGATGGTTAGCTCTGTCCATATGCGGACGTAATCATTATCGTGGGGGTCATAGATCTCCTGTATTTCCTCTCCGTAAGGAATTTCGGAAATGTTCCCAGAATACAGGCTAAGCTGCTTCATAAATTTGGTGCCCTCAGCGCCTGGCACGGCAAAAATCGGGAAGCGGTTCTGGGTTCGCCAGGCATCTCCATCTTCGAGATCCCATATCGGGGAATCAGCGCCTTGTGGTTCGTTCGTCGAATTGTTGGGCCGGTAAAAGATGAAGGCGCGGATGGGATCGAGGCGCGCGGATGCAAGATAGGCCTTGGTGCAGGTCGCATTGAACCATGGCGCAATGGCAATTAGGTTATAGTTGGTAGGAGGAAGTTCTGCCTGTGTCGTGGCATTTCGGGGGATTATGTCGTACTGCTGCTCGAAACACGGGTTTGTGACGCTAAGATCGGGGACGTATAGCAGACCTCGGATGATGCCATCCTGCGTTTCGGTATTTGTCGTGCTCAGCGTGGTGAGGTTTGCTGTGATGGTGTCCTGGTAGGCTACCTTGCTCTGTGCACTTGGTTTAGATCAAGACTTGGTATGGATATGGTGGCGACGAGACATACCGACAGAGAGGTGATGTTCTTAATAAGAGTCGAGGGAACGGTGTTTGCGCCCGACCAAACAGGGTTACTGAACAGCAGACTGTGGAAAGGTCAGCTGGTGGTGGAAGATACGCAAGTGGTTGGGGAAATGCGGGTGGTGAGGCATTCGCGCCAAGGTCTGCCCACAGAGGCGCTGCGAGGCACAGTGACGCGGGCCAAGGCAGCAGCAACGTGATGCGACGAGATGATGAAGGAGTCAACGGGAAAGCAGCAGAGAAGCGTGCGCATCAATGAGGAATACGGGGACGATAGCATCGAAAGCAGCGGGCATCTTAAAGAAGTTTTGCTGAGACATACACGACATTTCGAATCTGTTCGAGAGCTGTGAGACGTCAGTGAGTTGTGCCAAGACCGGGGGATTTTGGCACCTCTTGGCCGCCGCGAAAAAGGGAGAGCACGACAGGCGTTCGTTTACCTGCTTACTATGGGCAAAATGACAAAAGGCATGATTTTCTATTGTGTATTGTACAGAAAATGAAAAGGGCATATAGCGACTTACACATGCTTCCCTCACATGTTCAACGAACGGGTTGAGGGCATTGGAACCATCAACCTGGTGTGAATAAATCGTGGGTGGCTGCTCGGAAAGTGGAATGAACACCAGCTTTCAGGTGGGATAGCCAACAAACGAGCGAGACGGAAATGCCCGGGAAATCGGTGTCGTCGGGGTCTTGGTTAAGGGACTCAAGGCTGACTCGGTCTCAATATGGCGAACGAGAAGTAGTAGTGCGTAATGAGTCGATCCAAGGCGAATGCTACAATGTGAATGCTCAGGACAGGGTCGAGTCGCGATCTGAGGCGAAAGGGATGAGATTGGTGAAATGGCAAGCAGAAGGTGATCAAAAGGCGAGCTGAGAGAGAAGCGATTGAATGGGAGGTCAGCGAGCTGGGGCAGGCGCGATTTTCAATGCCAAGCGGGGTTCAGGTCAGGTCGTTCCCAGTGCGCTTGCTGCAGGTGCGCTCTGTATTCGTACAAACTGATCAGGTCAAAGGGAAAGCAAGGTCAGGTCCAGGTCCAGGTCCAGGTTCAGGTTCCAGGTCGGGGGGTGAGAGAGTTGGGTGTGGGAGTCGGGTGTGTACTATGAAGAGAGTGTGTGTACTCGGTATGTGTGTGGTGGTGGTGTTGGGGGAGTTTGGGGAGAGAAGGAAGGGTGGTGGCCGGGTGGCATGGTGGATGACTTTGAACGACCGGGCAGACAGACTGAGGACCAAATGGCTGGAGCATGGGGCAGAATGTACAAAGTGCTCCATACGCAGTACAAGAGTGACGAGGACGGAGAAGTATCCGTAGCCAAATCGGAGGTATCGGGTCATCAGCAGCCTGCAGCGTCGGGCACTAAAAAGTAAGACGCAAGGTACTTTACGCATACCTAAGCTGGCCGGGCTCTATATGTAAAGTAGGGGCGAGTGAACTGATGCACAGCCTCCCTGCCCTGTCCTCGCACTTGCACTTCACTTGCACTTGCCCTCGTCCTCGTTGTTGGTCACTACCCGGCCGTCCCAGAGAAGTCAGAGCAGGTACTATTGATGTACCTTTCGTTGGCTGTTAAGCTGCTTCGTCTTCCATTGCCCGTGGCCACCACACACGGTTCGTGGGCTATCTGCCCAGTCGTTACCGCTGGCGTTCCGGCTGGCGTTTACGGAGTACATTCTTCAATACGCGGGCTGTCTTCTGCTTTGGTAATTCCAATGGGAAATGGGCGTTACATGATGCACTTGACAACGACTTGTGAGGAGTGGGCTTGAGTACCAATCAGTAACATGAACAGCAGATTATGGACACCAGTCGACTGGAGAGCGTTCCAGGTTGAATACGGCGCAAATGCAGCAACAGAGTCAAGACAGTCGGGAGACTCTGATGATGCGCGGATGGAATTGGACACAAAGATGCAGCCAATCGGTTCGCAAGTACGGCACCGTACGGCACCGTACGGATAGGCTGGCAAAGATGGTGGAGTGGATCGCGATGGAGACTGGTGAAAGTTCCCCCGGTAGCCAGTCAGGACTCAGGAGGCTGTCAACCACACCTCACAACTCAGGCTTCAGAGCGAGTAAAGCTGTAGGGTACAACACCCCAAGCTGGACAAGGCAAGAGAAACACGGCGGACCACTCGGAAGTAAGGGAAACGGGAGAGAAGACATGTACCGGCGAGTACCTGTTGATGTACCTCGACCACCTACCTTACCTCACACACACACACACCTTACCTAAGAAATGAGTGGAAGGCACTTCCAATTGCTACTGGGTGCTCCTTCCCTTCTGACTGACTCTGACTCTACCTAAATCTGTCTCAGATGAGACCCTCGAGTCCTTTCGTCTACCACCAGCAAAGCACCTGGATATGGACATCAACAGATCGTTTCTGACTTCCCGTTCCTTTGACGGCTCACGGGAGCTGCTCACCCCAGCCAAACCCCCCGCACAACATGGAATTTGTCGCTTGCGTGTGTAGTGTGTCGAGGCCCGGCATGCACCAACTCCAACGACATCATACCAGCGCATTCAACGAGCCGAAGAACCGAGCTCTTATCACGACACAACAACCATCACTTACCACAAATTCCCACACAACTATTACGGGATGCCGGCGGGCAGATCAAACCAACAATAATTTCAACCACCAAAGCGGCTTTGTCTATACTATAATTGGCCCCAAATAGTCTCAAAAGACCCTGTGCCTGCAGCCCTGCATTTGCTCACGCGACTAGTACTCGACGTTGATACGCATACAGAAAGAAAATGGACAAACCACAGCCGTTTCCATCCGCAAATCAATCATTTTGGTGCCGCTCTTGCCGTTGGTGACGGTCACCGCATGCCACAAACAATCAAAGGAAAAAGTAAAACAGTCTCATTACATGTCCCCCGCCGTGCCGTCTTAGCCTGCACATCACACGCCCACGGATACGCGGCATCCCCAGCCCAATCCCTTGCTCGACACCCATCGGATCGCTGGTCATCATGGCTAAGCTTTTTCGTTGCCTCGATTCCCTTGAAAGCTTGTCTGATCTTTCAACGACCTACCCAGTTCCCCCGTGCCGGCTCCCGCTTCCCATCCTCGCCAGATCGGCTCAAATCACTATTGCACCCGCTTTCCTTCTGCCTTTCTCTCACCGGCTCTGAAACCTCATAGGCCAACATGATGGGCCCGTTCCACATTGATAGCCCCAGGAGAATGGTCTTCTTAGTCCTCTCATCCGGGGAACGATTCGTGGCCTCCTTCTGATTCACTCCCGCTAAAATAGCAGACTACTACCATCTACGTACCGTGTGTCTTAGCGTAGAAGAGAAAGAGGGAAGATCAAAAGGGTCACCAACTGCTCTGGGCGTTGCCGTCGCCGCCTTCGGATGCGGACGCCAGCATCTCTCCGTTCAGGTGACCAACAGAGTGGACGAATCTTCTTTGGTCCATCGTCTGTAACAACGGTATCCGTACCACGATGCCTGATCTGATTACAACCAGTCCTCGATGGTGAAGTTTTCCTCCTAGCTTCGTCGCATCGCAGTCTCTCACACCTCCTCTTTTTCCACTTGGGATTTTGAGTTTCTCCCACCACACGGGCCCGGTCTCCAGTCATGGGCAAGTTGTGCCGACAGTTCCAGACGTTTTGCACCAGCCGATGTGCGTGACAGCTCGACCACGCCCGCCCGGTCGTTCTCGGCATTCACTCTCTCGGGTCTCCCGGTTTGACGGCACCTATCGCGTGGTTCTCTACTATACGATCGACGGTCGTTATACATGTATAACGCTTCGCTCAATATCAAAAAAGAAAGAAGAAGAAGAAGAAGAAAAAGAAGAAGAAAAAGCACAATTTGCGTCTCAGAGAGTATCCTTCTCAGCACCACGGGGTTGGCAGGATTTTTGGAGGGAAAACACATGGGCGGCTTTGCATCATTGCTTCAAGGCACAGCATAAGATCGAACCATTTGCGCACGTAGTACGACGCTAAATTGGTGGTCTGCGGCTCAAATCGACGCCTTTACCAAACAGCACCGCTGCAAGACGCTCGACTGCATATGGCCGCCAATAGCCTGGACGCGCACTCTCAGACCGCCCACTTGGCGCTCGACCATGGAAAGCGCACATTGCGTGGCCTCCGTGCTGCTATCCTCCGCAAGGGCCAGTGCCTTTCGCTGTACCAAATCGAGATGGATACTGGCTGGCACCATCATCAGCACTCGGGATCCCACGATGTCTCTCCCGCTACAAGTCAATCAGCGGGAAAGGCTTCTAGCGACCAGACCCTTCCCTTCTAGTACCGATGACTTGACCTCCGCCCGTCCTTGGCATCCCGACTTCATACCTCATCAGGTTTGCTATCCCTTCAGATGGCAACAAGCCTCTCAGGGACCTCATGTCTGCAGCCGACTTGCTGATCAATTCGGAATCACCCAGCATACCATTGGGTTTTCTGGCTTTCCCACTTGTCGTCGCGATGCTACTTTGCAAACTTCCTCCGGCGTCCGGACTTAGGCACCCTGAAGCAAAAGGTACATTGAGAGTACCAGCGCTAGGTTCCCCTCACAAACGCGGGTGCCCAAGCAGACGTCATTGAAACATTGGCTGCTCCCTGAGCCAGATCCACCGGAACAGGGGCCATCTCCCACACCTACGGTTGGCAATTTTACTGCTCTACCCTTGCCGGTAGCCAACGCATTTCCCGGCGAAACTGATCTGGTCTCGTCCGGAATGTTGCGTGCTGCACCAATCTGAATAATCAATTCTTCAACAATCACCCTGACTCCTTCCATGCCAGCCGAAGATGCCGGACAGCCGCTCTTGGTTCCCCAGCGCCGCTCTCGGCAATCTGGAGGCTCCCGGCCGCGGCGGTCTGGCGCCGTTCTGTTGTCTCAACCGGCAAAAAAAGCCGATCGACCCTCTACGTCACGTACTAGTCCGTCGTGTGATTCGTCAAAGCATCTTGGCTGGCTGCGACACTGATACGCCCGAGAACAATGGCAACGCCAGAGGAATCTTTTGACGGGCTGCCACTCAACCCTGCTTTTGACCGCGCGTCTTTTGCACAACGTTGGCGGATTCCACGATATGGAAGATGTTCGCCTTTGGTGGCTGTGTCAAGATTGCTGAGGATTCTTGGGCAAGATTTGATTCTCAGGTGAATATCTTGGCTCTGGCTTGGCTTCTTATAACCCGTAATGTGGTGGCCTCAAAAACACGAGGCACGACGGTGCTGCCCAGCACACAGCCACAAACCACAGCCAACCTTGACAACGCTCATCGCAGGAGGCCACAAAATAGCTAGAGAGAGTGTGCTTCAAATGTGTTGCGAGATCCATACGTCTGTTTAGCTACGTTACGAAAGATCAACGGCGGAAGGGGCCAACCTGCTCGCTTGTGTTCATGTATCGCCGCCACCACCAACATGAGATGAGTCTCCTGGATGGACCATTTATCAACCCTTACGAGAAGTGGGCTTATTGGCTCTGTAAGCTCGCTACAGAGGCTCTCTTAATCAAAGTTGGTGACAAAGCCTGCGAGGCTACGAGGTGAGAAGGCTTGCCCAGGTGTTCCAGCCCTAGGTCGCTCAAGTCCATCTCTTGGCATTTGATTCCAGTTGGCTGGATTCAACTTGCAGCTACGGACGTAAAGTGACTATACGTGCTCCAGCCCCCCAATTGCCAGTCCAGTGCGTGAGCTCCAAGCTCGCGGAGCAGATCCAAGTCAACCCGCAGCGCCGTACCATGAACATTTTCCAAGCCCCCTTGGGGGGAGCGAGCAGCTCACGTTCCCCGGGTTCCCATCACTGGCGCCTGCAGCCGCTCTTATTGGTAATCTCCGCCGGGCAAGTCACCTGACGGAAGGAGACGCTCGGGTTATCGGCACCCTTGAACCAGTCGAAGCGCCAGTAGCACCCGGCCTTGAGCTTCGCGGGAAAGCCGTCGCACTCGGCCCGGGCGCTGACGCCGCCGTACCGCTGGCCCCACCCGTTGGCCGGCGCTCCGTACTGATCCGTGCAGGCATTGAATTGGCCCACGCCGCCGCCGGGGATCTGTTGACACAACTACGTCAGTATACTTTTTTTTTTCTTCTGGTCTTTGTACGATGCTCTGTATTCCAGAGGCAGGGAAGTTCTTGTATCTCTGTGTCGTATGAAAGGGGCTCGACCTCAACATGTTATTTCCATCCTGTAAGTTGGTTTTCGTGATGTAAATAGTCACCCGGTTAGGACGCGTCGATAGTATCCCCTCGTCTCTTCCCACATATCCGACAGTTCCGAATACATTTCATAATCTTCAGGAGGACCAGGGCAGATTTATGGGTAAAAGAGAGAAAAAGAAAAAAAGTGAAAACGTCAGAAAAGAAATGAAAAAAACTCACCGCAATATCAAAATGATTCTGCCCCAAATCCCCCCCGGTATTCGTAGCCTGCACAACCATCTTCTTCCCCGCCACCGCACCGCTCGTGAACGTCAGCTCGTAGCACGCACAGCACCACTGCGCCTCCGTCCCGCCCGAGATCCGCACGGCGGCGAAGCCGTAGGCCAGATCGTCCGAGACGGCCCAGGGCGATTGGGAACTGCACATGTAGGCTCCGCCGCCGGAGTCGCACCCGCTGCGCGTGGCGCCGCCGTCCGACAAGGGGTTGTCGTTGCGGTCGCAGGTCGTCACGGGGCCGGCGGCGAGGGAGGAGGAGGGGATCTTGCCCGGCCAGGCGCAGGAGGGTTTGCAGCAGTCCCAGTAGCGGGTCGTTGAGCCTGTGGATGTGGATTGGGCGTTTGTTTGGCGGGAGAGGAGGATGGGGAGGAGGAGGAGGGTTAGGGGGGATGTGAGGTGCATCTTTGGGGAGAGGTAAACTAAGGCTTGAACTCGGGTATTTGTGATTCAAGGGGCTTGGATTGTTTCGTTGTGGTATGAGACGTGTGACGAGCTACTCGAGTTCTGCTGGACTCTCGTGGGCGTGACGTTGAGTTTTATATACCGGTCGGAATGTAAATATCGCAGAATAGATTCGACAAGAGAGGTGATGAGTTTGTGCATCATATATCGTACATCGTATAAAACAAAAGACGTACGATCCTCTGGTTAATGACGGGAAAATAAGCAGGACGCGTTATATACAACACCAAAGAAGGAGAGCTCGCCTCCGCTCCGTTCGTCACCTTGCTAAAGTTTCCCGATCCTTCTCTCTTCTCCCTCCGTGTTTTCCTCTCTCGTTCACATGGTTTCTTATTATCAGGGGTCAAAGTCAAAGGAAGGAGCTGGATCTGAGATAAAATGAACATTTACCCAAATTTAACCGTACCAAAAGAACAACGATGATCCCCCATCATTTGCCCCTCTAGACTTTTCTAATGTTTGCGTGTAGTCGGCCTACGGAGAATGAAAAAACAGTTTCGATCAATCTACCAGAAACAAAAATCTATCAGTCCAGAACACGGAGTAAATTATCACCAAAATCCTGCAAAGTCTTCATCTTCAAGTCATCTCACCTAATTCCTCAGCAAAGGATCTGTTCCCTTCGCCATCCTTTTCTCTCAAAGAGGGTGAGTTCAACCGTACCGAATGCTTCGGCAGTACGGCCACACGTTCCGGCTTCAGATCAGGTTGACTACGTCTACTACGACTCTTCCCCGCAAAACCCGTCGCTGGCGATGGCTGCCGTGCCGTCCATCTGGACACTAAGCAGGGGTGTAGAACGAAACAGAGTCACATTCGGAACGTCTCTGCCATGTACTTCATTCTCCATGTGGTAAGATCAATCAGTTCGGTTCAAATGTCCCGTTTCTTAGTTGGCGCGTGGGGATGGAAGTCACGGCACTGAATAGCCGTGATGAATGGTTCACTTCCAAGTCGACTAGCACTCAAGCTGTCAAACAATAGTAGAAAGCAGCCAGTCCTTCAGATGTTCAATGTGGTGTGAATCATCCTCACCCTGCAACAATCACATCATATGATACACACATACACAATACGTTTGGACTCATCGTTAGAAGCAAGACTTTTTTGTTATTGTTCTTCGTTAAACCTGTATCCGTAGCTTAAACCCCCAAGCTACCCCTATTCATAAGCCAGTCGTCATCATCTACCAGAATACAACCGGCAGCAATCTTTGCCAAGAATCAAGAGAAACAGCCGCAGCGATCCTACCATCTGCGGTTATTGTTGTTGTTGTCACCAAATTGCTCAGCAACCTTGCCAATAAAGTCGCCGAAACCGCCGCCACCCTCGCGGCGCTCATCGTCATCATCGCGGCGACGGCCGTGGTGCTCCTCCTGGCGTCCATAGCCGCCACCCTCGTTGTCGTCGCGTCTACCACCGCCATAGCCGCCCTCATCTTCGCGGCGGCCACCTCCGTAGCCACCACCGCCGCCACCATATCCGCCCTCGTCATGACGACGTCCGCCGCCATAGCTCTCCTCTTGGCGTCCACCGCCATAACCACCGCCGAAGCCTCCCTCGTCCTCACGGCGGCCACCTCCATAACCACCGCCGCCGCCACCATATCCGCCCTCGTCATGACGACGTCCACCGCCACCGCCATAGCTCTGCTCTTGGCGGCCGTAGCTGCTCTCCTCCTGACGACGGCCCCCGCCGTAGCCGCCCTCGTTATCATCGCGTCTACCGCCGCCGTAGCCGCCGCCGCCGCCGTAGTTGCTCTCCTCTTGACGACGACCGCCGTAGCCGTCGTTCTCATCACGTCGGCCACCGCTGAAGCCAGACTGGGTATTACCCTCGTACCGGTGAGTCTCGGTGCGCTGCTCGTAGCCACCACCGTAAGAGGGACGGGACTCGGTGGTCTCCTCGTACTCGCGGCCGCTGGTTCGGCGTCCGCCAGAGCTGTCTTCTTGCTCATACTTGCGGTACTCGGTACGGCTGCCACCACCAGGGTACTGGGTCTCGCTGTACTCGGCCTGACCATACTTGTTTCCGTGGTGGCCGTACTCAGTCGTAGTCTGGGTGTAGCCACCATCGTCGTCACGACGGCTGCTGTGCTGTGTCTCCGTCTCGTCCTTCTTGAAGACACCTCCGAGAATAGATCCAATGAGACCACCGGCACCGCCGCCGCCACCACCGCTCTCCTCCTCCTCTTGCTGGTGCTTGTACTTGGGGACCTTAACCCCAGTCTGCTGACCAACAAGGTTTGCGATGGCACCGGAAGCACCCTCAAGAATGGCGCCGGCAGCCTGGTCGGCAACCTTGTCTTCCCAGTTCTTGGGCTCACCGAACTGCTTGCGCATGTGGAGCTTTCCGCTGCAGCCGTGGCCGTGTCCAGTGTCGTGGACGCCCTCCCTGTGGTTCTCGCCGCGCTGGACACCCTCGCGACTCAACTTGCGGCGGTAGTCATCCTGCTGGCTTCTGTCCATGTTGTTCCACCACTCCTCGAAGAACTGGAAGATTTGCTGACGGCCCTCGCGAGCGCCGTCGTCTCCCATGTCACGTTGTGCAGGGTGGTGCAGAACACCAAAGATAATGCGGTTCAAGGTGCGGTTAACATCAACGCTGTCGTTGTCAATGGCCTCCATGAGCTGGGGCACAACCCACTGGAGAGTCTTGGCAGCGCAGCGGCCAGCGACCTCGTTCAGGATCTAGCAAAGTATTAGTCACTGATCTCGCGCAATGAACGATGTTTTCCTTACGTTGGTGAAGTGGTCCTTGGACAACATGGAGTGAGTAGGGTCAGTGCTACGGTCATCGTCAAAGACGACGTGCTGCTCCTTCTCACTGCTCTCGATAATCTCAGCGGAACCAGTGCGCAGCTCGTTGCGGATCTGGTTGATGACGGGAATAATGAAGGGGGCGATGACCGAGAAGACAAACTTGGACAGCTGCTCCTCGAGCTGCTCAAGAATCTTGGGCAGAACGGGAATCTTCTCAATGGCCTCAGAGATACCCTGCAAGATCTCGTCGTGGAACTCGATGGCAGGCATGATCTGCTTGAAGACATCCTGGATGTATCGGGTGTACTCCTCAGGCTCTCTGGGGGAGACCTGCATGTTCTGGAGCTGCGACGAGGTCGCGTTGCTCTGGAGCTCGTCCACCCGGTTGCTCTGGTGCTTGCCGCCAAAGATGCCATCAGGAATCATGTCCAAAAGGTTACGGAGAATGCTGGTATCGCTGTTCTTGCTCTCCTGGAGAGTACCCTCAAGCTCCTCAATCTCGTTCTGGGTCAGCTTGTCGGAGACTGGTACTATTAGCTGTGACCATGTGTTGAGCATTTCAAGGGTATGTACCTTCGCCAGTGACGGAGTGAAGGAAGTCAACACCACCAAAGGTACCGGTGACAATCGGGTAAACATCGCCTCTAGCTCCGTTCAGCTGAATCTGAGTGTCACGGCCAACGTGGGGGAAGACATCGCGCTCGCCAAGCTCAATCAAGGCAAGCTCGCAGTAGTTGCTGTGGGCGAAGAAATCTGTACCACACCTCGTTAGCGATACTTGCTGATGGATTCCATCGTGGGATTGAGCAACGTACCCTCCAAGCAGTGAAGACCAGTACCCATGAGGCGCATGGCCTCGTACAGATCAGCCTCATTCTTATTGCGGGAGTAGCCGCGGGCCAGCTCGATGCAGCGGGAAAAAAGGTTGCGAACGTGGGCGGCAGAAGTCATGATTCCAGCCTGCTCGTTCGCGATGTAGTTCTTCATGCCGGACTCGCGGTCAATGCCAAGCTCGACGTTCTCGTCGACAGGGCCTCTCAGACGGCGATCGTACTGGCGGGCATCCACGTTGTCGGCATAGTTCTTGGGGTTGTCGATGTGGTCTTCGGGGCGGTAGCAGCCAAGACGGTCGGCCGTGACCTCGAACTCCTTGGATCCGTAGCCAAAGGTCAAGAAACCCAAAACACAGAGAAGGAGACGAATGGCCTCGGCGGAGACGGACTTGACGGTTCCGACATCGATGGCCTGGGAGTAATCTCTGAGCCAGTTGCCAAAGTAGACACGGGAAACCATCATCTTGCTGAACTTCTTGCCGCCGATGGCGCGAGCCATGGCTAGGGTAAGGAGGGCATCTTCAATATCGCCGTGGCGCCCTGTGTGACAAAAGAGTTAGCGGATCTGCTCTGCTTAGTAGACAATGGCGGGTGGGAGGGAAAGAGCTCACAGTTCTGGCCCTCAACCTTGGAAATGCTGGCAATGTTACCAGCTCCAAAGGCGTAGGTTGGCTGGGCAAGGCAGACCAGCACAAGCAGGCCGACCAGCAGCGGGTAGGACCTGGCGTCGAGCATGTTGACTGACTTGTACCTCTCGTGCTGCTCTTCTCTTTCCTCTTCTGATATTCAGTAATGTTTGTTTGTTGTAAGTCTGTAGAGACTGTTTAGTGACTTGGTCAAGGTGAAGTGGGGTTTGCGCAGAAGCAAAACAAAGTTATGATGACGGGAGGGAGGGGGAGGTCATTGAAATAAGGAGAGAGAGATATGACACAAGCAAGGGGCCAGTAAAGAAAAGGAGGGGCCTTTGATGAGGGCTGGAGGCGGTGGAGGGGCAACACGACGGCGTAACTGTGTTCTTCCAAGCTTCGGGAGCATGGGGGAGGGGGACTGGAACAGGAACTTGTTGGAGCTATCAGAAGCCAGGAACAGGAGGCGGCTCGAGTGAAGAGGAGGGCGCCGACAGACAACCTTGGAATCAAGACCAAGCATCATACACACACATTCATGTCTGTGAATGTTGTGTGACTGTCTCCCCATCCAATCTTGACCAGCCCAGTCCAATCCGCCATCTGAGGCTTCATTTTGTCACTGCCCCTCCTTCACTCACGCACACACGTTCCTCCCACCTTGGATCCCGTCCTCTGTTCGCAGCGTGTTTTGCGGTGGGTTTGTGGTCCAAGCCCCCAGGTGCCATGGCATCATACTACTGCGCGATAGCTGCTGCCAAGAGCTTCCCCCACCAATGCCAGTGGGCAGTGATGGAGGGGCTTGCGGATGCCGATTGGGAGCTCGAATCAGAAACAGGGGGACGGTTGCCAGTAGCGCCATGGGTTGGGAGTTGGAAATATGATTCGAGGTACCTCGGAAATGGGTGGTGGACACGTACAAGAGTAAAGTATCGGTGACGGGAGAAGGCCAGGTCGGATGGGGCAGGGGTCTGCATCAAGCTCAACGCAGCTGTGTGGATTCGATGCGGTAAGGTAGTTGGGTAGCTTGATCGCCGGTCCTTTCGGGATGCTTGGTTGACGGTGGTGCTAACTGTCCGACGTGCGGGTGCGGGTGTGGGAGCGCGCGTCAGGCAAGACCTTGGCCAGCTGAAAATAAACCTGCGGCGACGACGGAGGAGGACGCGGTTGCCTTTTGGCAGGTGATATGGATACCCGATGTTTTCTGTTGCCAATATTGAGTTTGGTCGAGTATCCGAATTGAATTGAAGTGAAGGAAAAAGAGTAAAGGTTCGGACGTCTGCAACAAGGTGCAATGATTTAGGACGCAGCCTTCACCGACAAGAAGTCTTCTACCTGGGTCTATCTGGTACTGGGAGGAGTCGTTGCTTGGGCAGGTGCAGATAACGTTGAGTGAAGTGGGAATTGGAAGCTGCGACCTTGTCCAGATCCTTGGCGACGATTTGGGAGAGGATCCATACGTACGAATATGAGTACGAATACACATTACTTTTTACGAATAGATCCCCAGTCCTCATCGCTAGAGTAAACATGAATGCTTCACATCGCGAAACCACACTGGCATACCCTGACCAGATGGGGCCCCGGCCAGGCAATCTGGCTGACGCTCTAGCCAGCACTCAGAAGACAAGGAACCAGGCAAGAAATTGAGGCGAACTCATTGCACTGAGGATATTCGCAGGCATCTCAAGACTTGAAGATTGCTGGAATGCTTCCATTCCCACTCCGCTACAGTGTCCTCCACTATTCCACGTCGCCTTTTGGCATCTGGGTGGAGGCTCCTCACCGGGGCCGATCCGCTGCCAATGGAAATCGGCGACTGGGCTGGGCTGCCTCCGGCCGCGACTTTCTTTCTCTGCCAGACCCTACGGATAGACGCCAGTCGTCACCTCAAGTTTCGATGGGGAGGCCAGGAGGGGAACCCTCGTTTCAAAACGGGATGAGACGGTTGGCGGTCAGGCCGGTTTCTGGCGGCGGGGTCGGGGAAGGAGGGAACTCTTGGGAACTTCTTGTGTCACGGGGAGAAGAGGAGACTCAGAGGGGTTTTTTTTTTTTTTTTTTTTTTGGTGCGGGGCTGAGCTCAGCTTTCCAGTGTGGAACGGCCGCTCAGCTCTCTGGGCCTTTCTATTGGCGACAGCTCTGCGGTAGGTTCCAAAAGCTTGCTGGCTCTCATCTCATTCTCATCTACGATGGGCGCGTAGGACGGGGATTCATGTCGCGGAACACTGCTGTAACTGTTCATCGCCGATTCCTTGAGAACATACTGTCAATGGTGTATCGTCTGCTCATTCTGCTCCCGATACGACTCACTGAACTGATAACAAGAGTACCCAGTGATGATGCTGAGGATTTACTGCTCCCTCAAGCTTTGACAGCTCCAGAAAATGGTTTCGAGGCGGGGACCTGAGCTACCCATAGCTTTCCTAGGAGCAATAGCTATCGATGAGTTGAATAGGCTCACCAAAGTGTGAATCTAGCCATGTACTGCGTAGACAACATGAGAATTATTGCAAAACCACCTCTAGAGACAGTACCTCTGGATGGCCGCCTGATCAGCTTGCTTCTCATGTTTTGTGGTTGCGCAGGGTGGGATGAGACAGGCCGTTACAGAACGTCTACGGTGTCGCGTCGGAGTTGTTATGATTAGGCGAGAAACACGCGTTGGCGGCCGTTGATCAATGCTTCGCAGGGGTGCACCTCACCACAGCAGAAGCAACTGGATAGTCCCGTCCGCACTGCCATCATCTTCCGATCAGACCTGCTAGTCAAACGTACAGTCGTAGACTCACATTGTCTCTCGTGCGCCATGAAATGATTGTGAACTTTGCTCGACCCATACCTGGAAATCGAAGCTTCATGTGCCAAACAATCACGTGCAGCAGCAGCATTACTCCATTGCTCGTTCTCCAGGAACAGCAGCTCGTGGGAAATCGCGCGAGACCGAGGCCTGAATGTCTTTCACTGATACAGACATTGAACGAGAATGATTTCATGATTGACCTAGTGAATAGAGTTCCGCGTACCTTGGGTTGCCATGAAACTTATTCGCTCCCATGAACGGCACTTGGTAAGGCCTAACGGAGTCTTCGGTCTGGGCTCGGTGTACTGTATATAATGGGTGCTTTGGAACAACCCCATAGCCGCAGCAATTCTTGCGGCCATGACAGTCATGAAGACACGGTTGACTTGGCATACCTACGTGATGCATATGGACGTGCTGTTCATCAACACTTCTGAGTAGTGTGTTCACTCTTATGTAGACATGTCTGCCATGACAGACTCGTCATGCTGTCTTCAATATGGGGACAGGGTGAGCTCTGCTAGTCGATGAGGCATCATGCAAGAGCTTCTCATGCCTCTAGGGAAACTATCGCAGGCTTGACACCGTTGGTGGACGGGCACCGTGTGGTCGTCCTCTCGGGGTTACACTTCCCGAGAAATAAAAGAGTGATAGCCTAGATGGATCTTGGACACCTCACTCAAGAGGGTCTCTTAGAAACGGTAGCCGCCCGAGCTCCGTGGAATACGGGCACTGATCAAAGCATAGAATAGCAACGTGACCGAAGTTCGAAGCGTCCGACCAAGTATTTGCTTTCAGTGCGTTAACGTAAATGTATCCCACTGGATGACTGTGATCCCTCAGAGGACTACTGTGTGAGATGCCTTTCAATAAGATAGTCAAGAGCACATTGCTTGAGAACACTATTAGGTGCCCAGCGAGTCCTGACGGGAGCGTCTGGCTTCAAGCAGGGTCTTTCTGCTTTTCAGTGGTTGCCAGCGCATAAACACCTCTCAGATCCGTAGACAGTTGATTCAGGGTCGTTAGCAACACCAACGGTGGTGATGGTGCTCCAGGCTGGTGAAGAGCTTACGTCGTTGCCGAACAGGCAGGTTTCTGGAGCTAGGTACGGATACAAAGGGCGTTGACGGGGGATTGGAGGGAAGCACCGAGGGATAGGTCCAGTCTCTTTTGGAGGAGGGAGTACACTGGGTAAGGTGACCTGAGAGTGTTCGCACATGAAAACAAGTCGCGTGTGTGCCAGCTCAAGCAACGGCGGGGAAAAGCTGGCTACTCCAATGGTGCTGGGAAAATAGCCTCATGAGAACTGAGACTGCCCCGAGAACCAGAATGAATTGCTGGGCGGCCGGTTGGAGGGTGCTCGCTGTCATCGCTGAAGATGGGAACACGCAACCCGAGATGGTCGGTGCTGGGTGTGAGTGAGCGGGGAACCCTCCGTGCTGGGCTTCTCGAGGGTCAGCGAATACCGCCGACGAGACGACGTCTACTTCCTCCTGAGGCTTAATGGCTGCTAAACGACCGACACGATAACCAAGTGTGAGAAGGGCGGCAGTGGTGGGCGAGGAATTCAGCACGTCAGTGCCTGGCAGGACCACCTCGCTGACGATGACTGGGTTCTTTGGTACTTGGCCGAAGGTACCCGTGATTTGGGAAGGAAAAACGAGGGGGCCTCGGCTGGAGCAGGCTTTCAGCGTCCTCGGTGTCGAGTCTGAACTCAGGCTCTGAGCAGAGAATGAGATGGGTGGGCAGCCTGAGTATAGAGTCCAGAGTCCAGAGTCCAGAGTCCAGAGTCCAGAGTCCAGAGTCCAGAGTCCAGAGTCCACACTGGCGGTCCAGGCCAGCAGAAACGGAGTCGGACAGAGCCAGCTGCGATAACGGGGGCAGAAGCTCTGAAGATGGCGACAATGAGGGATCTTCAGGCGAAGCAGTGGGGAAAGGCCTGAGGAAATGGCCGCTGTCGGGGCGCAGACAGATGAGGAGAAGAACGAGAAGTTCCCGGGGACCAGAGTGAGTTGAGGACGGCGGGGGGTGCGGAAGAGTACGGTGATGGTGGTGCTGCCGCTGTTGCTGCACCTGGGAATCCAGGAGACCAGGACTCTGAAGTGAGCTGAATGGTGCCCATTCAGTTCCAGGCAGACACAGGCGGGGACGGGCACCCGAGTCCTCAGAAGCCTTGCTGCTTTTACCACATGGAGGACACAGCACCGTGAATCTGTTAAGCCGGCGATGGAGGACAGCCCGACTCACAGAGGGAGAGGAGTGAGGAATCACAGTTGGGCAGTGAGTGATGGGAGGTGGATGGGGGGAGTCAGAGATTGTCGGTCGGGGATGGAGGCAGTGCAATCACCGACGGGTTCTAAGGTACCTACCCCCCGGTCATTGTTTTTTTTCCCCCTTGTGCATAGCAAGCAGGCGCGCCGTGGGTGTTGTGCTCTTTCCTCTTGAGGCCCACGGGTGGCTTGGGAAAACGGGCGGGACCCGACGGTCGCTGGCAGGCACTGGACAGGAAGGCGCGTGGGCGCCCCCGATTGCAGGGTCCTCATTGGGCGACAGGGCACTACCGCTACAGGATGGGGAGGCGAGGTGTGTGTCATGGACGGACGGTGCACCTCGCACACGAGAAAAAATGTGGGCGCCCGCCGCCGAAAATCAGCGATCGAGGGAGGAAGAAAAGAGTGCAAAACTCCAAGGCATCCCGTCACCATCCAATACCACCCCGCTGGAGGTACAGTGAGAGTACCGCCAGAGCATCACGGCGACAAGCAGCGCATCAAATAGCGTGATTGCGGCACTCCAGCGTCTACAACGACCACGAATAAGCCATGCAGTTGCTCAGAACAGGTCGAGAAGGAATATAGCAGCAAGAAAAGCATATCCTTGCTCCCAAGAAACAGGACTTTCCGACGATCGATTCATTGACTTACAATAGCAAAGTACAGCAAAGAGACAATCCACGAGGCTCGATACTCAAGTCGAGTCTAAGGTAGTTGTGCTGGGCGGCAATCAAGACGACCGCCGATGCCGAGAGGGGAGTTGATGGCCAGCGATACCTTTTTGTAGGTACCTTTTTTTCGGTGAGGCAAGGTAACCTAAGGGAATGAGGAGTGGAATGGCGGGACGCAGAGGAAAAGTTTGTAGACCGTACCTACTGCGTAAAGGTAAGGTAGGTAGGTAGGTATGGATGACATGTGGCCTCTCTTGTGTGCTCAAATAGTCACACTGTCATGCCTCTTTTCTTGGTGGCAGATGCTGAGTGGGCTGGCGCTGTATCATCTCTTTGCGCGAAAGTGGTCGCCTATTTTGCTTCATTGCCCTGGCGGAGTGGATTAAAGTGTCCCGTCGGCCGTCATTCGCAGTGGAAAACGCTGAAAGCCCTGAGCTGCCCTGGGAGTTTACGAATGGAAGTCTGGTGGAGGCAATGTGCTTACCACATTTGTGCACAAAAGGATGATGCCGAGGTGGCATAACCTTTCCAGCTGGCTTGGCCAGAAGCGCTGATGTGGGCGAGACTGATCGGGCCAGGCTGGAGGGACTTTTTCGTTTTCCATTACTGATTAGCAGCGCTGAGGTGGATGCATCCCCTTGGGTGTTGCAGGGGTACCGGGCACTTTTTTTTTATTTATTCTTTTACGCGTCGCATGATGTGATTGAGGGAAGGTGCCAAAGGTACCTAGGTGAGCTGCTGAGGTAGGTACCTTACCTCAAGGCTCAGAGGCTCAGAGGCTCAGAGGATATTCAATATTGGCGCAGAGAGAGTGTGGGCATATGAGAACCAAGGTTTGCATTAGGTGGCACCAGTGTAGATATGGAACCTAAGCTAAGGTACGCACCTCAGTACCTTGGGAGACGGCAGACGTGGAGACTTTGTACCTCCCGCCCGAGAGGCACGCGGGAGGGCAGTTGTGGTTAACGGTTTACCTGTCTGGCGGCACGGGCAACCTCTGAAGCGACATCACCGCCAACAAGGTGGAAGACCGGGAAAGAGGGGGAATAAACGTGCAAGCTGTGGGCTGAATCGCCTGCTGCTACTGCTGCTGCTGGGGCCTTGGGGGGGGAGGGGAGAAAAAGGACAGGGCAAGAGAATGGGAATACTTTGGGTGAAAGAGAGGGGGGACAGAGCAGGCCCCCCAAAACTCGCCCAGTTCGCTTTTTTTTTTTGGGGCGGGCAAGAGCGAAGTGCCTGAATATTTTTTTTTTCTCTATTCCCCTCTTCCCCTTCCCACTTGGCCCCCCCGGAAAGGTGCCAAATCACTCCCAAACCCCTCCCACCCCGTCTGCACTACATATTCGGCTCAGGCCCTCCCCCCAACCTCCCATTCCCTTCCCTCTTTTCCCCCCATTTCTTCACTTTCCCAGGCACCAAACCCCCCAAATCCCAACCGCCCTTCCCTCCCAACGTTGCGCCACTTTGCGAGTGCCAGAAAAAAAAAAAAACCTCCACCAAACACCAGCACACCTTTTCTGCTTCTCGCCATCGTCGCGTCAGAGCAGCACTTGATTTACAGCGCCCATCGGCCCTAAATCCTCTCTACCTCACCACAACCACCAAAAACACAACCATCACAATGCCTCGCCCCTCAAAGAAGGCCCTCGCCGCCACCCCCAGCGCTCCCGTCGCTGCCGTTCCTGTCGCGCCTGCTCAGCCCGTGCAGCCCCTCCAGATCCCCCAAAGACACATTGATGTCGAGGGTTTCATTCGCGTCCGCGACTCGGTAAGATATACCCTTCCCACCATCCCACCATCCCCTCAAAACCTCGATTCTACACCACTATGTTTTCTCAACTTCACTCCCCGCTTCACCACGGCCCAGCTGGCTATCCCGGGGTCGATATCGCGCCAGCTTCTTCACTGGCTTCTGCTATCCAAGCATCTGGTTGTCTTGCTATTTCTCCGACGCGTTTCTCGGCGTGAACTGTCTGTCAGCCGCGCGTG
The DNA here is from genome assembly GCF_030867785.1 of Colletotrichum acutatum. NCBI lineage: Eukaryota > Fungi > Ascomycota > Sordariomycetes > Glomerellales > Glomerellaceae > Colletotrichum > Colletotrichum acutatum. Next base: position 679,015 of record NW_026848995.1, read on the forward strand.
CTTGTGTGCTTGCTATCCAGAGATTCACCTGGCACCGCGAAATACAAGACGGGCACATTTGCATTTGATCAGCCAAATGTGCTCCGAGGAAATGGCACTGGGAAAACACGCTGCGTCAGAATGCTCATTTTGTTTACATGGCCCAATGTGACCCCGCGTCTACCGCGGAAGCTGTGACCCACAGAAGCTCTTCAAGCTCAGCTCAGCTCAGCTAAGCTTGGCCGCCCATTTCCCACTCCACGTTCCCTGCTACTTTACGCATCTTACTATTTGCTCAAGCGCATCTGGTCGGACAGAATGCTAACACCCATTCCAGGTTCACCAGCGCCTCATCACTATCCTGGAGTTGATCAAGAACTTCTCCGAGGACTACTACCGCCAGACCAGCCTGCTTCTCGGCGAGTCTGCACACGAGGCCATCCCGGGCATTGACCACCCTCTGAACACCTTGGAGCATGCTGCCCAGAGCATCGCTCCCCTGGCCCTTGGTCTCCAGCCCGGCGTTGCCTACCACCCTGCCCCTGTTGAGGAGAAGAAGGAGCGCAAGAAGCGCACCCACGACCCCAATGCTCCCAAGCGCCCCCTGACCCCCTACTTCCTGTACATGCAGACCGCCCGTCCCATCATTGCCAACGACCTCGGTGATGCCGCTCCCAAGGGTGCTGTTCAGGAAGAGGGCCAGCGTCGCTGGAAGGCCATGAACCTTCAGGAGAAGGCCGGCTGGAACAACGCCTACCAGTATAACCTCCGCCTCTACCAGGCTCGTGTTCACTCCTACAAGCAGGGTGGCAACCTTGAGGCCAGAAACATGGACGACGATTCCGCTCTCAAGTATGCCGAGGAGCACAACATCCAGATCAACCCTGTTGATGTTGTCCCCGATGTTGAGGATGCCATCGCCGAGCAGCTCAACCAGGCCAACACCGTCGATGCTCCTGGTGAAGAGGAAGAGGAGGAGGAAGTCCCTGCCCCCGTCAAGACCCCCAAGAAGCCCGCCTCTACCCGCAAGCGCAAGACTGCCACTCCTGCTGCTGAGCCCGAGGCCAAGGCTGCCGCCACTCCCGCGAGCCCTGACAAGAAGCGTCGCCGCACATCCACCAAGGCCGCTGACGCCACCGAGTCAGCGGAGCCTGCCAAGAAGAGCAGAGCGAAGAAGGGCAAGAACTAAGCATTGTGCTTCTTTCAACCCCTCCTCTTTTTTTCTTGTTTCTAGGTTTCTGGGTTTTTGCAAAGATGATACCTCGTTGCGCGGCGGCTCGTCGTCGATCCTTACCCCTTCACTGTCCCTATGTTGGCGCAGATATACACAGGGGTGTGAGGTTCTGGACTGGAGGAACAAAAAGGAAGGACCACATCTACTTCGGTCCTCTGTCGTTGCGTGTGCCTACTGCGCGCGCAACGCGGTGTGTATGATTTCACAAGGCGTGTGGTTTTGGGACGGTTTTTCCAACGGGTACAACACGTGTGAGAGAGAGAGAAAGGAATACAAACCCCCCCCCCCCCCCCCAAACTTGAGGCGGGCGGTTTATGGATCCAATGGGCTTTCGGTTTGGGCTGGCTTTGCTTGTTTTCCAGTTAGTCCTGTATGTATAATGACGGACATGACAGAATCAAACAATATTGATCTTCACATTGACGCTGTTTGCCTCTGATGATTGTGAAATGCATTGTGAAGCTTGGGGCGCATCTTCTCTTGAGAAAATGACTTTAGGGACCAACCTAGGTAAGGTATGCGGAAGGAAGTCGATGGAGAATAGTGTTCACCTTGGCCTACACAGGGCCAGTAAGGTGGACAGACAAGAATCGAAGAACTCAATTACGTCCCAACTGCCAAGTTGATCTATATTTGATGTTCAAATTTATTCTAGGCACCTGAGTACGCAGAAACGCTCGCACTTTGGCAGTACCTCTGAACGTAATTACCTTTTTTGCAGTATGAAGTAGCATGTACATATGTATCCCTTCGAGTTATTGATAGTAGGCTGGTAGATTTACTCCCTGTGAGCTCACGAATCGACAAGTGGGCAATCGATTCAGGTACCCATCATTCTATTTTGAATACGCTGCACATACGGTTTATACACAGCATCGAGACACGTAAATGCAACGCGTGGGTCGAATCTGTCCGTCGATCCTTTTAGGCTTTTGGGGGGGGGGGGGGGAACCCTGGAAACGAGAGGTGTTGGCATTACTCTATCAGAACGACAGCCGAGACTTTCTTAACCGCCCCTCATAACACTCTGGCACTGTACTGCGTCCTTCTACTGTTCTGGTTTTAGTAATGAAATAGAAAACGCTGTTGTTATTGCTTTTTAAAGCCTTTCATAGGGCAAGGTAGCTTCTCTCATATGTCATTAATAATAAGCGGCCCAATATCCCATCCCAACTACCCGCCCGTATGCCGCTATGCTCTGAAATGTTTCTTCCCTTCCCCCTCACTACGACGTGCCCTCTCTTCCTACTTTCATCTTCTCATCAACGCCAAACCTCTCAAACACCCATTCTGATGTCCATCCCATCAACACCAGAAAAGTCCGCCGCCGTCATCATCATCACGCTCAGTAGACGTAGAACGCCTGCGTCAAGGGAAGCGTATCAGACGGCTCGGCGGTACACACCTCGCCGTCCGCCTCGACGCTGTAGCTCTCCGGATCGACCCTCATCCGCGGCATGCTGTCGTTGAAGCGCATGTCCTTCTTGCCGACCGTGCGGCACCCCTTGACGGCCTCGACGCGCTTCCGGAGGCCGTACGACGCGATGGCCCCCGAGGCGATGGAGGCGGCCGAGACGAAGAGCACCGACGAGGCCGGCACGAGGGGCGCGAACATGGGGCGCGCGATGATGGGTTGGACTGTCGGGATAGAGGCGTTGGGGTCGCCCTGTGAGGGAATGGTCAGTTGATGCTTTTCTTCTTCTTTTTCTTGATGGGCCATAAGAGATCAAGTGAGTGAGGGAGACTTACCATTTGTGCTGACGCAATGAGACCGCTCTTGATGACCAGGTTGGGCTTCGTGCCGAACCACGCCGGGTCCCACACCACCAGGTCCGCAAGCTTGCCGACCTCGATGCTGCCCACCAGATGGCCGAACCCCTGTGCGACGGCCGGGTTGATAGTGTACTTGCTCACGTAGCGCTTGACGCGGAAGTTGTCGGCGCCCGTACCTTCGTCCTCGGGCAGGAACCCGCGCTGGACCTTGTTCTTGTGCGCCGTGTTCCAGGTGCGGAGGACGACCTCGCCGCAGCGGCCCATGGCCTGCGAGTCGGACGACATCATGCTGATGGCGCCCAGGTCGTGGAGCACGTCCTCGGCGGCGATGGTCTCGGCGCGGATGCGCGACTCAGCAAAGGCGACGTCCTCGGGAATGTTCTTGGAGAGGTGGTGGCAGACCATGAGCATATCGAGGTGCTCGTCCAGGGTGTTGCGGGTGTAGGGCCGGGTCGGGTTCGTCGACGACGGCAGGACGTTGGGGTGCTCGACGACGGATATGATATCGGGTGCGTGGCCACCACCAGCGCCCTCGGTGTGGTACGTGTGGATGGTGCGGCCGGCAAAGGCGATGATGGTGGACTCGACGAAGCCCGACTCGTTAAGCGTGTCGGTGTGGATGAGGCACTGCACGTCGAGCTCGTCGCAGACACTGAGGCACGTATCGATGGCCGCGGGCGTGGTGCCCCAGTCCTCGTGGAGCTTAAGGCCGCAGGCGCCGGCGATGACCTGGTCCCGCAGGGCCTCCGGTGCCGAGTCGTTGCCCTTACCCGTGATACCAATGTTCAGAGGCAACGTGTCGCACGCTTGAAGCATCTCGCGCATGTAGTTCTTGCCGGGCGTACATGTTGTGGCGCACGTGCCGGCACTATAGAAGGTTGGTCAGTCGACGGAACAAGCTGACTTGCTGTTCATAGGATTGCTCTCTCACCTTGGTCCTGTACCACCTCCAAGCATGGTGGTGATGCCTGACGCGACGGCCTCGTTTGCTTGTTGCGGGCAGATGAAGTGGATGTGACTGTCAACGCCGCCGGCGGTGATAATCTTGCCCTCGCCAGCGACGACATCTGTACAGCTACCGACGATCATGTTAGGCGTCACGCCGTCCATGACGTCCGGATTACCCGCCTTTCCGATAGCCACAATCATACCATCTTTAACACCAATGTCGGCCTTGTAGATGCCCGTCCAGTCAACAATGAGGGCGTTGGTGACGACCAAATCCAGAGATTCCGAATCCGGCCGGCCTGTTGCCTGGCCCATACCTTCTCTCAACGTCTTGCCGCCGCCAAACTTACACTCGTCGCCGTATACAGTGAAGTCCTTCTCCACCTTGATCCAGAGATCGGTGGTGCCGAGCCGGACCAGGTCGTCCACGGTGGGACCGAACATTGTCGCGTACGCCGCCCTCTCCATCTGGTAGACCTCGGCGAAGTTCATGATGGCCTCGGGCTCTGGTGCATGGGCGAACCCGGCCAGTTGAAGCTTCTCCACAATCTCCTTTGCGCGCCAGAGCTCGACGCCCCCTGAAGCGAGCTTGTTGCCGCCGCGGATGACCTTGTGGCCTCCAATTTCGACGAGCGTCACCGTCTTCACATCACCAGGCTCGAAACGGACCGAGGTTCCGGCGGGGATATCCAACCGGTAGCCGTACGACTTCTCACGGTCAAACTCGAGCTGCGGATTTGTCTCGATGAAGTGGTAGTGCGAGCCGACCTGGATAGGGCGGTCCCCCTTGCTCTTCACTCTGAGCCTGATGCGGTTGCGCTTCTCGTTGAGCGCGACCTTGCGCACCGCGGTGACGACGGCGCCAGGTGCCTTCTTGGGCTCGTACGCCGCGACTTCGGGCATCGAGAAGAGGTCGTTGCTGGGCACGGGGAGAAAGCTGCCGTATAAGGCGCGCGCCAGGTCACCATCGTCCGTCGCGATGGGGTTGTGGACAGTCACGAGGTAGGTCCCTGAGGGAAAGGTGCCCTCGACCTGAATCTCATGAAGGGTACTGCAGACTGTGGGGAGCACATGCCTCCTCCCCAGCATGGTGGCACCCAAGCTCATGAGATCAGCCACGGTGTGGTTGCCATCGCGGATGAGCTCTTGCAAGTTGCTGGCGATGAGTGCCTGCGGTTGAGTCGTGTTAGTGCATACGAACTCTGAGTGCAGTGATAGCACCGCAAAAGAAGGTATTCATACCGTTGCTTCAGAGTGGTTCAACTTGACGCCCCGGGCAAGCCGCCGTTGAGCCAGGGAGCCTAATTGAGAGATGAGGAGCTTATCGAGCTACAATCACGACGTGCCGCGTTAACACTGCTGTCTCTACAAAATCCTGCCAAGGCGACAGGGATGTGTAAGAGGGAAACTTCGGGCACAATGGACAAAAAGTACAAACCTCCTTGGGAACGAGATGCATCCTGGCAAGATTGTTGGTGACTCTCGGCCAGATAAAATCGTCTTCATGAGCAGTTGTAGGTGTTGGTGAGAGAAAAATTACAGATTACGGGTTTAGAAGGACTCGCTGGCGCCAAAAGGGTAGTTAGACATTACAGGTAGGTGGCCGTCTTCGATAGTGAGGAAGCGGCCGTTTGCGCCGCCCACGGGCCTGGACCGGCGGCCACCTGCGAAAAAGGTGGGATGATGATAAGGCCCGGCCGCTTGGGATACGTCCCCCCCAAATGGAGGCTTGATTGGCCCTCCACTACCCCGCACAAGGAAGGTCCCTGAATAAGTGACTGCCAAACCTTCCGCGGACCAATACAAGGCTCTTGTTTGTCTAATAGGCATTACGTCCAATTTTAGGCGATAAGCTAACCAAGAAAACTTCCATATGAACCACCTGCAGAATCGTATGTAAACTCCCATGCTGTTCCACCGGGCCGCTGCAAGTGCCGGTACAACATCGTGGGGAGGTCTGTAGTCTGTACGCCTCATCACGAGAAGTTGGTCTCGTGACTCCAGTCGTGATCAGAAATTGACCTCTCAAATTTGAGGTTCCTAATGAATCCTACATTGTTTGGTGAGGACAAAATTGGATTGAATGCTACAACTTAGTACGCAAACGCATACCGCCACTCATCTCTAGGGACGGTTTCCAATATACGGTACTATGACAAGTCAGCAACTGTTCAGATCTTCGTAAACTCCCACACTACCTTAGCTAGACATTCCATACGTACCCAAATCTTCGCAGCTTGAAGAAAGATGAAACTCGTAAAAACCGCTGCCTCAGCAAGCTCGTTCCTCCTCCCGAGCAGTCTACAGGCCAACGCGCAGGACAGAGCCCACACAAAGAATTGCGCCCATCTCACGAAAATGAAGCCCTCGACGCGGCGCGTGTGAGAAGGTGCCCATTGCGAGAAGAAGCCGAGGTGGGGCAGGATGCCAAGAAGATTTGTCTGTATGTCGTAACCTCGCTCTGCAATGGCGACGTGAACAGAGGCGCTTTCGAGACCGGTGAGGAGGGCACCGTAGCTCGGGTGGTCTATATCGAGAGATCTTGCGAGTATCCATTGTGTGATGTTGAGCAGTGGCGGTATAGATGCGAGCAGGCTCAAATGCGCCGGATGACTATGCCCGAACTGTCAAGCGCGACACGCTGGAGATCAGATATTACATCTTGGTTGGTGAGAATCGTGTCTATCTAGTCTGCCTCCGACGTTTCGGAGAAAGCGAGGACTGGGTAAGCTTATCCCGCCTCGCCTTAGAGTAACGTTGTCTGCCAACTTATGAGACTTCAAGAAAGGCATCTAGGTACCCGGAGAAACCTAGTTGCTGTGATCCGGTTGATGGCGATTGTGGCCTAACAAGACCAGGGGAAATGTTGGTATCTCAGTTTCTTCATTAATACAACCAAGTATTGATCTGGCTACAAGCTAGCCTCATCAACTCCAGAGCGAGACCTCATCGCATCCAGTCCTCTATGTTGTTCCTAACGCCGTCCACCGAGTCCAGTCCAAAGGCTGACTGACACTCCAAAGTTTTACCTCCCAAAACCGAGAACCCAGAATACCAAAACATGTAACAGTGCTATTCATGACATATTGACAATCATCCCATTTTCCTCAGCCGGGTGAGCTGAACACCTTACTCCTCCTCGACCTCTTCGTCCCACTGCGACTTCTCTCTCTTCATCAGATCAGCCATGACAGGAGCTTTGAAGATGGAGGATTCGGGATCCGAGCCACGCGGCACCTTGCCAAGGCTCTCGTCGTCGAATACAGATCCAATGGTATCGATCCAGCGCTTCCGGCGCTCCATCAGGGTCTTCGTCATGTCGCCGATGCCCGGTCTTGCCATGCCAGCCGCACCGCCAACCGCGTGGCTGCCGCCTCCAGCACCGCCAGGTCTCTTGTTCTTCTTGCTCTTGCCCATTGTACGGGTTCGCTTGAGATAGGCAGCCTGCACTTGTGTGTCGAGATCCTCCAGAATGGTCTGGTATTCTTGATGCGCCATGCGCTCCTTGACGAGCTCTGTGAGTCGAGACTTGCGAGCGCCGTTGATGAGCATTTGCTCCCGAAGGCGGCCTTGCAGCAATCGCAGCCGTGCTGCCACCTCGTCGTCGAATGCGCCATCGTACTCTGTCTCGAAGTTACCTTCCTGGGGAAGAAAGCCAATGTGCTTCAATTCCTGCTTGATCCGTTCGTCGACCTGGGTATACTCCAGCTTTGGATGCGAAGCCTTCTTCCATGCCTCGGAGTTCGACTCGGGCATGAAAGATGCAGGCGGCACAGTCGGCGGGGCCTTATCATCGACGAAGCTCTGCTGTGTATCTCCATTTTCTCCGTTGACGCTGCCGCCATTCATGACAGTATCTCCATTCGTGACGCCGTTGGGTGCTTTCTCTTCGTCCGCCTGGGGTCGGTTCTCGGGTCGCATCGCTTGCATCAACCGCGACAACAAGGGGCCGACAGAGAGTTTATCGGTCTCGGCAACCTCATCGTCCATGTTGTCAATTGTGCCGCGAGCCTGGTTGGGCGCCAAGTGTTCGCGCGCACCTTGAGGTTTATCGAGTGCCATGGCACCATCCTCCTCTTGCCAGATCTCAGTGTAGTGCTTCTTGCCTCTCTTAGGCATGTGGAAAGGCGTAACGCGATCACCGCGCTCTCGAAGAAAGCCAAGGTCTTCTTCAGCAAAAGGTCGGAAGTAGGGTTCCATGTACGTCGAGAAGGTCGAAAAGCTGATCTGGTTCGTGGGCTTGGCACTACTAAAGTCCTTGTCGGGAGGATCGCCAGCAATGAGATCCGCCAGATCAGTCTTAGGAAAGACGGCGACAGAGAATATCTCCTTCAATTCATCCTCTGGCATACCTGGGTGTGTCGAGCGAATTTCGTAGACGGTCGGGTCGGGGAAGGTGGAAGGATCGTCGCCAAAGGTGTGCGCAGCGGGTTGGGCCTTTTTGGGTGGCGCGCCCTCGTCTTCCGAACTCTCCTCCTCCTCCTCTTCCTCCTCTTCGGCCTCTTCTTTTTTCTTCTTCTTCTCGTCGACTTCCATTGCTGATGGTGTTGCAGGCGCGACGGGTGACAGGGAAGAACTGGCCGAGTCGCGCGAAAGCTTTCGTGGTTTAGTGGATTCCCTAAGCGGGGATGATCGCTCTGTGGTAGCAGGCGAGGTCAGTACTCGAATTTAAATACGAGGAATCCAGGTTAGTCGCGCGGTGACGAGGTGAGCTTTCGGTGAGCAACCTACGCCCCACGAACAAACCAAGAAAAAGCGTGAAAGAGCACTAGACCGCACAGGGCCAAAGAAGGGTAGTGACCTACCGACTCCCCCTTCCTGGGGTGGTGCCAGGGTATCGGCCGCCTTTCTCTTCTTCTTGTTGGTCTTGCCCGTCTTCTTGCCGTCCCCCTCGGCCTTCGCGGCGGGTTCAGCAGACTCGTCGACGTCGACGTATTGCTTGCGCGTGCTGGCTAATATGCGCATACCCCTATCGCAGAAATTGCTGCGTCGGTCGATGGTTTCCTGCAGGCGCTGCAAGCGGGCAATCATGCCATCAAGACTCTTGGAGTCAGGCATGACGGCATTGGAGGCGCCTTGGTCTACGAGGTCATCGTAGTTGAGATTACGGAACTGCTCGACACGTAGCTCGAGATATTCGGTGTCGACAGCTTCGATAGGGGGCAAGCTGGCGGAGGGCACGACGGAGCTCGGGGTCGTGTTGCGGCTGCGCTGTCGCATAGCACCGGGCCCGGCTTTCTTGCCGGTGCCCTTTTGGCTCGCAGCAGGCGGCATCGCGGGCAGCCTGTGATGGGCGCTCGCAGGTTTGGGATGGCTTTTGATGATGTCGGATCTTGCGCGTCGTCCTTGTCGAGGGTTGAGATGGATCTGATATGTCAAAGTGAAGGTTGGGCCTTTGATGTCAAGTGTCAACTGAATGGCGCTCGAGATCGCGCCGCCCTGTATCGGTAAGGTACGCCTAACCTGCTTACTGGATTGGTCACCGGTCGCGGAAGTATGGGTCGAATCGCCCGAGCTCGCCTGTTGCACGCACCCTGGGGTTAGCCGCGGAAGTCTGGGGGAAGGTACATGTGGAAAGTGCTCCGTCAGCGCCAAAATGGGAAGTGCCTCTGTGAACCGGGTACCTTACCTAAGGAAAGCACCAGGACCAGGTAAGCTTTAGTGACTTGACTCCATCAACTGCCATCTCACGAAACCGGCATCTTGCATCCCATCAAAAGGATCAAGATCTAGATACCCTCTTCCTTAGGTTAATAAAGTATTGGTCTACGGCCATGACGTGACTCCTCGTCTTGCCATCTATGTGAGGTAGGTTGAATTCTCTCTTAACAGTATTATCTTAGTCACCGTTACTCCCGGAGCTTGTAGTGAAATGCTATACTCTCTCATAACACCAGAACACATAAACAAATGATCACAGGTAGGCAACAATGCTGATATCATACTATGCCGTCATCGACCACCAAAATCAAAGGAAGTGGCTAGAGCGGTGATTTGATTACGATGGAACGTGAGATAAGCTTGAGAAAAGCGTGAATACGAGGGCAAACACGGCCAGGTTTACAGGAAAGAAGGCTCCTGCACACGGACATGGTTCCCTATCTAAGAAGTTTGACGATCTCGATGGGTAGGATGATCAACCAAATGGGAGAACTATGTTTGCCTTGCTTACTTGCATATGGTCCATTTATCAATCAGGACTACCTAATCTACCTTGAGGCAAGTTTATCAATGAAGGTAGTCTGTTCGAAGAGACGGCGTCTCTCAGATCTTACTTTCTCTAATAATGCAGCCCGTGGACAAACCTGGTGAAGGACTCCAATTTTGCCGAGAAGTTCATCCTCGTTCGTCCTTCAAACGTCTTCTCATGGAAGTAAAACTGGATCTAAATTCGTTCTCGTTCTATGTCTCGGGCCATGGTTATGACGCTCCATGGTCTTGCAAGCAGACTACCCCGAAAAGCACCACTTCTAGGTGTGATAGACCCCGTTCACCAAAGTACGATAAGTACATCTAGGTATGCGTACGTCATAAAGTCTCCTAAGCCAGTAAGTCTAGATTCGGATCCTTTGATAACCGAATTAACACCACCGTGACCTTCTGTACGTGTTCTAATGCTGCTAGATGAGATCCTATTGTTCCCAAGAAGCGAAAGTGCATTGAGTATACTGTGCGATACAGACCTATATGGCGATTTAGACAGTGCATCTCACCAGGCCTGGGAAAAGCAAAAGAGCAGCCCCAACTTCACAGTTCTCTCTCACTTCCAAGGGCAAAAGTTGTACATTGGTAATTGCTGATGCTTATTCAATCTATCTGCCAAGAAAAATCATCAAAGCTTCTCATTACACTTTTGGCTTATTTGGTCACGAATGTCAACATCGGAAGTACTGCCACGGGCGGTATTATTTCGGCCAGAGACCTCCCCATGGGCCGACAATGACCCGGGTTACGAGCGACGGAGCAGACGGAATTGAGGCCCATGGCAGGGTTGCTACACATCAGTATGAGGAACATCAAGCGCTTCTCGCGAGTGCAAAAACAAGCCAACAATGGCCGGCGTGGCTACGCGTTCGTAGATGGCTTAAGGAAAACCGGCTATCACGTCTGGTTGAGTCGGTAGTGCCCAAGGGCGGAACTCAAACTCCTCTCTCAATACCCTTTGGATGATTATCAAAGTAGCATGAATCTCCACAAGAGATTAGGGATTCTCGCGGGATGAGGATGTCTATGAGCCCCTGAGGGGTGGTCGATGGAGCCATGTGCTCTGGGGCGCTTCTCTCATTGGCATCGCATGGTACTCACCCAACCCCAGACAATCTGTGGTCTGCACATACCGACACACTACGTTCTGATTTATGCATGAGAACAAGTAGTTTCCTAGTTTGGTTCGAACGGACGATCTGTCGTGCATCGATTGAGTGGCTTCGGAGCCAGTCTGGAAAGCTAGCATTCATTCGCACGAGCCTTGTTCACTGAAATCATCCACATTGTGATACTCACAGAGTAATCACTCGCTTAACTTGATTCCAGAAATTCGTCATGAACATGAACCTCCTCGAACTTTGAACAGAGTCGAAATGACATCTAATTAGCTGACTTCTCAAGTAATTGGCTTCTAGGTGTCATGTCCGCTGATGAGAACACTAAAGCCTTCGTCACAGGCAATGAATGCATGGGAGTTCAAGGTAAAGGCGATGTCATTGTCCCCACGCATTACCGACCCAATACCCCATGGGAACGGAAGCAAAAGGACTGATATGTCTCGCAACCTCCCGTGCCATTAAACTAACAGAGGATTGGCGCAGGCGTGTTGGCTCTGGCGAATTCCATTCTATGAGCACAAGAGGCTGATGTCCAGATGGTTTGCCCATGTGCTCTGGCCATTGGTCGACACGACTTGGCCCACAGGCGCTGGCATGGACAACCCGTGTTTTACCTCACCCACGCGGCCGCGCTAGGAGCTCGACAACGAGCTGGCGGGGTTGGCTCAATTGAGAAGCTCATGGTGGGGTTCTCCCTCTTTCAGGGTCCTAGGCCTCAACCACGATCTTCTCCTGAACACTGCGGTTATGGTATCAGCGTTTCGTTGCACGCTTTGAGAACAACTCACGTAGATGCTACCTCAATCTCCAGCATATTGTCTAACGCTATCTAATGTACATCGTACAAGATGTCCGGCCGAGCGACCATCGGAATATAACGCAGCTGTTTTGTGTAGAAGTCTATATAGCGCTGCTGTCCTTTTTCTAAGCGGAAGATGCTGCCTATTGCTCTCCTTCTTCAACGTATACGGTTTCTTCAACAATTCAATTTGCCAAGAGTCTCCAAACAGCTTCAACGCATCCTTCACTTAGCCCCGAGCAATGAGAGAATACCATGGCTTCTCTTGGTGGTAACATTTTGCCCCTCGACCTTGATCTCAAGACTACCTTTGCTGGACTAAGTGCAGTAGCCCTCAGCGGCTTGCTCTTTTCCAAGCTTCTTTCAAAGAATGATGCGGAAAGCCTGGAGGCACCCGGGCTCTTCAAGTCTTTCCTGCTCTTCTTTTACTCCTGCTTCATCAAGCCGCACAATGGCGACAAGAAGGGCAACCAGCAGGATGCCCTAGAGAGCTTCTACAACAAGCAAGCCGGCGCATATGATGCTACCAGGAAGGTCCTCCTGCAAGGCAGAGAGGACATGCTTGCGCTCGTTGCAGCACAGCTGAAGGCCAAAGGCCCCAAAAAGGGCAACAAGGCTAAGCGAGTATGGGTTGATGTAAGTCGTCTGAGCATCCACACCACGTCTTTCGACGCTCGACTGACAATGAATAGGTTGGTGGAGGAACAGGATGGAACATTGAGGCTATGTCTAGCTTTGTCAATGTGCCCGAATTCTTCACAAGCGTCTACCTCGTGGACTTCTCCCCGTCTCTATGCGAGGTCGCCCGACAGCGCTTCAAACGCCTTGGCTGGAACAATGTTAAGGTTGTTTGTGAGGACGCGAGGAAGTTCCGACTGGAAGATTATGAAAATGATCTCCCAAGTAATCGCGTCCCTCCTCGCTCACCTGTCCTAAGCTACTTCTCTCAGAAGCGTGCTGAGCACGGCGGTGCGGATCTCATCACCATGTCTTACAGCTTGTCTATGATCGTTAGTTATCCAAAGAAGTCTCCTTTGAAATCACTATAACTGACCATCTACCCAACAGCCCGACTACTACTCCGTTATCGAATCTCTTACATCGCTTCTGTCTCCAGATGGCGTCATGGGAGTAATTGACTTCTACGTCCAGTCCAAGACCGACTTCTCCTTCCGCAACTTCACTGGTGGACTGGTTGGGCGTCACGTCAACTGGTTCTTTAGGACCTTTTGGCGCGCTTGGTTCGACCTTGACCGCGTTGGCCTCGAGGCTAGCCGCCGCGACTATCTCGAGTACAAGTTTGGCAGTGTCCTGAACATCAACACTCGTAACTACAGTCTCGGCCACATTCCATACTACATCTGGGTTGGATGCCACAAGAAGCCCTTTTCTGCTACCAGTCTGCCGCATGAGATCATCGAGAAGATCGATGCCCTTGCTACAGAATCACCATACCTGTTGCCTGCGAACGCGGGCGATGCTCTCACCCGCGCCATTGATCGATCAGCCCCCGAGATTCGTTCCAAGGCTTTCATGGCAGCCATCCAAAACCTGTCCGCGAGCCTACCGCTGCCTTCTTTCTTCTACCAGAACCACCACTGGCGCATCTACTACGACGATCAGCTTCAGAAACACACTCAGTTCAACGACGAGTACATCTACGCGTTTACATGGGAAGACTCGAGAGTGGACGAGCACCTTCTGAAGCTCGGCTCTGACGACGTGGTCCTGGCAATCACCAGCGCCGGCGACAACATCCTCTCCTACGCAATGCAGAGCCCTGCCAGAATCCACGCTGTCGACTTGAACCCTACCCAGAACCATCTCCTCGAGCTCAAGGTTGCCTCTTATACTGCTCTTCCCTACGAGGACTTCTGGAAGCTGTTCGGTGAGGGAAAGCACCCGGACTTCCGCTCGCTGCTCCTGAACAAGCTCTCCCCCCACCTCTCCAGCCGCGCATTCCAGTACTGGCTCAACAATGTCCACGTCTTCACCAACACAAAGGGCTATGGTCTCTACGACACTGGCGGCTCCCGCCACGCCATCCGCGTCTTCCGCTGGATCTCACGCGTATTCGGCTGCCGCGCCGCCGTCAAGGAGCTTCTGTCTACCAAGACTCTCAACGAGCAGCGCGAGGTCTGGCGCACCAAGATCCGCCCCGCCCTGCTGTCCAAGCTCGTCTGCAAGCTCGTCGTCAGCCAGGAGAGCTTCCTCTGGGCGGCCCTCGGCGTCCCCAAGAACCAGCTAGCCATGATCGAAAACGACCACGCTGAGAGCGAGGCCGTCAAGGGACCCTCACCGACCGCCCGCAAGGTCCGCTCTCACGCCATCTGGCGCTACATGGTCGACACCCTGGACCCCGTGGCCGAGCAGACGCACATCGCCGCCAACAACCCGTATTACCACGTCTGCATGACGGGCGACTTCACGAGGCGGTGCCACCCAGACTACCTCTCGGAAAAGGCCCACGCCAAGCTCTCGCGCCCCAACGCTTTTGACGGCCTGCGCATCCACACGGACGAGATTGACGAGGTCATCAACCGCATCACCCCCGGCACGCTGACCGTCGCCGTCATCATGGACAGCATGGACTGGTTCGACCCCGGCGCCCCGGCAGCGGCGGCGCAGATCACCAAGCTCAACCGTGCCCTGAAGATGGGCGGCCGGGTGCTGCTTCGCTCATCGGCGCTGAGCCCTTGGTACGTCAAGGTCTTTGAGGCCCACGGCTTCTCGCCAAAGAGGGTCGGAGCTCGTACGGACGGAGCCTGCATTGATCGCGTCAACATGTATGCGTCGTGCTGGATCAACACCAAGGTTGAGAACCTTCCACCTCCGACCCCTGAGATGGATCATATGGGAGGTTCTGAAATCACAAGTTTCTCCCTTTGAGTGTAGGAGAATTGTGCTTCGGGAAGAAATGTGATCGAGACAAAAACGAGGATTGATGAGTAGGCTGGGTGGCGTAAGTACGGCCGTGTATTGTGCGGCTGCTGGATGGAAAGTATTGGTTCGAGACATGTGATCCGAATATGATTTAGCGTATGATTAATTTCTTGAAAATGATAATTATTGAAATACTTCAACGTTGACCAAGTGCATGTTTGATCCGAGTTTGGTGATTTCAACATTGAACTTGTTTCTCAGGGACTTTTCGCGACGATATATGAAAGTTCCACCTCGATACGATATTAGACTCCTAAAGATTTCGCTGAGACATGCAAAATCTGCACAAGAAACCTTGATCTCTAGCAGGTGGTCATTGCGATTACTTGTTCAGTCCATTTTCTCCGTTGATTGCTTCCACCCTTACCCACCGCATGGCAATGATTTGATCTGCCTGAGATCGAACGCCTCATCTGTCTCGGATAAACATTTAAGCTCTGTCGTCCTAAAGCCCACTCACATTTAGTTCACTTGCAGAATTGCCGCACCAGCTTCGTTGACAAAGAATACAATTTTGCCTAGACTGGTGATTATACACTGGCCGTCCCAATTCTAAACCCTGGCGCCCCCCAATCACATACAGTAAGCCGACTTCAGCGCCATTTCTCTGGTACTGGTATCCTAGCATGACGTCTCCGCCTCCCCTGTCGCATCCTCAATCGGATATTATTCCCAGATGACCAGCCTTTTATTTGCTGTCAAACAGGACAAAAAGACACCTCTCTCCCGTCTCCCCCCAAATTAAGCCTTCCACAGACGCGCGACAGCCTCGGTGACACCGACGTCACTGGTCTCGAACTCGTACAGGCCCAGGCCGACCAGTGCAGTGACGACGTTGAGACCCCACATGGTCGCCTTGCGCGACTTGGGGTAGTGCTTGGTGGGGACGTAGTCGATGATGATGTTCTGGAAGCCGGTGTGGGAGTGGATGAGGATCATGGCGCAGAGGACGGCGTCGGTCGTCGGGTTCAGGGAGCCGGCGGCGAAGGGGGCGATGGTGATGGGGACGAGGCCGGCAGCAAGGATACGGTCGAAGCTCCAGTGGTAGGAGCCGTGGGCGGGACTCGGGGGAGGGACGGGGGCAGGGTCGTTCACTAGAGGTTATCACGGGTTAGGATGTCTTGCGTTTTTTCGAAGTTTTGACTTTCACGTGGGGTTTCGTACCTCCACCCTGAATGACCTCTGCAGTGATAGGTTAGCCATGCTTCAATTGTAAATGTATAACATGCAAGGTGATTGCGACGTACGAGGACCGACAGGCAACAGATCCCTCTTGGCGGTTGTGTGGAAGGCGGCGACTCTTGACGAGTTCTTGACGAAGGCGGAACGGATCGGGGTGACCTGGGCCATACGGGCCGCCGTGGCGGTTTGCCGGAGAAGAGTAGGTCGCACAATCGATGCCATGGTGATCGCTGGTAGTTCACGGGCGGTTCAATTGGTATTCGCAGGTGGAGGGAGGCGGGATGTCGTTGTTTGGAGGCTTGGGAGTTGAGAAGGAGTGCTAGGCTCAGAGTGCCGGAATCGATGATGTCCACTTAGCCGAGGGTAGGCACAGGTTCCGGATCTCGAAGACGGGCGTCTGACATTGGAAGGGTTGTGATTGGCTGATGAGACCCCGATGGCTCCACGTGATTTCTGTCGACGAAGAAAGTCGGCATGAGCCGGCCATCGGGCCAACGTACATGCGCGACGAGTCTTATCGGCGATGCGATAAGGGAAATTTTTGGAGCTCGGAGTGGGATCAGTTGCGCGACAGCTCTGGCTGGCCTGTGTCAGTCATTCTAGTAGCTGGCAGGGTTGGTTTTCAACATCCTCAGACTCCCGTCCAGTGCTGAAGTTTCCCTTGCCGCTCTTTTTTCAATGCATTCATAAATATCGACATTGTAATCAACATCACACCTTATTCATCATGTCGTCGACATTGGTGGCTCGCCTCCCCGAATTACGGCGCAACATTTGCGTTCGATGCGCCGCACTTCCAGTAGCCCATTTCAGACAAAATCAAGCGAGATGGGTATCACAAAAGGTCGTGGAGAAGCGCAAGACAGGAGAGGAGGAGTGGGCAAGACGCGCTACGGCGATTGAGCAGGGGGAGATTCAAAATATTTGGGATGTGTTTGAGGAGCGAGGTTACGTCAAGGACGTCGCAGGGTGAGTCGAGATGCCCCCCCTTTTGCTGTCGCTGCTCGAGATCATGTTGCTGAACTGAACAAAATCAAGGCGCACACCACAGGTCAAAGAACTTTTGCGGACCAAACGAATAGGCGCATACGTCGGCGTCGATCCCACGGCGGCGTCTCTCCATGTTGGCCACTTGCTCCCATTTATGCCCCTTTTCTGGATGTACCTCAACGGTTACACCGCAGTGTCGCTTGTCGGAGGCGCGACGGGCAGGATAGGCGACCCGACGGACCGATTGAAGACGCGCGAGGTCATGGCGAACAGCGAGGTCTCGATGAACATTACAAAGATCCACTACCAGCTGAAGAAGATTTGGGCAAACGTGGAAGCTCTGGGGCGGAAGTACGGCCACGAGGCGGACTGGGCGGCCAAGAGGCATCTCGTGAACAACAACATGTGGTGGCAGAGTTTGCCATTGTACGATGTTATGAAGAGACTGGGCCGCTTCATGCGGATAGGGCCCATGCTCGGCCGCGATACGTGAGTTTTCACATGGGAGAAGTCCCCCCACCCCTTTTTCGACAGAGTTGCTGACCCCCTGTCTAGAGTCAAGAACAAGATGGAAAAGGGCGACGGCATGTCCCTCGCAGAATTCACCTACCCCTTGATGCAAGGATGGGACTTTTGGCACCTGTACTCTAAGCTCGGCGTCCAGATGCAAATTGGAGGCTCAGATCAGTTCGGAAACATCGTTACGGGCATCGAGGCCGTTAAGACGATCCGCGCGTCCGAGGAGAACCCCAATATGCGCATGCCCGAGACCTGGCGAGACGATCCTATTGGCTTTACGGTACCTCTTCTCACAGACAGCGCGGGCGCGAAGTTTGGTAAGAGCGCCGGCAACGCCGTCTGGCTCGACCCCTTTATGACGAGCGCCTTTGACCTCTACGGCTACTTCGCCAGGCGGTCCGACACCGAGGTTGAGAGGCTCCTCAAGCTCTTCACCTTCCTGCCCACCGCCAACATCGAGAAGCTCATGGTCGACCACGCAAAGAACCCGCCCGCGCGCGTCGCGCAGCACACCCTCGCCTTCGAGGTCCTCTCGCTCGTCCACGGCGCCGACGTCGCCATCAGGGAGCAGCAGCAACACCAGTTTATGTACAGCAAGGGATCCGGCACCCAATTCGCCGGCGCCTCACCCGAGACGGCGGGACAGGACAACACCGTGGCCCCCTACAAGGCCGTGGAAGGCCACCCGACGACCCTCAACAACGCGCCCAAGATGGACATGCAGCTCCCCGAAAACCTCATATACAACCAAGGCATCGCCCGCATCCTCTACGCCGCAGGTCTCGCCACTTCCGTCAGCGAGGGCCACCGCATCGCCCGCGCCCAGGGCGCCTACGTCGCCGCCGCGCCCGGCAAGGACATGCGCGGTCTCGTCCCGGGAAACCTCGACTGGACACCCGTCAAGCTCTGGTACCCGCAGGACGTGCCCAAGTTCCTCATTGACGGCCGTGTGCTCATCATTCGCAAGGGCAAGCACAACGTCCGCATCATCGAAGTCGTCAGCGACAAGGAGTGGCAGGACAGCGGCAAGGCGTACCCGGGCGAACCCTTCAAGGGCAAGACGCGCGTGCTGATGCAGCAGCTCAAGGAGCTCGCCGCGGCCGAGGGCCGTAAGCTGTCGCGTCGCGAGCTGGAGCAGATGGTCAAGGAGAAGCTGGCCGCCGAGGAGGAGGAGGTCACCGTTGCGAATAACCCGGACATCAAGTTCCCCAAGAAGAGCGAGCGGCAGCAAGCGTTCGAGGAGGGCAAGTCGCGTGAGTAAAGGGGAGGCTGTCACGGTCCTCGTCTCTGAAATGTTTTGATGTATCACACCCGATACCATGTGCAAATATCTGTACAATGACCTGTACACTACCAAAAACTTAGAACAATGTAAAACCACCATGCTCATGACAACATCTTCGCTTCCCAAAGAAACACTCTCAACGATAAAACACAGTCAAATCCCCGCTCGGCACCGGCAAAGCCTTGAGCTTCTCCATAATCTCCCCATCCGTAAGGTTCTTCTCCGTAATAATCTGATCAAACGAGTGACACCCGTCCGTATACACCTGCAGCGCGTCCCCTCCCCCGCCGCCAGCCCTAGGCCGCGCCTGGCCCGTCGCCAAGCCCGCGAGGTACTGCTTAGACACGACGTACTTGTGCACGCGGTACAAGCACCCCTTGATGACGCCAAACTGCACCAGCCGCCTGACGTCCACGTACCGCAGCACGTCGAACCCGGCCTCCTGGTGTGCGCGCAGCCACTCCATCACGCTCTTCCCGACACAGAAGCTCGTCATGAGCTTGATGAGCATGAAGTTGCTCACGCGCTGCCGGGCGTGGATGCACACGTACGCCGCGCACTCGTCCACGATCCCATCCCTGTCCGCGACGAAGTCGTGGATTCCTGGGCGGGGCGCGTAGCAGCTGCCGAAGAAGAACATGTCGAGCAGCAGGACGGTGTCGTAGTAGAGCAGGTGGCGCAGGGCGAGCGTGGCGAGGTCGAGCGAGACGTCAGCGAGCCAGGCGATGCGGCGGACGTCGTTTACGCCGTCAATGTGCGCGACGACTTTTTGCATCGTTAGGTCCCAGGTCTGGTCGACGATTTCAGCAAACTTCATCTTGGCGACGGGGACGTGCCAGCCGCGGACCTGGGGCGGGCTGGCGTGGTGCGGGAAGAGCTTCATATTGATGGTGTTTGCGTCGTCTTTTTGGGCCATCCGCGGTCAGTGTTGTTTTTGGTCTCAAGATATTGGCCATGTGCAGAACGGGGGAGGGAGAAAAAGGGATGTGACTTACCAACTGGAATCATGCACTCGCCATAGTTATTCAAATCCTCCTTGACAATCTCCAACAAACTCTCAATCGGCCTCCTCTCCCTCATTCCAGCCGCTCCTGCTCCCCCTCCCCCTCCACCGCTTCCCTCCTGGCTCAAGTACTCATTCTGCTTCTCCATCTCCTTGAACGTGACCGCCAACCGCCGCACAACGGGCTCATACTGCGCCAAGTCCGCGTCGGCGTCCAGCACCAGCCCAAAGTTGAAGATGAACTCGTTGCGCTGGTACTTTTGGTGCGGGATCAGCACGGGGAACCCCAACACCGCGTACTTGCCCTCCGGGTCCTGCACCGTCATGTACCGGTTGAAAAAGGCCTTGCGCGGCACAATGTACTCTTGCATCACCTCCCAGTCGATGAGCGGCGGCTTCATAGCGGCCGGCGACGTGCCGGCGCTGGGGGACGAAGGCGTGGTGATGCAGCCCGGCGGCGACTGGGCCACGATGTGTGGACCTAAATCGTAGTGGTTAGTTTGAGTGAGGTGTGGTCGAGTGAGGCCCCTTCCGCGCGCCTGAAATGAGCGAGCGCATCGTGGCCTCTTGCAAAAACAAAAGAGAATACATACCCTCCTTGGGAAAGAACCTAGCATAGAAGATTCCTTGAATCATTTTCGCTACATCTTATCCTTATCCGAACACGTTGTTGTGGAAGAAGGCTGATAGACTCAAGCCATGAACCACGGTTTGAGGTTGGTAGTGAGTCGAGTTTCTTGGCCTGTAGACGCTACGGCGCCGCGATTTCTGGGCCGGTACATCTCAGTCACCCGGGGCCGATCTAAGCCGTATCGCGCCGGAGCTTGAGAACGACCATCCAATCAAGCCACCACTTTCAAATCATGCGCGAAACAAGATGCTTGCTTGACCTGAACAAATATCATTGGCCATATTAATGAACGCTCTCTAGGGTTCTAACTCCTTGATAACAAGGCTTCACATGGTCTTTCGTCACGAGAGAATCCGAGAAATTGGGTTGTGAGCTTTCATAAACATCATGCCTGGTTAATTTCCATATCGCCTCGGAAACTGCCAGAACCAAAGTGCGTGACAACTAGGTATGGTATGTACTCTCCTCCGTATCCTGTTCACAGGCCATTAAGTCATGCGTCCTCTTGAGACGCTTCCTGCTACTACTCTACTCTCTCTCCCTCTGCCTCCCCGGTCATGCATCTCAAGTCATTAATCAACCACTCAGAAGATGCTCAATAGCGCCTTGCACGCTGCCACCGCTGCGACGAAGGGCAGCTACATTCCTATCAAAGTCAAAAAAGCCCATATCGTTGAGCTGGCGCAGTTGCTCGGCATAACGCTCCTCAGGAGGACGGTTGTCCGGGGGAGCCGGAGAGCCTCCACCAGCACCACCGCCTGCACCGAGACCCCACATGCTCATCATCTGCTGCATCATCTCTGGGTTGATCTGACCAAAGGGAGAGGCGCCCAAGGGGTTTGCGGGTGCCTGGCCTTGGCCTTGACTCTGAGCTTGGCCCTGAGCTGCGTAAGGAGGGGGAGCAAACAGGGCAGCAAAGGGGTTGGCCGGGGGTGGACTCGATGTAGCGTTTGCGCCCTGTCCACCCGCTGCGGTGCCTGTCGTTCCAGTAGCTCCGGCACCAGCTGTAGTCTGGGCATTATCGCCAGTCGCCGCACCCGCACCAGGAGCTGCACCTTGAGCACCGGGTTGCTGAGGCGCAAACGGACTGCCAGGGCCAAAGAGCGCACTGAGATCACCAAGTCCCTCCATGCCCATTCCACCAGCGCCGCCGCCGAAGCCTGGAAAACCCGCGGGGAAGCCGAATGGGTTGGGGGGCTGACCCGTGTTGCCGCCGGCAGCCGCAGCTTCCGCTGGAGTCGTGTCGGTGGCGCCAGGCGCAGGGAAGGCAGCGTTGCCGCCTCCGCCGGCCATGTTGCGCTGCATTCTCATGACATTGCGAAGCATGTCTGGGTTGGTCATCATCTGGCGCATGAATGGCGACTGGATGATCTCTCGTGCGTTGGGGACATTGCGCAGGTGTGGGTTGCTCTGAATCATGTAGTTGATGAAGTCGGGGTTGTCGAGGGCAGCGTTCATGGTCTGGAGCATGGAGGGATCGGAGAGCATCTGGGCCAACTGGTCGTCGGATGGCGGGGCACCCATCTGGAAACGTAAGATTAGTTTATGCCACGCAAGACTCGCCGCGACACTCTAGGAAACTTACTCCTCCGTCAGCTCCAAATGTCTCGCGACTGGGCAGGTTGATGTGTCCGGCGTATCTGGCTCCGGTCAGGCCAGCGAGAATGTTGTTCGCAGTGCCTGCAGCCATGTTAGAAGGCACGGCGGGCGCGGCAGGCGTGGAGGCTGAAGCTGCGGGCTGGGGGGCTGGGTTGCTGGCTGCGCTTTTGACCATGTGAATGGTGTTGTTGGGCTTGATCTTGTAGGTGGCGAGTGTGTCGTCGTTCTTCATTACGCGACCAGAGTAGATAAGACGCTGGCGCTCGACGGGAACGTTCTCGAAATCTTCGCCGGCCAATTTGGTCTTGAGGTCGAGTACAGAGGCAGATTCAGACATGGTGATAGTATGGTTGCTATCCTGGCCCGTCTTCACCTTGAAGGTGACCTGGGCATCGGCGGTGCCCTCTGCGTTGTCGGCCATGACCTCGTGTGTTGCGGGTGCGGGTGCGTGGGCGCGATCGGTGGAGGTGCTTGGTAGTCAGGCAATGTCTGGATGTGTACCTAGTATATGACGACGACTTGGTCTCTGGAAGGCCTGAGAATGGCTCGGAGGGGTGGAGGAGAGGCAAAGGCGTGAGATGTCGGAGGGAAAGAAAGAAGTTGTTGGGAGTATGTGGACAAGACGACCGAATGCGAGGCCAAGCTGGGGCAAGGTGGAAGTCAGTTAGGCAGGTGGAATAAGGTAGGTGGCCGGAGGGGAGCTGCGCAGGATTGGGTGTTTGTGTCGTTGGTGACGGTAGGTGGGCTCCAATGATGGCGTCGGGGAGGGGCAACAGCCAGCAACCAGCAGCAGCAGCACTGAGTTGGAGGCGATGAGGTACCCAGAAGCAAGCATGGGCCAGTTCTACGAGGTGCGGCGGAACGGATCCAATACCTTCCTTACGCAATGGAGCGGGAGAGTAAGATAACTACGGTTAGCGCTGGGCCGTGCCCACTGAAGGTGCTGTCGCTGTGCGGCGTCGATACTTTAGGTGGTGACTCGTGGTCCTGGCAGCCTGGGCTCACCTCAAGGATGGCAGTCCGTCCCATTAGCAGGTACCTCCCGAACGGAACAGGTCGAATTAGGCACCTTTTGCCGCAGCGCGCTAACGCCGGTGGGAGCGGAAGGTGCAACATACCTACAGGGGGTTCTCAGCTAATGGAAGGTCACTTTTGACAGCGCCGTCAAAGTCGACGTCTCTGCTGCTGGCGTGTTGCCTTCCATTTGACGCAAGACGATCAGAAGGAACTACATTGGCACTCTACTATCTCTGACATCTAGGGCAGAGGAATGATTCTATTGGGGAAGAGATCAATGCTCGCCCGCGATGATTGACCAAGCCGCATTGCCAGTATCACCTGTATTGAATTCCACGTCCCTCAATTCCCACGCGGAAAGCGACCGGCCACCCTGGACGACCCCAACTTAAAAGTAGCCTCAGGTCGCACAGTCACCTCTTCCATTGTCATCCATCGACTTCTACCTCTGATTCACGATGGCGATACAACTCGGCATCAAATAGCGCGAGAGCAATGCGGCCTCCATCCACAAGGGGTTGGAGCTGGGATACCTACCCTCTTGAAGGGAAAGTTTTGTGGTCAATTTTGGAAGTGTGCCTACCCTCGAGTAAAGGAGCAGCCTCATTCAATCGAACGTTCACAAATGTGAAGTCGTCGATGACAACTCAGGTAGTCCATGGGTACGGAGTGTGGACAGCGCAGATACAGATACGACCTCGATCAGATGCGCAGAGAATAAGCAACTACCTAGGTATTTCAAGCAGTTCATCAACTAGGGCCATCGACACGCCACAGTTGTAGCGAACATGACGACAATAGCTGATGCCATTGGGTTGCATCCCTCTGATTACCAAAGAACCTCTAATCTGCATCTCGGAGTAGGTACTTAGATCTTGGACTCTAATGTAGGCGCTTGGGCCATGTCTCTCTGCTGCTCACCGAGCCTCCTCCACATCCCCGGAATTCGCACACCGAAAAGGCCCCAAATTCAGCCAACGAGGGGCCGCAGACGTTGCCTCGGCTCCCCCCTCCTCGGCGTCTCCATGACCCCCAGTCCGGGGTAGCAATACCTAGAGAAGCTCGGGACTAACGAAAGCTCATATCCTCAATCTTAGATTCATACAAACTCAATATCGCCATCTTCCATCTCATCCGGTTTTTGCAGGAGTTTCTTACGTACAAACTTCGTCCAGCTTTACATCACACTTAGGCTTCAATTCGTCTCAGATCTAGTCCCTTGCCTACCTAGAGTGCCAGATAGTCACAGTAAACATCCATTTGTCACAATGCGCGGCATTCAGATCAAGGAATATGTCAAGGTGAGCATCATAAGCATTCACGAACGACTCTCACACAAACGAACACTCAATCTAATGAACCAAAAGTCACCCAAGGAGCTCCGCGTGACGGATCTCCCAGACCCCATCCCCAAGAAGGATGACGAGTACCTCATCCAAGTCCACGCCACGGCCGCCAACTTTTTTGACATTCTCCAAATCCAAGGAAAATACCAGACTCAACCTCGTGGGTTCATCCCCTCCTTTCCCAAACTCACTGTACAATATATCAGTATAACATACTAAAACGAGAGACCCCAGCCTTTCCCTGGACATCGGGCTGTGAATTCGCAGGCATCGTCCTCAAAGCCCCCTCCTCAAACGCAAAATACCCCGTCGGCGCCCGCGTCTTCGGCGCCACCCAGGGCGCCTTCGCCTCCCAGTGCGTCGCCCGCGAAAAGGAGCTCCTCCCCATCCCAGACGGCTGGTCCTACACCGAGGCCGCCGGCCTCTTCATCACCGCGCCCACCTCCTACGGCGCCCTCGTTGTCCGTGCCGGCGTGAAGCCCGGCGACATCGTCCTCGTCCACGCCGCGGCCGGCGGCGTTGGCCTCGCCGCCGTACAAGTCGCAAAGGCCTTCGGCGCCACCGTCATCGCCACGGCCTCCACCCCGCGCAAGCTCGACGTCGCGAAGGCCTTTGGCGCGGACCACGTCGTCGACTACCGCGAGGCCGACTGGCCCGCTCAAGTAAAAGCCCTTACGCCCGGCGGCCGCGGCGTCGACATCGTCTACGACCCCGTCGGCATGGTCGACGCCAGCACCAAATGCACGGCCTGGAACGGCCGCATCCTCATCATCGGCTTCGCGGCGGGCAAGATTGAAAAGGTGGCCATGAACAAGGTGCTCCTCAAGAACATCAGCCTCGTCGGCATCTTTTGGGGCCAGTACGCCGTCAAGGAGAAGGAGACCGTCGTCGAGGTGTGGAAGGGCATCATGAAGCTCGTGTCCGAGGGAAAGCTGCGCGGCACAGAGTTCACTGACGAGGAGTTTGTCGGGCTCGAGCGCATTCCGGACGCGCTTATTGCTCTGGGGAGCCGGGGGACCTGGGGTAAGGTCGTTGTTAAGATCCCGCAGGACGGCCAAAGCAAGTTGTAGAACAATGTTGCTGTGAGAGTGTCGTTTTCTTGGCGATTAGAGCGAGGCATATCTAGATCAGCTTTTGGATTAGTCGCTTATGCCACCAATGCAAGTATTTGATAAACCCCTCGTTCCATTTAAACGGGTGCTTCGGCCATTAGGCTTCAAATCGTTCTTGTATTCACATTTGCCATTGCCAGGAGATGCGCCATGAGCACTTCTCTCTCTATCTGACCGCCTCATCATAGAATCATAATCATTCCCATGTTTCCCCGTCTATTACAGCTCAGTCCTAACGACCAGCTCACGCAAACGCAGCAACTGCAGCACTGGCTCCCTATGCGCCCGTAATCTGGGTCAACGACCAAAACTTCTGCAAAATGTCCTTGTCCACATTGACTGCCCACTCCTGCTCAAACTGTTGTTCGCCACCGGAGCGCTGGGCGACATCTTGCAGCCTCTCCTTGACGAACCTCATGGCGTTGATCGTGTGCACGGGGTCCTTGGCGCCAAACTCCGTCTCCTTGATGCTCTTGGGCGTATCGTAATCCGTGGGCTCGAGTTCACCCCAGATGAGCGAGTCGGTGCCGTCCATCGTACCGTCCTGGAGCTCGGCAATGGTGCCCACCCAGAGCGTGAAATAGTCTTGCAACTTGCTCAGTGTGAGGTTTTGCATGGGCTGCGGGAGCTCCATCAGACGCGCCAGGGCCAGGAGGGACAACTTCTGCCTAGGAAGATGGTCCAGCCCATCGAGGTGAAGGAACCATTCGCCGCTGAGCCAGGACCAGACCTGTTCCAGTGGCCCGAAGGATGTGAGCATGGTGACGAAGAGTGTCGGGTCGGCAATAAGGAGTCGTGAGAGAATTGCGAAGTAGTCGCGTTCTGTTATCGTATTGAGCTTGCTGACCTTCCTGTTCGGTCCGGTCGTTTGGTGTGCCTCCCAAGCATCATGGAGAGCCTCCATGATCTTCTTCAAGAAACCAAGTTCGAGAAGATCCTGCATAATCACCTGGGTTCCGCCGAGCTCAGAGGCGGCCCGGATCAGGTACTCAATGCACACAGTGCCGAGTCTGACCTGCTCTCGGCTTCTAGAGTCGAGAACGCCTGATAGAGCGACCAAAAACGGACGCCGCAGTCTATCCTCCATAACGGCCTGTGTACCAAGGAGGATGTAGGATTCAACCACGGACAATGCCTGGGCCGCAGTCTCCGTCTGATACTCCAACAGGGGAAGTGATAATTCGGCGATGCTCATGATATCGGCGGATAAGGGCGGGTTGCTTTGCATGAGAACAGAGTTCCATAGCTCCAATGCCTCGTCGATCAGGTACGTGTGTAGGTCGGAGCCCGGTTTGGCTGCTTCTGACAGCAACGGGACCATCAGGTGATGATACCTCTGAGAGTCGCTGCCCATGGACATAACCAGCGCGGCAAAGATGGCGATGATGGCTTGCTTAATCATGTACTCTTCTGTTCCAGAGTTTTCCCAAATGCTTGGGAGGCTTGACATGATAAAGTCTGCAAACTGAGAGACGTAATTTTCTAGTCTCGTAACCAAGATACGCATGGACTCCAGCACGGCAAGCTTGGTCTCGTCCACGTCGACATTTTGGATGAGCTGAAGTAGCTCATTAAGCACATCAGCTGCATAGGGCAGGAAAGCCTCTGCGCTGAAGGCAAGCTCGTCCACAATCCACCGCAGCTGACGCGCGGCTGTGATTCTGACGACAATGTCGTTGTTCGGGTCCGCGGGATTGAGAAAGTGGCGGAACATTTCGTAGATGAGTGGTCTACTATTGTCGGCAATCTTGACCGTAACCCATTGACTGACCATGATCGCGATGCGTCTGCGGAGAACCTTATACAGGGGCCCTTGTTGCTGCACATCTTGGAGAACAGTCGAGACAAGGAGACTGTCAAAATCGAAAGCGTTCATGACGTTGGGTGCAGCCAAGCCCATAGCCGTATACACTGCCTCCTTTGTAGCGATATCTGACTGTGAGTTTGACGCGGTTTGGAAGTAAGAAAGTAGAGGTGGTATCATGAGGTCCTTAAAGTTGACAAGCAAGTCAAGGAAGAGCTTCTCAGCGCAGGGGCGGACTTCCCACTCATAAGCGTTGCCCTCACTCTGTTCCTGTTGCTCCCACTCCTCAGGGTCTTCTTCCCATGCATCGAGATCGGCCTTCCTGAAGACGAAGAGATGTGTGATGATGATGTTTGCCATCTGGACCACGAAATCATCCTTGAGAAGCTCTTGCTTGATGAGCGCAACAGCGTCGTTTTCGTCCTTCTTAGCTTCCGCACTCCGGAACTTGAATGTCTGCTTGGGATAGAATGCAATTCTCAAGCACGCTCTCATAAGCAGTAGGCCCCTTAGCGCCAGTCTTTCAAGCAAGGGCCCCTCGACCTTTGACTTTGACTCTGACGGGCCCGAATCACCGGAAGACTGCCGAATGCCACCTGACTTTTCAAAGACTTCAGCAAACTTCGCAACGAGATCCCAGTAGGCGTGGACCAAGGGTAAAGAGTTCGGTAGAACGGCGAAACTGGCGGGATGCGCCTCCGACATGTCGATATGCAGCTTTGTAAACTGCAAGAGGTGCTTTCCTACCGTATCTTGATAGGGTGCCGGAACTGGGGAGTCGTGGCTCACAAAGCCAAGAAATTGTCCAAAGTGATTTTGGGACACGGTCCAAAACTGCTCGACTGTCTTGTCGTTATGAGGAGCCTCATAGCCTACCACGAGCAACCGTCGAATTGTCTTGAGAGAGATGAGACTGTTGAGCATAGCCGCATCGGCCGCATCCTCTTCGCCACGACCATTCGTGAGATAATCAACCCAGACTGCTGACTTTTCGGTATAAATCTCCCCCAACAAGTAGACCATTTCGGGGGTGACAGATTGGAGGGCGGTTTGGGATCTTCTGAGGCGAGCGGTGCCCAGCTCCTTCACAACGCGAAGGAGGATCTGGAGAGAACCATAAAGATGCTGCTGGTTGCCATTCTTTGAGGACCTGACCAGTCCGATGATTTGCGAAAGTGCTTCCGGCCAGTGCTGCGGGTAGTCAATCCTAATGACTTTAGCGGTGACGAGGGAGTTGTGCAGCGACAGTCCTGTCTCCTCCTCTTCGAGCGTGCCCTGGAACAAGCGTTGCCGAACGACATTCTTCTCTTCCGGATCCAGTCCACCCTTAACGTGTGGGAGCAGGCGCCAGTACTTGTCGATGCCGTTCTTAAGCTGAATGACGGCTAGGAATCGAAGCTCGTGAGGAAGGGACTTATCGAGGAAAACGGTCTAAAGACGGCGCGTCAGTACGTTGCGTGATCATACCGTACACAAAGGGTGGATTTGCATACCTGAAGGGAAGAGAAGTATCCCTTCTCCGTTTCCCATGATGTCAGTTGTTGCCCAGCGGCCTGTCTGCGCGCATAGTCGGCCGACGTCGCGGATTCGAGAACGCGGCAGAGCTCCTGCAGGCTGAGGGGGTTGGCATCGCCGGGCACCTCGATCGCGAAGCTCATGTTGTGATCTTCTTGATGAGCGACCAAGGCGTATATACCGCAGTCGTTTCGATCCCAAGGAAGTCCGGGTTGTTGTTGGTGTCGAGAGGCTGTAGTCTCGTATCCGAGTAGGCGGCGTGGTGAGGCACGAAGAAGGCGGTTGGAAATTTAGACCCAGGGCCCTCTTATCGCTGTGGCGGGGCACTGGCGTACCTAGAGGGCCGTCCATCGCGGGGTAGTGGGGCGTTTGAGAAGCATGGGCGCTGTTCGCTGTTGGAAAGCGTAGGATGTCACTCCAAGCGCCCTGACAAACTCTCCCGTCCTGACGACACACCTTACAAGGCGAAATAAGGTTACCTGCACATTGACATCCCACATGGCCAAGAGAAGAAGCATGTGCTTCTCGCAATGCGACAATATTCACACAACGAACATCCGCCCTGAGTGTGTGCCACAAGCTTTGCTTGAACTGTTGCGCCAGTAGCGTCTTGCCTCTGTCTATAGCCAGGACAGAATGATCCTCAGGTGCAGATGAATGAGGCTTATCGTGAATTACAATGGGAAAACTATGTCATTAACTCAGGGATATTTAAGCGCTGTAGAAACCAAACACGAAAACCAAGCCTTTCTAGAACAATCCGATGACTACCAATCATTTTTTGTCATTTCACTACTGTGTATCTGGGCCTCACTGAGAGCGTCCCCGAGAGATAATCAGGTACCGGTACCTTGCTCATAATTCTATCGACATCATCATCTCACAATCCCATGTTCGCGATTCCAGTACTCCAGTTGAACATCTCTTCCACTGTTCTTGGCTCAGGAAATGAAAACACGTCAGAATCTGGAGCCACCGCAGAGGTTGACATGTCGGTGATGAAAGCATCCATGCATGAATCCAGCTGAGTGACGCTGTCACGATTGCTGGTCACATTAAGCTCTCTCAACACTTCGCTGACTTCATTGCCAACGCTTTTTGCGATGGGCCACATCTCTCCGGCAACCTTGAGTACGCCGAGCAGGAGATCAAGCTTCTCACGCAGAGCCGGTGAATCTGATCCGCCGTACATTCTCGCATCGAGCAGTGCGAGAGCGGCCCTTCGTAATCCAATGATGCACGCAGGGCTGTATCGGGCCGGCGGGAGCGAGAAATTGAAGAGACCAATAGTTGCGAGGCCAGCCTGTAGGGCGGTTGAACATTCGAGCCATGGATAAGACGAGCTGGAGCATCGCGGCATCCGAGGGAAGGGCATGTTACGAGCTTTGAAGAGCGGGCCAAGTGTGAGCAGGTCCCGAATGCCAAATCCCGACGCTTCCATGGGTAGTTGCATCTTGATCCTCAGGCTGTCTTTCGATTAGTATCACGGAGACTTGGAATACTTTATGGACGAAGCAGACTCACCTATGGGCGTACGCCATTGCGTGAAACAGAACCATGTCGACTGCACCTCCCGAGTCCACCAACTGTTGTTTCCATTTAGGTAGGTTGATGAGCCAACTAACCAATCTGGAGTCGGCTCTATCGATGGTTTCAGTCAAAAGTCCTAGTGGCAGTGTTGGCATAGGGAGTATCAACTCTGTGCTCAACCGGCACAGATCAATGAGATACGTCCACGACGAATAGCTCCTTTCATCCATAGGATCTCTTGCGTTGTACTTCTTCAGAGACAACGGTTGTGGAATCTCCTGGTCTTTGTTAGTACTAATATCAGATTGGTGGTAATAGTGACTTACCCCTGACTGATATTCCCATTCTTCACATGGCAGTTCAGTCGTTGCGACAACACCAGACAACATGAAGGTTGGCGAGTCCTCGCGCATTGCTCGCATGTTGCCTTGCCAGTATAGTGCCCAGTAGGTCCTCCGTGAGCTCTCTGCGACGAAAGGATCACCTGCGGCATCTGCAAACGACTTGTCTTGCATGCCGAGATCGAGGGCCATCTGAGTCGCAGCGTCCATCCACCCCGCGCATAAGTCCAATCGACCCTCTCCAAAAGCGGCAACACTGAGAACGAGAAGGCCCTGTACTGTCCAGCAAGTCATCGGCAAGCTGCCACTTGCGAGACTGAATGCTTTCTCTCGAAGTTCCTCTGATGAAACAGCATTTGAGTAGAGCGATCCCACGTACGTGATGCAGCTTGTGAGGAAATGGAAAGGATCAGGATTGGATCGAATACGACTCAGAAGTTGGTGTCTGGGCAGGAGCCACGGATGGGTATCGTGAAAGTTGGTGAAGTAAAGGTCGAAGAGCAGCGAAGTCGGTGACGCGGTATTCAAGTCAGGAAGATGAGAGCTCCTGGCTAGAGACCATCCATAGGGTAGCTTGTCAACTACATGGATGGGAATATCGAAGCTCGCCACCTCGGGAGATGGGAAGGAGACTGGCGAGTCCGGAGAGACTGAAGGAGGTGCGATAGGATCATTGATGAGGCTGCGTTTCTTGGCATCCCGAATGCCTCGGCGAGACTTTGCGTAGTAGCAGGTCTTCTCCTCCAAGCGGCATCTTAGGCAGGTTGGCAAAGCCGAGTCACACTTGACGTGCTTTGATCGACAGGGTACACAAGCGAGAGATGCTCTAATGGTGGCTTTTGATTTGGCGGCTCCAGCACGTTGCTGCGTATCCCCCGGGCTATTGGCTTCCCTTGGGCTGGTGTTTGGTGTGAGCTCCATCGTGAGCCGTAATGAGTTTGGTGTGACGTCGTGATCGGTTGTGTAGGAGAATCTGATCTTCTTTCATATGCCAGATTGCTTCTCTGTGTTTAGATCGTCCAAGGCCAAGGAAGCCGCTGCTGGTGTTTATGTAAATCTGTGCCTCGACAACTGACGATGGACGAACCCTTAATTGTCTCTGCCCCTGTCGATAAACCGGATGCCTCAATGTTACGTTCACATCTTGACCAGCCCAATCTGGGCAAGCAAAACATCGACCGGGGAAGAGAATGGGTGAAGAGAGATGACATAACAGAAAAGATTCCGTAATTCTCAATATGCGCTTGTTATCCGAGCCGTCCGCCACTTTGCTGTGCTCCGAGCCTCTTCGGACACTGTTCTTGGAGCTGGAGCCACAAAAAAGCGCGGTGAGTGAGTGACTCTGAAGCGATGAGTGAAAATAGAAGCATCTTGGTAAGCACCACTGTGAGAGGCTGGGTATGGGCCAGGTTACGTCGAAGCCTTGTTGAGCCACGCCTGCGTCCCGGTCGATTGGGCAGAGGATGCTTAGGGTGTACACTTTTTCCTAATTAGGAATGCCTTCATGCAGGTATACGGTTCCTAGCAAGTCCGCTGCACGATGTCTGGTCTGAGCCTCCCGCTCTACCCGTCTATCGACCCAAGAAATAGTGTTTTCAGTTGTCCTGATATTGAGTCCGGCCAGAGATAGGCTCTCATTGCATCTCAAGCAGGTTTGAGTAGGCAGCGATGTTTGGTGGAAGCTTCTAGCGCAAGGCACGAAGTTGGTCCTCTACTCCTTACTCTTCCCACCTAGAACGCTAACAGAAAGATTGATCTCGTCTTGATAGGCGAGCTTCTCGTCGGCTGTAGCCCTTGATCAACAAGTTTTGAAAGCTTGTATAGTACGGTCAAGTCGGACCCGGCGCGCTGTGTATACTGAGGTTGAACGGGCTTCTGGTTGCTGAGTAACGTTACCATCGACGATGAGATGTGATGAAGGCTTCATACACGGCCAAACCACGAGATGTGCGTCATTGGCCTCGCTCAACTCCGGCGGTCAGATTAGCTCCGCGTGAGAGAGATGGATTTCAAGATGTTAACTCAGGGTAATCGCAAACCGCTGGAGACAACAGGGCCAGAATCTGACAAGCGAAGAAAGCCCTGAGAATGCCTTGCAAGCCTCTCAGACTTGTAAGGCCGAGAAGATGGGTTTGTTGGCGCTAGTCGACATAAGCTTGACCTGATGCTGCAGCTGTGGTGGCCGGACGTTGACGAATCGAATGCAAGATTCCCTTCTTCTCTCCCTCTTGTCACACCCCAAAGCTGCGAAGACGTCTGCGGGTACGGCAAGGGTCACCTCCCCGCCTTAGCACAGTGCTATAGAATGGCGCATGACGTGTCGGGTATGTCCGTTCGTGTTCATGTCGACAACCTTCAGTGATGGCAGATATGCGGAGACGACGACCGTCTGCGGTAGAGTTCCGTCCCTATGGCGGCAAGGGTCGGTGGTTGAGGCACGTTCATCTCAAGCACTCAACCTCCTCCCGCTCTGAGGTTGTACAGGGGTCCAGGTTGGTGACACACCGTCTGATGTAAGCCTGTCTTCTGCATCGCGTCTGCAGAGCAATCAGTAAACAGCATGACAGAGATGTATACTGGTTTGTAAGACCACAATCAACTTGCTCAAAGTACCTAGAGTTGCTTTGGTAAGGTAATGAATAAGAGTCGGGGGTTCAGGAAGCCGTGGTCGTACAAGGCGGACAGGGGACCCCTACTGGAATTGCACGGGCGCCCCGGGACGTCAGACTCCAGCCTCCGGCCGATTCTCGGCTCAGGCCACTCCCGCCTAGGTCGTGGTTCAGGTAATAATCCCCAGCTTGTCCGCGGCAGGCAGGGGCCTCGGAGACTTGCCCAGCGCAGCGGGTTTGGTGGCAGCCGATGCAGGTGAGCAGAGCGGACCTCGGCTTTTCCTCCACTTCACACTCTTGAGGTACCAGACCTCCCGTCACCTTATCATCAGCCACTTTGGGGGAAGAGGTGTGATGCATCGCAATTTGCACCTCACCAC
Organism: Colletotrichum acutatum; assembly: GCF_030867785.1. Lineage (NCBI taxonomy): Eukaryota > Fungi > Ascomycota > Sordariomycetes > Glomerellales > Glomerellaceae > Colletotrichum > Colletotrichum acutatum. The sequence continues at coordinate 712,879 of NW_026848995.1, forward strand.
CACCTTCCACCACCCAATGCCGCCCAGATGACATCGACCAACTTTGCGCAAGCGCAGCAGCGCCTGGCAGCACGACGACAAGCCCGCGAAGCCGATAACGCAGCACGACTCGCCGCCCAGCGCGATACCTCGCGCGCCCGTGCCCAGATTGATCGTTTGCCATTCCCTTTCAGTCGCCTCGGTTCAGCATGGGACTCGATATCAACGCAAGACGGCACTCGTCCCGCCTTCCGAGTCGGACAAGTTGACGCAGAATTACTCGATGACGAACTGTTGGAGTTGCTTCGCGGCCAGGTTGGCGATGCACTCAAGTACTTTGCTGGCGGCCACCTGAAAGACGACTGGTCTGCCGAGATCCTTCTTGCACTCCGCGCCATCCTCTTCAAGTTGACAGTCTGGGACAACGACGCGACGTATGGGGCAGCTCTACAGAATCTGAAATACACGGATGCGCGCAAAGATGGATCCGTCCTTGTTGCGCCATCTAGGTGGCAGAAGTCACTATATGGATTGGCCACCGTATTTGGGAAATACGGCTGGGAGAAGTGGGAGAACTGGTTGCTCGAAAACGACGATGGGTACAGCGACGAGCCCAACCCTCGACTCCAAAGATTGTCGCGGCTGACGTCTCGAATAACGACGCTCCACGCTGGAGCAGCCTTTGTTTCGTTTCTCGTCTTTCTACTGCAGGGAAGATATCGCACCCTTCTCGATAGAGTCTTACGAATGCGCCTGGCTCCACCGACCAGTCAGGTGAGCCGAGAGGTCTCTTTTGAGTACCTCAACCGACAACTTGTTTGGCACGCTTTCACGGAGTTTCTGCTATTCATACTGCCGCTTGTTGGCATCAACCGGTGGAGGAGATGGATTTCAAGGACATGGCGCAAGACGAAAGAGATCATCACCACAAAGGGAGACGAAGATAAGTCGGCAAATGGTGAATTGGGCTTCTTGCCCGAACGCACATGCGCCATATGCTATCAGGATCAGAACGCCCTTGCGAGCACAGAAACCGAGATCATGGCAGCGGCCGCATCAAGTGGTGTTATCGGCTCATCCCAAACCGATATCACCAATCCTTACGAGACTATTCCTTGCGGCTGCATTTACTGCTTTGTCTGCATTGCAACTCGTCTAGAGCGCGAAGAAGGTGAAGGCTGGACGTGTCTCAAGTGTGGTGAGCTCGTCAAAGAGTGCAAGCCATGGAGCGGCGACGTATTAGAGCCACCAAAGAAGTCACCAACTGCCAAAGTTGTGGCCTTTCTAGATGATGCCAAGGATTCTCAGAGTGAAATCGGCACGGAGGGCAGCGCTGATAGCGAGGAAGGCGAAGGCATGAACAGCACCGAGTTTATTGATGTTTCTCAGGATAAAGAGTATTCTGACGATACCGATACTGGCGACTCAGAAGGGTTCGAGGAGACAATGGACCAGGATGAGTAAAGAGGCTATACATAGCCACATTGTGCACTATTGCACGACTTAGCACGGGCATCATGAGATCTTCCTCTTTTTACGTAGCGTCCTCATCCGAGGATAGCACAAGCAAGCGATCATCAATACGCATACGCAAGGAGTTGCTCAGAGTCCTTAGACATGGATCGATATGCGGTAGTAATCCAATCCCTAGACAGTCACGAATGCAAGGCTTTATCGTCTTATCATCTTAACATCGCATTGCAAACTCATCTCCCCTGTTCCGTCTAGTATGCGAATGATTGATGCATCCGTCCTCATACGCCATCGTCCGGGGCCGGGGGCGCATCGGGGGCAGAACGTGGCCGAAGCCCCCACTGCCAACGCACTCCATGCTCCGCTCAATGCGCGCTAGCGCCCGCTGCACAAGGACGTTGGATCCGCCATGCCCACCAAGATTCCAGGGACCGTCCCAGGCACATGGCGGCCTTAGCGTCATAAGCGCACTGAAATCCCAATTAACACAGGATGGTTGTCCGGGATTCCTTCACCTCACACCATGAGCTCCCGACGCCCAAACGACACATTCGAGATCCGCCTTTGCGCATTTGTGTAATTCAGCGCAGCGTTTCGAGACAACAACGTAGTAGACGGGTTTACAGCCTCTTTTCCCCGAATTCCCCGAAGAACATAGAAACTGCGTTGAAGTAAAGTTGGGAATCAAAGAAGAAAAAGCACACGACGAGTCTTTCCCCCTCGGCCGAAGAAACAAAACAACAACAACACACCCCAAATGTCGCAAATATAGCAGACCTACCCACCAAACCTTACAAATCCAAGCGATGCCGAGCTTCTTCCAATTCACCCAAGGCAACGAGTCCCGCACCCGCCTCACGAGCGACGCCTCCCCTCTGTTGGGCCGTTTCCGCGCCGTACCCCCGCGATCCGACGTCCCCGGCCGCCGCCGCCGCTCGAGCACCCTCGGCTTGTTTACGTCTAATAACCGTGGAAGCGTATACGTCGGCTACGGCGCGCTTCTGTCTGCCTCGGGGCTCGAGAACCACGATAATGATGCTGCTAGGGGCGGCGACTGGGAAGAGTTGGGCGCGTGGGCGCGCACCTGGCGCAAGATCTCCAACGTCTGGGTCGAACCGAAGCAGAGTGCCGTCAAGGGCGTTGTCGACGTATGGTGGAGTCGGTATGGAGTCTTGGTGCTGATGCCTGCTGTTCTGGTATGTTTAGCAATTCTCCTGACAATGGGTCGGACGGATCGAAGAGTTGGCGAGTGATTGGGACTAACACGGGAGGGAAACCTAGGCTATTGCATGGTGTGCGATACCGTTCCCAAAGTACTCCTTTCCCGGCGAAGATGACGATGATCGAAGTGATCCCCTGCCAGGGTCTGGGCGTAAGATACCCGGCCACGGAGAAGCAAGAGTACAGATCAACTTTTGGTTCTTTCTCTTCGTGTACTACGGTTTCTACAACATTACGGCTCTGATATGGATCACCAAGGTCTTCAACCTGTACAGCTTGAACTGGTACGTCAGGACCCCCTTTCACGCTCCTTAGAAGCACCTAGACATACTTACACTCAAACGCAGGTGGCCGCAGTCCTTTGGCTTTCCCGTTACGATGTCTATCATCGCCCTTATCTCGATAGCAGTCCCAATCCCCATCTATCTGGTCCCAGAGACGCGCTTCCTCACCGCCCACAACACGGCCTGGATCTCCTGGACCTTCATCGTCATGGCTATGCCAGTTGCCATTGCCTTCTGCATCCTCCTCACCTCCCAGCGCCACCTGAAGCTGCGTCAGTCGCTCTCCGAGACCCAACGCATCTTCACCACGTCCTGGTGGACTGGTGAGGCCGAAGGGAGTATTCCCCGTCGCGATAACCGCCGGCGGCCGAATCTCAGCAGCGACGCCTTCGACCCGGACGCGACGCTCCAGGTCGCCGCTGAGCAGTCTCGCAATATGCGCGGCGTTAGGATGCGCCGTAGGTGGCTGCCCGCCAGCTTCGTCCGCTTCATCTGGTTCTGCTTGGCCCTTTTTGTCGGGCTCATGGCGTACGTCATAGGAGAGGCCTACGCCGAGATTTACCTGCGCACGCTGCCTCACAACAACTTGGAGACCATCGTGTACGTCTACAGCTGGATCATTACGGTTCACCTGCTTGATGTCCTCACGGGCTGGCTTCTGGGTATTCGCGAGGGCGAACGAGTGGGGAGCTACCCCCTGAGCTGGGTCTTCAAACTGTGAGTACTTCTTGTCTGAGCAAGAGTGATCCAACATCGAACTGACATCAGCCATCCAGATACTTCATGCTCACCTACCAAACCTACGTCCGCGCTCTATACGCGCGCCTCCGCTCCCCGGAGCAGTTCATCTACCTCCAGATCCTCTCCAGCAGCACCCTCATCATCCTCACCCCGCTCACAATGTCCCGCCTCTATCACCGCATCACCGTCGCTCTGAATTTCACGGACCAGTCCTACGCCTCGTACCAAAAAGTTTGCACCCGCAACGTCTTCATCCGCTTCCTCGCCGAAAACGTCTCCATGGCCGCCTTCCTCGGCAGCGTGCTGGTCCTGCACTTTGGGCCCAACAAGGACGTCTACCCGTACTTTGCCTTTGACGGGAAAGTGACGGGCGACGACTACGACTACGACTTCCGTCTCACCTTCTGGGCCTCGTCCGTCACCTGGGCCTGCGAGCTCGTCGCCTCAGTCATCGTCCGCGGACTCATCAGCTGGTTCTTCGGCGTCGATGTCGGTATGGAGGGCAAGCTCGACCTCGCCGTGTGGCCGGAGCTGCTCCCGACGAGCGTGGCTGTCATGTTCCATGTCCTGCAGAACATGTTTTTCTCCATTATCCGGCTGCAATTTCACTGATAGAATGCAAGCGGAACAATCACACGCAAAACGCCCTCGACCCCAACCTCGTCCAGTTCCCGCTTGTTCTCTCTTCGGCTCCTACATACCGATATCAGCCTATCTTATCACCGTCACATCAAACTGTTTCCTCCATTGCAGAGGCGTTACCCGAAATCATTGAGCAAATCTATGTTTCGATCAGAGGCCACACCCTTTCCAGCGTGTGTTACACGGCATCCTGGGTTACCTATTCCTCTCTCAGCATCAGGCGATAAAAACGAAGAATGAGAGAAAGCGGCGTACGACTCTTTTTTTCTCTTTCTTTCTTGGATGGATAACGAACAACTTTCCTTCTCTTTCGCATAGGCGTACATGTTGTTCTTTTCCTTTGGTTCTTGCCGCGTCTGCTTTTTTGGCTATTGGTGCGGAAAGAACCAAGAAAGATACCCCTTTCATTCCATGTCACGTTTCCTCCTCTTTTTTAATACCCCATGCTCGCTCACGTTTTTTTCCAAGTTTCACTAGATTTAGAGATACCAAAACTCATCAGTCCCTTCCTTGGCATGATTGTTACGAAAGTTCGGATTTTACCCTTCTATTTGGCGGGTAGAGGAAGGAATTCAATGTTAATACGTAGAGATGATTGATTACCATGTTAGACGACTCAACAATCACTTTGGTGACTTGACCTGACCTTCTTGGTGATTACGAATGATGTGCAGGAAGATAAAAGGCGAATTGATAAGAGTAACTGTCTACTTGCAGAGTAAACTAAATCAGTGTACAGTTGGAAAAAGAGAAAACGCGATACTGCCAAAGCCCTTGAGTCGCGCAGTCTGCTTCTTGTCTCCAAAGATCCTTGCTTAATCGGGCATCTGGGAATCCTATTGGCGCCGTCAAAATCGAAATCGGCTACCTGCATGATGCCGTCCTACCACCATACTCTCCCGTCTTGGAGCCATGACACACGCGGTCGACACCCTCTTCATCCCAAGCACCGCGACTCGGTCAAGCTCTGGTGCGGCTCGCTCTGCCCACGAAAGGAAACTGAAGCCGCTGAGCGGTCTTTGTAGAGTCCCGAGAGAACCCATGGAGACCGCAAGCTTCATTCCGATTTTGGGGTAGGGCCGGCCACAGCGGTAACCGTGGTTGCGTCTGCGGGACGACGACATTGCCTGACAGGCAGAGGGGGTACAAAAGCAAAGAAACCTCACCAGCGCGCAGAATTGGTCCACGGACAGCCGCTTTCCCCGGGCGAGTTGGAATGGGGGCTGATTGCAGCCGGCCAACACCCATCAGGAATACCAACGCCACCTGGCACGAATAGGACATCGACCCGGATAGTCTCTGACTGTATCTTCCCTACAAAAAAGTTGAGAGACGTCAGCAAATAGTCACCCACAGTTGCATATTTTTCTCTTAGGCCTCTTTCTTCTTTCTTCAGATCACGGAGCCAATGATACCAGACTCGGACAGTAGCGGTGAGGGATAGGTCGCTCGATGGTCGACCATGAAAGACTGACTCATTGGCATCGACTACCCGCTAGCGGCGCCGGAGCTACGGCATCATCAAGCTTCTCCAAGGCCAAATGGAAAGGGTAAAGGCCGTTAATAAGGCATCCGGTTACAAAAACCTGCTCCCGTAAGGTTGCGTCGACGGGCCCGTTTCCACCTGTGCCGGAGCGTTTTGGACGCCGCTAATGCACCCAACTTTGGTCGCCGCTGGCCCCGGGCATGTGAAGCTTCCCGTCTCATGTTGCGGCTATGATAATCCCCGGCTCGTATAGGAAGTGCTTCCACAGTTTGTTCCAAACTCACAATGTTGGTCTGTTGCAGGGAATTCCTGATGACTACCGGCTGACCGAGAGAGCCCGCCATGTTTCGTTGGGAAAGGCAATTGTCCTTAGCATCCTACAGAGGCATATGAGTTCCAAAGAACCCAGAAGAGGACGGCTGGCATCTCTGTCCGAGCCGCCCGATGAAATCGAGTCCCACCGTCCGTGGGGAGGCCGCGTCTCGTCCTTGGCTTGAACGGGGCCCGATGGCGAATCGATGACAACAAAGATGTTGGTTTCGGCCACTCAGCAGAAGGGCCAGGGTTGGCACTGTTTAAATACGTTTGGCGGAATAGCTTCCGACTTGGGATGGGACGCTACATGTCTGTGCATGTATTGTGGTTATAGACAGTGATTCTTTCGTGTGTTATAAGGTAGTTTACCACTTGGCATCTATATCGGCATCGGATGATTGTAGGACGGGCTGCTAGTGTGTTGATGCGGTGGAGACAACGGCAGCAGCGGTTGCGATCCAGACTCTATCGATCAGGTACACTGTTCACAAGATTCCCCAAGCTCAAGGCGAAAATACGGATGAAGATCTTCAAAAGCTGACGGGAAGAAGGATGGAAGCTCGGGTTCCAGACTGGGCCATCAGTGACATGCTAGGAATCGGAAAGGAAGGTTCCAGGATAACGGACGGCTGGGCGGAAATGATCGGATAAGATGGTCACGAAACATTCGGACAGGATATGATGGGGTTGCCAAGAAAATGGACCCGTACATGCCAGGGCCGAGTTCTTCGTATGTCCTGGCAGAGGCAGATATAGGTATACGGATACTTTGGTTCTATGCACTGGTTCACTGAGGTGTCGAGTCTCATTTGGCAGGATGTATGTATGGTCGACATTGTGGTGTGGTAGTGGGATGAGTCGGCGGCTGCTTGGATCTCAGTATGCATTGGCGCTTGAGATCAACGGGATATCCCAAGTGACACGGCTCGTTTCCTGTCGAGAGCGCGGGGGCACATGTCGTTCACAGGGGACCTTTGAAGTGTGATTCGACAGCGACCCTGGCCGCGGCCGTGACTCAATGCGAAGTGATAGCAGGATGTTGCGGCGGCGGTTTGTCTGTCTCGGAACGTTTTGGCTCGATGGGAATAGTGAACGGGCGAGACCTCTCGACGTAATGGGTGGGGTGGAAGTTGATAGTTGACGGAATGGCACAGCGTTAGGACCCCCATCGTTACTGGTGGCTGAAGCTCATACACTCGGAGACGCAGAACCATGTTGCCTGTCAGACAGTTGCCGGACAAGTGGGCTGTGATATGTAAGCCCTCAACAGAATCAAGTAAGTTAAGTAAGTACAAGTACAAGTTGTGGGTGCAGGCATAGCACGTAGGAGCACTCCTGGACATCTGCCGCGATGACTTAATCGCTCCGGTTTGGCACAGGTTTGAGCACTCTTGGACCTGAGCAAAGTGGTCTAGCGAGGTATGCTGTATAAGTGCACCGATATGGATATGGGAGGTCGTTTTGTGTTGACTGCCACACTCTCACTTGGCTGGAGAGGACGGTAATCGGTAACCCAGGAAAGTACGGCCAAGACATTGGGTCGACCTTGTAGTGCCTGTACTCTATAATTGGCTTTGCAGAAAAACAGTAATAATGCATGGGCCGAATGCATCTAGAAGCAAAATAGGAGCAGAAATGGCATGTTCTACCTCAGAAAATGGGTGGAGTACCTAGAGGAACAGCTGTTTGCCGCAGTTCGCCTCAAGCGGCCCGTTTGACGTGAGATGGGGGCCGTTTGAAGGAGCAAGTTCGAAAAGTCTCTACCTATCTTAGGCAACAGTACCTTCCCGTAGCAAAGAAATCTCGTGGTACCTTTGCCTTGGTGAAAATTCCAAGTGACTAGGTACCTGCCTCAAGACCAAATGGAGCAGGAAAGAGCCCATGAGCCTTGAGGCAGTTGGTTCCTGCTTGTCATGGATGAGTATAATCTTGTGAGGCAGGTTCCTTCTTACCTTTCCTTACCTTGGATGCCTAGGGCTGGGAAGATAGGCAAGAACGCTCCTACCTACTTATGCAAGTTAACACTTCAGGATTGTTACCAACAGGTAAGATACTCTCCCTTTCCTCTATTTCCCCTGCGAAGGTACTTACCTCATAGTACCTCTTCCGCTGGGTGCCTGATGGTGCCCCTCGGCCTGCTCTGCCATATTGACAGCTCACCTGCTCCACATCAGAACGTTCGCGCCTCCTACTATACACCCTTGACTTGTTCACCCAAAGCACGGTAATTCGGACGTTTGAAACGAGCTGAGATATTTCCGGTATCATCGGGTCTTCAGGACCCTACCTACTTCAAGCTTCAATAACTAACCTGGAAGGTAGCATGATCCACAGAAATCAACAGCAGTGCTATTCTCGCTGCCAGCACTGAGGACCACCGTCGCTGCAACTTCGGTATGGCGCAAGCTGCATTTGCAACAAAGCCGTTGACAGCCCTCCGGGTTGTTCGAACTTCGAACCGTGCCTGCTCTGCTTCGCGGTACCCGTACGAGCCCGTACGGGGATTGTGGTGATGAAATAGCACGGCATGTTTGTGCCACCAACAGGCGCATGCGGGACACTGCACCACATTCGCCATTCATCGCTGCGCTCCTCTTCATCGGTGTCGGACAGGGAAAAGACAAGGGCCCTGGTCCAAGGCTAAATGTCTTCCGGTTCTGGTACTTCGTCAGAGCAAACCACATTCACAACCGAGTTCATGTCGTCGACCTGCAGACTGCCTACCTAGACAGGTTTCCCTGCGGCGCTTGACGAAGCTACACACCGAAAACTAGCTCACCCCCTTCAGAGCCATGACATGATATCTATGCGCATGCCCGTTCTTGACGAGGGAAACGGCCACAGCAAGAAGGAGAAGACAAGGGATACCGCTATCATTGATTCACGGCTCGGATGATAACGTGCCATGCAACATCCAGAGGCTTCCTTGCGTTTGTGCTGGGCTGCCTGGCGAGGGTGAGACAGAGACAGCTTGTGTCACGGTCCCTTTCTCGGAGGTGGTGGCATGGTGGGGAACTGCTTCTTGCGCTCCCTGGTCCGTTCGTCCACGGTCCAAGGTCCCCTGCCTTGGGATATGGAGGGGTCGTTGCTGCTGCGATGGAGGGGCAATCAATTTTGGCTGAAAGACATCCCACCTCCCACCTGCGCCGTTGCGGGCTTACCATTTGCTATTACAGCCAGATACGATATCGCGCGACCTAAGAGACGAGAAACAGCCCAGAAAGGAATCAAGTGTTTCCCAGCATCTATTGGTCACTCATCTGCGGAAACCACGGCACCTCTCTGAGGTATCTCCGAGTCAACATAAAATCCAATGAGCCATATGTTTCAATGCAATGGGCTTGCCAAGTTGGGCGGCAATAGAAAGGCAGAGAACGCATCAAGAGGCAGGGCTCGGGAGTCAGGAGAGACAAAGGAAAAGCAAAGATAATGGACGCTCGCCATCCTATCTAAGGCATATCCCGAAGCGCCTTAAATGAGCTTTTCCTATCAAGCCTTGGACCAGCTTGGCCATGTACCCTCATCGCTGTCATTTTCGCGGCGGACCACTCTTGGGCAAGTTGGAATCGACCTGCCCACTTCGCACCACACGTAGTGACACCCTACCCGTATCACAACTCTCCACTTCCTAATCGATGGTGCGCGTTCACTCTCACTCTCACTCTCACCACTCTCCAGAGTCTACGCTACCCAGTCGCTCTAGTAGATTTTTTCTTCCTTATTTTTTTCTTCCCGCCTCTGCTACCTCCATGACCCCTGCCCGTACACAGTTGATGCTCTGTACCTAAGGTATCTTATTGACCTTCCTGCACGCCGTCTGCCAGCCTGCTTTCGTGATTTCATGCCTTGTCTTACTCTCCACCCCCGGCCAGCCGAGCTGGACTAGCCTGCCATTCTCTTTCCCACACTCTTTTCTCACACACCTCACTTCAGTCCCGACGGGTACGAAGTACGGATACCTTCCACACACCGGCACACACGCACACCTCCTCACCCCTCCATGACCCCTCGGTCAGAATAAGGAACCGGTACCTAGTAACTCCGTTGTCTTAGCAGCTCCAATACAATCTCCACGTACCCTCAGCACCCTGTCTACCTTTGCGTGCTAGCCATCCTAACCTTACCGTCGTTTTTTTACCACCTGCCACTTGTTCGTGTCCCACACCCCTCCTCTCTCGCTCACACTCAGTCTGTTCTCCGGGATCCGACCCCAAAATTTTCTTCTGCCAAACTTGATACAGACAGACTCATATCATTGCTTTCCAACCCGCCCAGAAGACCTTCTTAACCCGCCTGTTCCTCCCCTCTCCTCTCTTCACAATGTCCTCCGAACAACTCCCCCTCTCAAACGACGCCTCTGCGGCTACAATCAACCCTTTGGCCGCCCACCCCGTCCACCCTCAAGATGCCCAGGGACGACAGCCCGCCGCCGCCTCCGCCGCCTCCTCCGAACTCGCCAGTGGGAAGGTGAAGCTCACGGGCGCTCTGCGTCACTTTGCTGATTTCCCCATCAAGGGAATCGACTTTGTCGACATCATGCCCCTCTTCCTCGACCCCACCGTTCACCAGACTCTCGGCGACGCCCTTGAGTTGCAGGTCAAGGAGGCTTTCCCGACTCTTCCCGACGTCATTGTCGGTCTCGACGCCCGCGGTTTCCTCTTTGGCCCCGGCATGGCCCTCCGTCTCGGCACCGGCTTCGCCCCGGTGCGCAAGCAAGGCAAGCTGCCCGGCCCGTGCGTTACCGCCGAGTACCAGAAGGAGTACGGCTCCGACTTCTTCCAGATGCAGCAGGATGCCATCAAGCCTGGCCAGAAGGTTCTGGTCGTCGACGACATCATTGCTACTGGTAAGCTACATGCTCTGTGCCGAAATGCGCATCATTCCCCCGAAAATGGATTGTACAGGTCCACTAACACGAGACAGGTGGTTCCGCAAAGGCTGCGGCCGACCTCATCAAGCAGCTCGGCGGCGAGATTGTCGGCTACCTCTTCATCTTGGAAATCCCCGGTCTGAACGGCCGTGAGAAGCTCGGCGACAACAAGACCGTCATCCTCCTCGAAGACGCATAAACGATATTATCGGAGTGTGCCATATGGGCCTTTCATAGAAGCCCGATGATCAGCACATATCTTCGATGGGCGGGCTGTTGTCTCCGATTCAACTTGGCACGGCCTACGCTCTCGAAAGTACATAGATACCTGCCGTGGGATGACTGGCTTTGATATCAACCAAAAGAGGTGTCGAAGTCAACGGAAAGTGGTCTGTTTCCTCGGAACCTGATCTATTTCGATTTCCTTACACAAGGACACGCGTGAAAAGTGACATCGCGCCGGCGTTTTGGGTTACAAAAAGTTGGATGGCAAACTGATTGGAGAGATGACAACATATAGACGAAATGAGATGAAAAGACTCGGACTCGAATCCGTAGTCAAATGAGCGCGTTCGAGTTCTTAACAACAACGCGAACGCCCTTGAATATAATGATGAGCAAACACCAGTATCAGACTTTGTCAATGTGCTGTACTCAATCTACGTGCCTCGAAGTGGGAGGTACTCTTGAAGGCGTACTCTCATCAGGATGCTTGATGTGCATGTCTTAGACATTGCGGCAGCCAGTCCGCGGGGTCGTATAAGTCGTGTAAGTAAAGGTTGATTCGTTCGGATCAGGAGGAATGGTATGTTTGTGCAGCAACTCCTGCAAGCTAGACTGAGAAGATGGGAGCAGCATCAACAGATTCTTTGTGAGCCACATCAACAGTACATGAACCCCTTGAGATTCTGAAGATGACCCCAGTTTATTCTCAGTCCCTCGCCTGCATACTTAGCCGAACTTGTGCAAGAAGCTCTCTCGAGGAACTGACCCCTGACTTCACTTCAAGATCCTGTATCTCTCTGATAAGATACACACTCTTCTTCCAGGCTAATAAAGGCTGCTTTTAGTCCCGAGTTCCGTTGGCGATGCCCGTATGCGGGCAGCAAGAGAAGCGGGGGGCTGAGGAACCAGACCATTCCACGGATCGTCAACCCGGATCTACCAGCACAATACAACACAACCATTACGACTTTGACAAGCTCCAACCAGCTCGCAGTTTAAGCAGCAAAAAAAAAGGCGGGACAAAGGCGCCACCAAAGAGAGAGAGAAACGGCGTGCTGATCCATGATGTCACAACCTGTCGACCGCAAACCCCTCAATTGCTTCTAGGTGCAGTTATTCGGGATGACCCCACTGCATTGCTACGCGCGAGAACGGCAACTAGGCGGGCACGAGCGGGTAAGCTCCCATGTTTGTAGACATCCATATTTGGATCGTACTTGACTGTCACCAAATTGGGATAGCTGTCTTGTTGGGGGAGCCACGGCGTGCGTTGCACGGAACGTGGTTGCTAAGCGGTTTCTGCGTGGAATTAATAAGCTGTCTTGAACTCTGGGAGGAACGACGCCCAATGGAGGCGGGGTTGCTTGGAGTTTATAAGCTACGAGACGGGCATACTTCTTCATATTTGTAGACTCTTTTGCAACATCTTATTGCCTTTCGACATTACAGCTTCTCACCAGACACAGTTATTGCTCAATTGACGAGACATCTAACATGACTGTCAAAATCTTTCTGTAAGTATGCCCATAGTTTTCATGCTCTCACAAAAGTGACAAAGCTCATATTTAACTCAGGACGGGCGTCACCGGTACGAAGTGACCTTTCTTTCCAACGTGCAAATGTCCGAAGCCGATGAATTGTTTGATCTTGTTCCTAACACAAAAGCTCAGGCTATATCGGCGGCGACGCCTTTTACGCACTCTACGAGAAACACCCGGAATTCGAATACACGCTACTCGTGCGCAATGAAGAGCGCGCCGCTCCCGTGAAGAAGGCGTTCCCCAAGGTCCGCATAGTACTCGGCGGCTTGGAAGACGCGAGCGTAATCGAAACGGAGGCGGCTACTGCTGATGTAGTTATTCGTATGTTGCCATCCGTTCCAAGCCTCTCTCTTCAACATATTTCAGGAAAAGTGCCGTTGACTGGAGCGCGAAAATGAGATGGGATGAGGAGCTAACAATGAGGGACTTAGACACCGCTGGGTCTGCTGATGATGAGCCATCCGCAAAGGCCATCGCAAAGGGGCTGGCAGAGGGACACACGCCTGAGAAGCCGGGCTTCTGGCTTCACATCTCGGGTACCGGTATCCTGCAATGGGTGAGACATAGAGAGAAATTCTTCTTCCAAGATCTAGGCAAATGGCCACTAACACCCCAACCATAGTACGACATGAGGAACAAACGCTACGGCGAGGCCCCCCTCCCAGACCAAGACTACCACGACATCCGCGACATTGACCGCATCCTCTCCCTCCCCTACGACGCCGTCCACCGCGACATTGACAAGATTGTCCTCGGCAGCAACTCCCCCAGCGTCCGCACCGCCATTGTCGGCCCGCCCACAATCTACGGCCGCGGCCGCGGCCCGACGAACCAGCGCTCGATCCAGGTGCCCTCCCTCGCGCAGGCCACGCTGGAAAAGGGCTTCGCCCCCATCGTGGCGCCGGGCAAAGCCGAGTGGGACAACGTCCACGTGCACGACCTCTCGCGGCTCTTCGTCGCGCTCACGGAGGCGACGCAAGACGCGTCCAAGAACGCCGACCCGGAGATCCTGGGCCCGCGGGCGTATTACTTTGTTGAGAGCGGGACGCACGCGTGGCGCGAGGTTGCGGGGTGGGTTGCGGAGGAGGCTTTCAAGCAGGGGTTCCTGCCGGCGGCGCTGACCAAGGAGGCGACGATGAAGGAGGTGCTGCAGAGCGATGGCAAGGCAAACGCGACGTGGGGGTTTAATTCAAAGAGCAAGGCGGAGAGGGCGCGGAAGTACTTTGGGTGGGAGGCGAAGAGTCGGAGCTTGAGGGAGGATATTGCTGATACGGTTGCTTTTGAGGCGAAGAAGTTGGGGATTGAGCCCAAGGAGAAGAAGCAGTGAAGTTGAGCGTGCTTTGTTAGTTCTGATACGTATGTGGGGATACTCATCCGAAAGACTAATCTTGAACCAGATGGATGTTTTATTTCTTCTTGATTGATGGTTCTTCTGAACAGGGGTTAAGGCCACACATCGAATAGTCTGGAAATGAGACATCTACACTTCCTGGGCCTCCTCGTGATCGATGGCAAACACAACCGTCATCTCGACCTCGTTGCCCCAGCCTGGATGAAGACCCATCTCCTGCCACGCCTTCTCAATGTCAATCTCCAGCACGCAATCGTGGTCCTTGCTGAGGGACACCGTGTGGACCGGGATCACAGAGTTCTGGATGGTGACGAGGAAGTCATCCTCGATTGTCAACTCTGGTAGCTTCGAGATGTACAGACCTGTTGTTGGTTTCTTTCGTCAGAAGCATACTCTTTTCCTCTTATTGAAACTTTACATGGACTTACCAAAAACGCCGAGCGCCTTGAGACGAGTCTTGAGCTCGACCTTGCCGTCATGCCGCAGCATAAAGTCGCTGTTGAGTATGGCCGCCGCGCCAGTCATTTTGCCCACCAGACCCAAGTTGGAAGTCCACACCTTGCCCTTGGTCTCACTGTCAAACCCGGAGAGCGGGTAGGCGGTGAAGATGTCGTATCCGCGCACGTCCAGCGACACCGTCAACGAAGACGCGACCGAGGCGGAAGACACGGGCTTGCTGACCTTGCCCGACGAGTGCGCCCGAACGACGTAGCGCATGGAGTGCAGGACGCCGGAGAAGGCGGCGGCGAGCGGGATAATCTCCGTCAGGGCGCGCGCGGAGATGTTGAAGACGCCGAGGATCGGGGTGCCCGTGACGGCGGCGCCGTGGTAGCTGCCAATCTTGAGTAGGCCATCGTCGTCATAGCCCGTGTAGGGGTCAATGGTCTTGCCGACGACGCTGGGCCGGAAGATGACGGTCTTGCCGCGGATCGTGGGGCCCGTCATCTGCTTGATGAGGTCGAGGTCATACTGCCCGGGCACGTCGGTGATGTAGATGGGACCTCCGCTAACGCAGCGCGCCGCGGCGTGGAAGCCCGAGTAGTTGTGGACGGTCTGGAACATGTCCCAGTCGGGTAGGATGTTGAGATGCTGCGTAAATAGGCTGTTGTGGGCGTTTGTCCAGACGTGCCAGGGATGGGAAGCCGGGATTTCGGGGAAGAAGTCGTCCGAGTTGCGGCAGAGGATCGCCGGCCTGTGCCGGGGCATCTGGTTGTAGAACATGATCTGCGGCGTTTGCGACATGCAGGAGATGGCCTTGATGCTGAAGTGGCGGAGAGAGGATATAGTCCAAGCATCTAGGTAAGCGTCAATGAGCTCGCGGCGTGCGCTGGCCGAGACCCAGGTGTCAGTCATGAACTGGGCGTCCGTCTTCACGCCGTCGATGCCACAGTCCACGAGAAATTTGTAAAAGTCGTTGTAAAACCTGTCGACGTCGTCTTTGTCGACTACGGTCATCTTGCCTCCGAGTGGTAGATTGCGTCGCTCGGCATCCTCCCGGATCACTTCTATCGTCTTGTACTCTTGAGCAATCTTTCCATCCGGCGAAATGCCCGCCCAATACCCTGCTTCAGTCAGCATATTCTGTGCTTTGAAATGTAACAAGACGACTGACCTAGAAGAGCGTGCCAGACGGCAATGTGCTGGATATGCGGATGTTTCTGGCGAATGTGCGCCACGGTGGCCTTCAGGCCCTGAGGGAAAGCTTTCGGTTCGGCTTCGAACTCACACCAACCATGCTGAAACTGGCCATGCCCTCTGTAGTCGATTGTCTGCCAGTTGTCGTCAATGATGAGGCTGGAGACTTTGATATCATTCTCGGCTAGCTTGTCGACAGCGTCAAAGACCTTTTCGTCCGTGAGGCGTTGCCCAAGAGCATTCCAGGTGCCTATGGAGCGCGTTAGACATAAATCGGGGATTAGGGAGAGTTGATGGTGCGAAACTTCACAAACTTACAGTATCCGAGTCCATCATACCAGTTCTCCATCCACTCTGGTTTAACCCCTTCCTCAATAGCCTTCATTTCGGCTATCAGCTCATCACTGGCCTTCTTCTCTTGAAGAATGTACTGTCTAGCTTGATACATGACACAAGCATTTGCGCTCTCAAAATTGTCTCCTGTTCCAACTAAGATGGTAGCAGGTTCTGGCTTCGTGCTATCATTGCGGGCCTGCAACTAGTAAGCATTATACTCATCCAGCAGAATGGGACACAGCGACGCACGTGAACAGACAATTGCCCAGACTCGCCATGGCGGAAAACGGGTAGAACATGGTTGCCTCCGCTTACTGCGAGAAAAACAAGATGCTTGCCCTCGGAGTTCAAAAACGAGCATAGGACGCCGTCTTTGTCGAGATGAAACGAATCCTTGCCATGGCGAGGAGCCAGCCAGGGCGTCCAGATACGGATAAGAGCAAACCACCTATTCTTGTCAGCATCCCACGCCGATAGGTGAAGTTGAAAAATGAGAGTATGAGTCCTCAAGACGATTTCAAACTTGATGGTGGGCTAGCCTCTGAAGATCAGACTTACCTCAGAAACCCTCCCCAAGGCACACCAAGTGATATGTCGGCAAACTTCGACTCGTCTCCCTCAACGGCATCTATAGTAGCTTCAAGCGACCAAAGCCGAGTTCCGGGACACTGGCTCATCATTGACTTCACTTTCCATGCAGGGTTTAGATCAGACACGACGTCACCAATGCTTTCGGAAACAGTCTCAAGAATGGGTCTCGAGTTGAGCACCACAGTGCCATCACCAACTCCTAGCTCATCGCGAGTCCATCTCCATGGCTCGTCTGACGAATGTCGGAACTTAAGAGTGAATTGGAACGATTTAGTGAAAGAAATAGGGGCGGAATAAAAGAGCCGTCGGGTATCATCTGGAACAGCTTGCAAAGTAGTCGGGGCGTTTTCGTCCGCGATGCGAGCAAGAGCAGTTTCCCTCCAGTCGGTTCCATCACTCGAGTGCCACACCGCAACTTCCCAGGATTCGCCTGCACGCGAAGCAGGTATCTCTAGGACTGCGGTGACAGGAAGGCCAACATTGGAGACCTGCGTATACTGCCCAAGAGGCGGGTAGCTCTGGATGATGGCCTTCATGGTATCGACGATGGTTTGTGGGGCTGGTTTTTGCTTTGAGACAAAGAGAGACTGAAAGACTTCGGCAAAGTTGTAATTGTCTGATGGCATCTTGATGTCATAAGGTTACGAACCACAACGGAAGCGTGCAAGTGACGAGGCAATAGTTGATGAATATCTTATTGATGGCGACTGAAGTGGGGGGTGTAAGAGGCTGTTGCTCAGTTGCTCAAGTTGCAATGCTGTAACATGCTTTCATCCTATGTAGGAGTCTGAGACTGACATCTGCAGTGAAGTCAAAAAGGCAGTCCTGTGACCGACCTGCTGCACTAACAGCTCATCCCAAAGGTCTCAGCTGCACGACTGGGACTTGACGCAAGAGCGCCTGTCGCCTGGCACAGGGCAGGATCCGCTTAATTGGCCAATTGGCATTTGCGGACAAAAGGGAAAGAAGAATGATTCATCGATTGGAAAGGGACAACTTTGCGCCATGGAGCGTAAACTCCAGACAAGACAACACTCGAGTTGCAAAATACCACGAGGGCAGGCTCGGATGACTTCTCTAAGCCAGTGTCATCTGGTTTCCGACGATTGTTTTCTCAGCTGCTTCCGGGGAAAATAAGTCAATGACAAAATAATAGATAGATTGAACACACGGTGGATCTGGTGGTGCCAGGATACTGGGGCCGAAGATTAGTTACGTACCTCTTCTGATTGGCTCCAGTTGCTGGGCCGGGGCATTCCGGAAGCCGATTTCGCGCCTCGATTCCAAGGCACACACAGCCTTTCGAAAGGCGAAAGCTTTCTGAGCCGAAACCTCATCGAAAGATTTCATCAAACACCTCATATCACTCCCCATCCTCCACAACTCCGCCATGGCGTCCCGGAGACTAGCTTTGAACCTCTCGCAGGGGCTGCGAAGCCGGGCTGCTCTTTCCAGAGCGAGCCCTATTACCCGGGGCTTTGCTACGCCTTCCAACACCCCCTTCGGCAAGACTCAGACGACAACATTGAAGAATGGACTGACGGTACGCAATCCCAATCCACCCATCCATTCTATGGCTCAATTAACCTCCAAAACCGCGTCGCGAATTACATCTGACGATTGAAATATAGGTCGCCACCGACTACTCGCCATTCGCCCAGACCTCGACCGTCGGCGTGTGGATTGACGCCGGCTCAAGGGCTGAGACCGACGAGACCAATGGCACCGCACACTTCCTCGAGCACCTTGCCTTCAAGGTAGGCTAAACAGCGACGGCAATGCGATGATATACACCTGCTGATGCGAATATTAGGGCACCACAAACCGGACGCAGCAGCAGCTCGAGCTCGAGATCGAGAACATGGGTGGTCACTTGAACGCCTACACCTCGGTTCGTTCCCATCGACCGGAATCATCAAAATTTCCTCCCATTGACATTGAAATAGCGCGAAAACACCGTCTACTTCGCCAAGGCCTTCAACTCCGACGTTCCCCAGACCGTCGACATTCTTGCCGACATTCTCCAGAACTCCAAGCTCGAGGAGTCCGCCATCGAGCGTGAGCGCGATGTCATTCTCCGCGAGTCCGAGGAGGTCGAGAAGCAGATGGAGGAGGTCGTCTTTGACCACCTTCACGCTACCGCTTTCCAGCACCAGCCCCTGGGACGCACCATCCTTGGTCCCCGCGAGAACATCCGTGACATCACCCGCACCGAGCTCACAAACTACATCAAGAACAACTACACTGCCGACCGCATGGTTCTTGTTGGCGCTGGTGGTATCCCCCACGAGAAGCTTGTCGAGCTCGCCGAGAAGAACTTCAGCGGCCTCCCGACTTCCGGCCCCCAGACCTCGGCCTACCTCCTGTCCAAGCAGAAGGCCGACTTCATCGGATCTGATGTCCGTGTCCGTGACGACAACATCCCCACCGCCAACATCGCCATTGCCGTTGAGGGTGTCAGCTGGAACGACGACGACTACTACACCGCCCTCGTCGCCCAGGCCATTGTCGGCAACTACGACAAGGCTATCGGCAACGCCGCTCACCAGGGCAGCAAGCTCAGCGGTTTCGTTCACAAGCACGATATTGCTAACAGCTTCATGAGCTTCTCCACCAGCTACAGCGACACTGGGTAAGCACAGTCGACAAAGTAAGGGAGAAAATAGCTTCTAACATGTACTAGTCTCTGGGGTATCTACCTCGTCACCGACAAGCACGACCGCATCGATGATCTCGTTTACTTCGCCCAGCGCGAGTGGATGCGCCTTGCCCGCAATGTCAGTGAGGCCGAGACCGAGCGCGCCAAGGCCCAGCTCAAGGCCTCCATTCTCCTCTCCCTTGACGGCACCACCGCCATTGCTGAGGACATTGGTCGCCAGCTCGTCACCACCGGCCGCCGCGCCAGCCCCGCCGAGATTGAGCGCACCATCGACGCCATCACCGAGAAGGACGTTATGGACTTTGCCAGCAGGAAGCTTTGGGATCAGGACATTGCCATCTCCGCCGTCGGAAGCATCGAGGGTCTCTTTGACTACTCCAGACTCAGGGCCACGATGAAGCCCAAGTACTAAATGTGTGGTTTTTGGCGATTTCCGGGGAGATTAGGGTATAGAGTGTATGAGATACCGTTACAGGCAGGCTAGTGTATCATAAAGACTTCCCTTGTTCATATGTCTGTGACAACCGCAAGCTTAGCACCTTGACGACCTAATTTTACTATGTACTTTTGCAAGCATCCAACATTATTGGTTCAGACCTGGACTCAATTGATACTTGTTGCGCGTAAGGTGACGAGGTCTGGCCCTGATTGCATCCCTGCTTTCTACTGTGAGAAGACTCCTTGGTGACATTGCCGCTTCCGTCTCTGCGTTAATATCTGAGTTGAGATGAGGAGCAGAAGACTGGGCCCAGCGGACGTAGTAGTTGGTGCTAACGGTCTTGTTGACTGGGCTCATTGTAATCAACTCAAGATGACAGAAATCCTGTTACATCACCAAATAGCTAGAGTAAAGACAAATGGCGGTCCCGAGGAAAACTTGAATGAGAAGGTTAAGCCCACGGTTGAGGATCCAGGCATCGCTGTCTCCTTCAGCAGCGCATAAGGGTTTCCAGCCTTGATGTAAACTCAACTTTTCCTCCTCCCTGGGTTAGGCTAGTTAGACGACATCTTGAGGTCAGATTTACATTGGAAGCTGTTCTACCATTGAAACCTGTCTCCTGCTTGATTGTGCAGTTGTAGAGGAAGTGTTCATGCCTAGGAGGCACTCACTCAGCTAGAGTTTGATCTTTTGGTTGTGAACAGGCAGGCATCATGTCCCTCTATAGATACGTAGTTCCAGGTCATATCCTGCTTTATGATCACCCCCTCCCAGCGAGTCCTCGACAAGTACGTTGAAATGGGACGGGTGTAATAAAAAGGTTCGTGGGGCAATCGGGTCAAGAGAAGGATAATACGATAAGGGGTGGCGGCGCCATTGTACGGTCTGAAATACTTGTCACCATCTCAGAGACAAAATAGGTCACGAATATGCTCAGCATTGCATTTCAATGTAAGAAGGTTCGTCTTTTTTCTCTACATGTCCAATGACATTTTTGGTATAACTACATAAAATCATAAAACCCCCCTTCCATTCATCCAATAGTCTTCATTTTTCTTTTATCAAAACCCGAGTGCATTTATTTACGGTTCATGTGGTCGATGCGGATCTCGACGGCTCTGCGGTGAGCCTCGAGGGCCTCCGTCTTGGCGAGTTGCATGACCGACTCGCCGACGTTGCGCAGGCCCTCGGCGGTCAGGTTCGAGCTGGTGATGTGCTTCACAAAGGAGGCGAGGTTAACGCCAGAGTACTGCTTGGCGTATCCGTAGGTCGCTGCGATCATCGGTTAGTCGCGGAGAATGTTTCATCGTGTATGTGGGTTAGGACTTACGCAAAGAGTGGTTGACGCCAGCAGAGTAGTCGCCGACACTCTCGGGGGTCCACTCGCCGATGAAGACGGAGCCGGCGTTCATGACCTTCTCCGTCACCTTTTCGGCATCGTTGATTTGAAGAATCAAGTGCTCGGGCGCGTAGTCGTTGCTGATGCGCATGGCCTCGTCCACGGTCTTGACCTGGATGGTGACTGAGTGGGCAATGGCGCCGCGGACAATGTCGACACGAGGCAGGGCCATGGCCTGGTTGTGCAGCTCATCCTCGATAGCCTGGAGCTGCTGCTCGTTCAGGTCAATGGCGATGAGAATGACTTGACTGTCGACACCGTGCTCGGCCTGTGACAACAGGTCGGACGCGACAAAGGCAGGGTTGGAGTCCTTATCGGCGATGACGAGAACCTCGGAGGGGCCGGCCGGCATGTCGATGCTGACGCCGGCATTGGTGTCGTTGCTGACGTACATCTTGGCCGCTGTGACGAACTGGTTTCCGGGACCGAGGATCTTATCGACCTTTGTAACGCTCTCGGTGCCGTACGCCATGGCGGCAACGGCCTGAGCACCTCCAGCGAGGACGATGCTCTCGGCGCCGACCTTGTGGGCGACGTAGACAATCTCAGGGGTGAGGCTGCCGTCGGCACGGGGAGGCGAGGCGAAGACAATCTTTTGGCAGCCGGCGACCATGGCGGGGACACCGAGCATAAGGGCAGTGGAAGGGAGAACGGCAGTACCACCAGGGACGTAGAGACCAACCCTCTCAATAGGACGAGAGAAGCGGCTGCAGACCACGCCGGGCATGGTTTCGACCTTCAGGGGCTTGTCCTCCTTCTGAGCGGCGTGGAACTTGCGAATGTTCTCAAAGGAAATATCGATGGCCTTGGTTGATTCAGGAGAGAGCTGCATGGCCTCCTTGGGGAAGGGTGCCTTGAGCACAGGGGAGGTGAGTGATGTCGCCTTCTCAAACTTGTGGGTGTAGGACAGAACGGCCTTGTCGCCTCCGTTGCGGACCTCGTCAATGATGGGCCTGACAATGTTCAGGATGGCGTCGGGGGACTTCTGTGACGGACGCTTCAGCACCTCGTCGATCTCAGCGGCGGAAGAGTTAGACAAGTCGAAGCGGCGCATCGATATTCTCTCAGACTTCTCAGTCTTTGCTGCCGGTGCCGGTGCCGGTGCCGGCGCCGCTGCAGGGGCAGGTGCTGTGGTAGTCTTGATGCCCTCCTTCTCAGCCCACTTGCCCTTGGCATCTCCCGTCCTCCTCTTGACCTTGAATGCCTTGGCATCCAAGTTTCTCTCAATGTCAGCGAGGCTTACGCCGGCGCTGACAGCCTTTGTGAGAGCAAAGTAAATCAGGTCGGCAGCCTCGAAGGCAACCTCTTGGGGAGTCTTTGCGTCGCAGAGCTCCTCGGCCTCCTCCATAATCTTGGCTCGCAGAAGCTTCTCGTCAGAGAACAAGCGAGCAGTGTAAGAGCCCGCGGGCGCTGACTTCTTGCGAGACTGCAACGTCTGTTCGAGTCTAGGGATGCCGTTCAGGTCACCGAAGCAGCCGTGCTGCTCCAGGTGGCAGAAACCGCCAGTCTGCTTGACGACGAACTTGAGCGTGTCATTATCGCAGTCCAGGGCGATGCGGATAAGCTCCTGGGTGTCACCGGACGTGGCACCCTTCACCCAGAGACCACGCTTGCGGCTCTGGTAGACGCCAGCCCTCGTCCGCAAGGCCTCTCCGACGCTCTCTGCACTGCTGTAGGCGAGGCCCATCGCGGTGCCAGACTCGTCGCACACGACGGTGGGGATCAGGCCATCCGGCCGGTCCGACTTCCAGAACGAAGCGATGAGCTTGGAAAGGGGAAGCTTCTTGGACTCCTCCTTGCTGGCCGTCAGGCCGTCGGACGGCAGAACCGGGATGGCGTTGCATTGCTTGGCGATATCGACAAAGTGCTCGAGGTTGCTCTCGGGCACGGGCTTGATGAACAGATTCGGGAGCTTTTCCACCTTGCAGTGCTCAATGAAGGAGCCCAGGTTGCAGAGGGTAGGATCAAAGTCCTTGACGAGGACGGCGTGCTTGGAGGCGGGCTTCGTCGTGACATCATCGGTAGTGAGAATGGAGCCCACCCGGGATCCAAACTCCTCGTACTGGGCGAGGTTCTCGGGAGAGACGAAGACCATGCGGGCGCCGGCATCGAGCAGGGAGACTACATCGTCTTTTGCTGAGATGCCCGTGACGTCAAAGTAGCCGCGGAACTCTGCGTTATGCTGCTTCAGAAAGCTGTGAAACTTGTCCAGGGTCTGGTCGTTGGCCTCGAAGAAGGGGGCTCCGAGGATCGAAACCTGCTCGCGGTCGAGGCCATCCAGCTTGGCCAGGCCGGGCGGGACGGCCACACTGATTAGGAAGGGGAAGGGTAGTGTTGTTTCCATGGCCGTTCTTATTGTGTATATGTTGTTGGATGTGTGTGTGTGTGTCTGTGTGAGGGGGAGGGGTAATCTTGTATGCTCTCTCTTATCTCTCTCTCACACTCGCATGAAAGTCAAAAGAGCCCAATGGGAGGGTAATGTTGGAAAATGAGGCAACTGTTGGTAAGGAAGTTGCCAAAAGGATCAATTGAGGAAAGTGGAATGTCACTTGTTTATCGAGATACGGCAGAAAACCCACTGTGACTCAATTCATTCAGGGAAAGGGAACCGCCACTAAAAAGTAAAAAAATCCTCAGAGTGTGACACCACCACTCTAGCCATGTCCTGCATCGGCGGGTGTGGTGGTGGGGCAGAACAATTACCACCGCAGCAGAATTGCCCCTCCATGCAAGTTTTTGGAGGTCATCCAATCCACGCCCTGCCGATTTGCTTGTCAGACAACCCCGGTCCATGTGGGATTAAGCTGTGGTCAGTGCGTCGCGATTCTGGCGATGGAACGGATCAACAAAAGTCCCGACAAGAATTCGGAGCTGAGGTTAGGTGCACATGGGCAATTCAGGTCCTCACCATCGACGCGCCAGGCGGGTAGCTCTTGCCGTGACCAAACCAGCCAACTTACCTCCCCTAGCCTTGATACCCCCGACTTTCCGGCCTCGCCTTCTCATTTGACCCCCCGCGAGCCTTACACACGATTTTACGAGTTACATCAATTCGTCTCGGTGACTTTCCAAACATCACGCACCATCTGCACACCACCGGCAGCTACTAGTTAGTCGCGTTGACGATCGTTAATCCTCGAACGGTGTCCCAACGGGATTATGCCATCCCGCCATCAAACCACCATTGATATTTCATAACGCGATAATACTATAGCCGCCACGAACAAGACACCGCAATCATGGCTTCGCAATCCGCCGACCCACAAACCAACGGCGTTCCCCCCTCCTCGGGCACCTCAGCCTCACAAACCGCACCAAACACCCAAGCAACAGCAACGACATCAACAGCAGGCTCCCAACCCCCGTCCCAAACCCAACCAACCCAGTCCTCGTCCACCCAACAAACCTCACAGCCATCACAACAAAATGCGCAACAGGGCGGCCAACAACAACAGCAGCAGCAGCAGCAATCATCAAACCCTCTAGCCCCCAACGCCTCGGCCCCGCGACCCCGCGACTCCCGCATGATAGAACTCCTCCTCACCTCCCAGGGCGTCACTTCGTACGAGTCCCGCGTGCCCCTCCTCCTCCTCGACTTCGCCTACCGCCACACCTCGAGCATCCTCTCCGACGCAATCTACCTTTCGGCGGACCCCTACACCTCTCAAGCCGGCAGTAAAGCATCGGGCGGCGGCGGCGGCGCGGGCTCCATCCCCGGCGCGGCAGGCGACGCCGCCGTCACGGCCAACGCCGTCAAACTCGCCATCGCCGCCAGGCTGGGCTACCAGTTCCGCGGGGGCGGCGGCGCCGGGGGTGTCAGCAAGGACTGGCTGCAGGAGCTCGCGCGCGAGCGCAACAAGACGGCGCTGCCCAAGGTCGCGCAAAACGAGTGGGGGCTCAGATTGCCGAGCGAGCGTTTTGTTCTGAGCGGCGTGAGCTGGGGTCTCAAGGAGGCGTGGGAGGAAGCGGGCATGGACGAGGACGAAGATGAAGACGACGAGGACGATGCTGCTGCTGCGGCAGGCGGTGATGGGGCGATGGAGGGCGTCGAGGCGACGAATGCGACTGCGGATGAGGATATCGGCGGTGATGGCGTTGAAGGCGGTACGATGGAGGACGTGTTTGGCAAGGACGTGGACGAGGATGCGGAGATGGAGGGCACTTCTTAGGACTTGGGCCACTCGGTCAAATTGGAGCACTCGTAGTCCACGATGGACTTAGTTCACGGGCAGATACCTCAATGGCAGGGTGAATGAGGGACATTGGCAGTAACGGCAGCCAAAAATACTATGGTTTAGGGGCTTTTCAGGGAACAGAGAAAGCATTGGGATCTAAAGCCTAGGTTGTCACGGGTATATATTTTGGTCTGTGGTCGATGAGACACGCAATGATGTAATTTCTTGCCTTCAACGTCGGGCCGAGGAACAACAGGCTCTCTGGAGACGAGCCCAAGAGAATGACGCCGCCCAGATTCTGGGTATGTTGGAAAACTTCGATGCATAGTTAGTCTGCGATAGAGATGAAAATCAAGACAATCACAAGTATCTCATGAGTGTCATGACCCAGGATGATGGCAGAGTTGAGTGATGTAGCGTCCTTTGCAAGATCACTATCAAATGAGATATCAAAGTCCAAACGCCTCCCGCTATGCAAACGCAACGCATCCCTTCCTGAAAGCTAAAACCCAAACCCGTCCCGTCAACCATGCTCGTAATCACCAAGCCGCCATCGGAAAACTCCCGGATCTTGTACAGGAGAAGCGCATCGACACGGAGATATTAGTTCGCACCTGCTTTAAAATTAGGATTGTAAACCGAAGCCTGTTCCTCCTTTTTAGCACACTATTTCTGCACGCCTTTTTCAAGGGTGAGATGATTTACCCCAGTGATCAACTCGGCGCCAATATCTTCCACAAGCATCGTTTGTGCCGGCGTGGAAGACTTGGTTTCCTTGCCGCTGGGCTGAGGAGTTCGCTCGCGTTGTTTCCGGACTTCGAGCTCAGCCATTTCGTCTTCTTCGTCGTCGTCCTCCTCTTCGGCGTCTTCGTCATCGGCGTCGTCATCTTCCAGGATGGAGGCGGCCAGCTGGTCATCGCCGTCAATGCTTCCACTAAGGATGCTTTCGCGTTCGTCGCCGTAATCGTCGACCGAGTCTCGGGAAATGTAGCTCTGTCCCATCTCATCACCAATCTCCTCGTCATCATCAACATCTTCTTCCAGATCAGCTTGCTCATTATCGTCATCTGTATCGCTCGCAGAGAATTCATCCAAATCCAACGGGGTGTCCCTCCAATATGAAAAGTCCGTGTACTCTTCTCCGCCACCCTTGACCAGAGTGCTGACGGGAGGGAAGAAGTGATCGACGACCTCATTAATGTTGATGTAACTCAGCTTGAGTTTGTTCAACGTGAGCAAGTCAAGGGAAACTTCAGCGTTTGAGTTGATGGTAAAGATGCGCTTCTTGGGAACATCAACCGTCCTGTACGAAATCTGGTCCGTGAGACGGTTCCCAAATCCAGCAAAGAAGGGTGTACGGTCAGGGCCGTACAAATTACGGATATCCCGAAGAGTGGCCATCTTGAAAACCTCGGGTTTCCTCAGGTAGACCTCACGGCGGAGTGCGGCCATGGTCCGATCGGGCGACAAAATGGTGGGCCCCCGCGGCACCCGGTATTCTCCCTGTTGAATACCGGCGAGATACGCCCTGGTCGTATCGGATTGACCCACTGATCTACTGGTCAGATACATGATGTTGTATCCGTTTGCGACAATGTCACTGTAGAGTTTGGCTACTCCGGCGTGCGTCCAGTCACGGCCAATCATGTTGAGAACGTGGCCCAGAGCATCCGACTTGGTAATCGTGCCGTCAATGTCGGAGATGACAACGGGCGTCTCATGCCTCCACAAGTACATGTTGGCCTGGCACGTTGCCCTGTTGACGGTAAAGCTCATGGTGTTCTCTCCAGGCTTCAGACACAGGTCTTTCAGCTGATCACTAGTCAACCTCAGTGTCTTTGCGTAATTCAGGTTCGGGTCTCCAGCTGTCGACTGAGGAGGCGTCGTAGGAGGAGTGTGCAGGCCAGAAGCACCGGCGTCTGACTCGGTCCTTCGGTGGTTTGGAGGTGGTACCGTGGTAGTCACATCGCTACCGTCGCTCTGGTATCCCGGGTCGGACGCAGCATCCGCCGCAATCACGGAATGGAGGCGGTAGCCAGCTTCCATGGTCTTCTTCTTCGCAGCCTCCTTGGCCTCCTCGCTGCTGTAGATCCAGATATTTCCATGCTCGTCCATACCGAAAAGCGAACCAATGTCATAGGGGCCCTCGAGCTCCTCGGAAAGAATCTTTCGCGCAAGAATCTCGGCGCGGAACACGTCTTCTTCGTTGCTCTTGAATCCAGTCATGTCAAGCATGAGATCACCGCTCTCGGTCACATGGCTAGGAATGTTGTTGGCCGACAGCTCCTTGGAAAGCATAAGAGCGCGTTCCAGCGCTTCTTTGGGTGCTAAGGGAGGAGGGCTTTGTGATCGCTCGGACATGGCGAAGTCGGTCAGGCCTTCGCCGAACACTCGGTCGCTCGTTCGAGCTGATTTGCGTAAGACATCATCGCTATAAGGGCGCTGGGCGGCCGAAGAATCCCAGTCTTCCGATCTCAGTCGTGCGTGGGATGAAAGGTCGGGAGATGTTGATAGAGGTGTGTTTAGTCCTATAGCAGTTAGCATTTGCTAACTTGTAGAAGATCAATATGGGCAGGGCAACTGAGGAACAAACCATGGGGTCCGGGTCCGAATGTTGCTGCGTGCAGGACAGATGGAGGCGGTCGTCGAGGCTTCGAAGTCTCAGAATCCAGATCTAGAAGCTCTGGCTCCCCGAGTCCAGGCGAAGAGGGGTTCTCCGGGTTCAAGGGAGGACTCGACGCTGGCGAGACCAGAGGCGAAGTCTGCAGATCCCTTGGGATAGTATCGCTTGTTTCGAAGACGAAGAAGGCCTCTCCTTCCTCGCCGAGTTTCATGGAATAGGGTTGTTTGACGCCGTTGACCTTGAACTCGACCTTCTTCTCGTAGGGCCTCAGCAAAGAGAACTTTCCGAAGCGCACGTGAAAGGGCGAACAGTTGAGAGAGCCGTCCTCTCGCTCGATAACGATGACATCGATGGCACCACTCAGGGTTGCTGGGTTTATGGAATTCCATGTCGAAGACACGGAGGCGCTGAGATTCCGTACGTACTGCATGGCGACTGAGGAGTTGTGTCGCTGTTTGCAACAAGTTGGAGGGCGGGTATCTTGAAGCAGGCGAGCCGGGACGTAGGGACACAGACGACAATGGTTTGACTTTCTCAGTCGAGATGTTGAGGTCTCTCGAACCTAGGCAAAGCCGGTAGTCGGGTAGCTGGGTTGAGCTGTGCCGCGAGGTGTGCGGAGGCGAAAGCGTAATTGTTGGGGAAGCTCGTGGATAGTTATTATTGGGATGCAGGGGACGAGGGTGGGAAGGGAAGTGGGAGGGGCGAGAGAGAGCGACAGTGATGTGCGAGTATCCGGAAGTCGATAGAGGCTGACTGAGTTCAGAGATGCGCGCGCACACAGCAAGGGAGTGGAAGGGGGCTAGGAGTGGTCGTTCGTTCGTTCGTGGAGGATGGGTCGAGCCGAGAGAATCACAGATAGAAAGGACGCCTGTTTAAGTCGAAGAGAATAGGTACAGTGAACAGTGAATCACGATTAGAGTTTGGGGGTTCGCGGGGTCGGAGGCGAAGGGGAGGAGGGCAAGAAAAGGGCATAGAAGAGAGAGGATCAAGCAGCCTTTCCTGTGTACATATGTATCCGTATGTGCCCGCACTCAGCAGTTCGGAGAGGATGGGATGGGATGGTGCAAAGATGACGAAGCTGAATCCTTTGGGGAAGGACGGCTATTCGTACATGGACCGGCAGCAGCAGCTGCAGTAAGGTACCTTAGTAGCAGTAGCATAGGCCGGGGAGCTAAAAGGAAAGGCGGCGGCGGGCGGCGCTCGCGGGCGATCCTGAGGAGCGACCTGGACGGGAGTGTGAGGGTGAGTGAGGTACGGGGGGCAGCAGGGCCTGGCGCGGACAGGGGCGGGGGGGGAAGTAGCAGCCCAGCAGCCAACCCCTGCTTGTTGGTCGCTGGGCCCAACAAGCTACGGCAGGCCAAGGCTGCTCTTTTTTTTTTTTTTCCTTTGCCCGCCTTACCTAACGCTGGCTGCCGCGGATCATGTGAAGGTGGACATTGGATTGCATCTGCCCAGCAAAAGGGGAGGCCGGCCGCCTATGACCATTACCATGACCAGGAAAAAAAAAAGATTTCAACCCCCAAAAAACAACCCCCGGACCACGTTCACCGTTTTGGGGAGGAGTGCCACGGCCAACCCACCCCAATGGAAAAAAAACAACCCCTGGTCGGCCCAGCTCAGGACTACCTACTACCTACCTTAGTACCGCGGCGCGCCGCACTCACCTCACAAATCTCACTGGCATGGACCGCAATTCACCTGGCTCAGGTTCGAAAAAGGGACCATGGACGCTAACATGGCCGCCATTGCCGGCATTAGGAGAACCGGGCGAGGACGATGAGCTGGCCTGGCATTCCGTGGCACGAGGAAAAAGGGACCGGTGGGCTTGACTTATAATGAGCCACCTTAAGCCGAGGCCCTTCTTTACCTAGGTGGCATGCCTAGGTAATTACCTACTAGTTATCCGTACCTTAGTACTCCGTACTCCGTAGAGGAATCCATTCCTGCAAGTCCATGTTCAATTTGGACGCAAGAGAATTGAATTACGGTGTACTTTCTTCAGGTGTCATTCCTCCCTATGTCCGTGCCTACTCGTTCCTGCCTTGACTTCTTTCTTCGAAGGGTTCGCATCAGGGCCAAAAACACAATGACAAAACAACATCTTTAGCACCAATCTCTCCCATTTAATCGTCTGCCTACGGGTACGTTACCTCATGGAAACACTTAGGTAGCGAGCAGTCGTCGTACTTTGCACAGAATGAATACGACACTCCACACTCCTGTTCCCCCTAGACTGGGCCAGCCGCCTGACTCGGCGGTGTAACTAAAAGTACTCGTGACACTTTTTTTTTCTTGTTTGCTGGGGACTGAGTTCGTCGCCTCCCCCCCCCCCTCCTCATCAAATGAGAGAAAGAAACCACTGGAGGGAAAACAGTCCAGTCAGATTCTCTATTTGTCTGCTGATGTCATAACCCAAATCTTTACCCCTCCATCTCCTCAGAGTCTCTGACCGATTCTCCTTCACCCGATAATACAGAGGGCCAGACGAAACGCCTTCCATGTTCTCCCCCACCATTTCTGTCACTCGTGTCACTGCAACTCAAAAGGCCAGGCAACTAACTATACAGAGTACGGTACTCTCCTCTGCCGTTCTCGTCTCCAAAAAGTTGGGCTTGATCACCCTCCTCCGTCATATCTTCATCACCCGGGCGCTTTTCTCCGTTCGTTACCGGTCAAGATGGATCTACCCACCTACCTACTGTGTATTCGTACTTCCCAGGCTTTCCCTCCCCCAGGTCTATCTGGTGGCTCCCGCCGATGAGCCGAGGTCACCTGTGCAAAAGGTTGAAGTGGGCGCATGAATCACAACCCATGTTCTCCTTTTCTCTTCCCCTTTGTCTACGGACGGAGCAGGTATCCCTCTTTTCTCTATTACCCGTTCTCCATAAAAACAGAAGACAGAGGACGCTTCTCGGGTAAATATCCGCAGTTCAGAAGGGGAAATCTCAGTCAAGGGCTCTTCCATGTGCCTCTCTCTTTTGGTGTGTGTGCGTTCATCCAATCTCAATGTAGACAAAATTTCCCACGCGGCCAAAAGTCCTATTCTCTGGAACTCGGGCACAGTGTGCAAGTTTTTTGCAAGTCGCCAGTGGCGGGCCTTGGCAGGCATACCCAAACCTTGAGGCGACTCTAAGGAATTTCCAGATGCCCCTAAGATCTGGCTCGGAATGCTTGGCAACGGTGCAAGGTAAGGTAACCTTCCCGCCCTGCAATCTTTCCCTTTTTACGCCTCCCATTTGCATTTCTATCGATTGGCCGCCCTGGAGATGTTATTTCGCCAAAGCTACTGGGTGTTTCTCTGGTAATAACAAATAGAATATGAGAGAAATAAAGCATCCACGTGAAGGCAATAGAACCAACAACCATACCAAGACGGAATGAGTCTGCTCAAAACATAGTCGGTTGCTGAGGCACGAGAGCATCCTTCACTCATTCCAATTCCAGCTTGGTAACGAATCAATACTTTTATACATGCTCCAGAATTCGAAGCAGCACATTTCATTGTGCAACCTTTGGCCTAGGTAGCCTAGGTATCAACCCGGATATTTTGTCGAAACCCGCGGTTCGGTCGTAAACGCCTATCATCCCATGTCATTACGCTCTACATATTCACTCCATCTCCAACACGGCAGGGGCCTTGACTTCCTTGCTGCTCAGCTTCTCCAGACCTTCGCCGCCCTGTTAAATATAGAGATTAGTTTTTGCATGCACATCATGTCAAGAAAGTGACGACTTACGTAGCTGAAGAGAGGAGAGACCTCGACGCCATCCTCCTCGCTCCCACCGGTCACAACAGCACCGGCAGCCTCGAGCCAGCGCTTGCCCTGAAGCATGATGTCGCGCTTGCTGGTATCGGGGTCATCCTCTCCCGTGCCGCGGGCATTCTTGAGCGGCGAGAACTCGTCCTCGCGCTTCACCTCCATGGAGGCGAACTTGCTGAGATCCAGCATGGGGAAGACGTCAAAGACAAACTGCTCCAGCTTGATACCGTTGGGCTTCTCGGGCTTGACCGTCTCGCCGGACTTGAGGTCGGCGTAGGGGATCTTCTTGCGCGCAATGTGGTGGGGCAGCTTGTGCGCCCACTGGGGGATGCTCTCGAGGAAGCGGAAAGAGTAGTAGTGGTTGACAATGTTGGCAGCACGGAACTTGAGGACTCCGGGCTGCTTAGTGTCCTGGGCTTCGGCCGTCTCCTTGTCAATCTCGGAGTACTCGACGACGTCAGGCTTGCCGTTCTTGAGCAGAATCAAACCAACAGACTCGGTGGCATTGCGCTTACGCACCACCTTGGTGGTGATGTCGACATCCTTGGATGCCGAGAACCCAATGAAAACGGGGTCGGCGACCTTTACAAGACAATTGTCGACGCAGTAGGCGTGGATGTGCTCAATGCCTCTCTTGCGCATGTCGCCCATGACGTCTGACACAACCAGCGCCTGGTAGATACCTCCGTTGCCATCAGGGGCAACGGCAACCTTCCCCTTAGACTCTAGCAGAATCTTGCCCTCGTTCGAGATGCAAGGCAACACGCCCTGCTCAAAGATGAAGACGTTGGCCTTATCCAGGCCAAAGTAGTTGTTCTCCTGGAAGTACTTCTCCGTGGGGCCGCGGGTGGGGCCGGAGGTCATGACGTACCACGGCACGACAGCGCTGCTGGTGCCAGCCTTCTTCGCGGCAAGCTCCTGGACCTTGCGAATACGCTCTGCCTGGATCTGGAAGAGTGACTTTTGGCTGGGAAGGCCGATATCGTAGCAGCCCTTGGGTGCTGAGCTGCCCAGTCTGGTGCCCTGACCGCCTGCCATCAGCACAACGGCCACCTTATTCTGTCCGATCAGGTCGAGGCCTGACTGGTACCACTTCTCAATGTCTTCGGACTTGGAATCGAGGATACTGGCGGTGGCAGACTCGGGCAACGGCTCGAGGCCGGATTGGGTGGATGCATCTTCTTCAGTCTTGGGAGGGTTCAGAGCGCGGTCGGTGATCTTGTTGATGTGCTCGGGATCGAAACCAGACAGCTGCTCGAAGAGGGTTGCCTTCTCGGAGGTAGGAAGGTCATCGTAGAAGGTGAAGACGTGGTCCTGTCCAGCTTTGGTGTACTTCTCCTTGAGCTGGGTAAGCTGCTCGGCAGAGGGCTCGGTGGCAGCAGGCTTGCTGGAGCCAATGTTGAGAGCGGACTTGATGGCTTCCATGATGGGCCAGGAGGATATCGTAATGGAAGAGCTTTCGATCAAGGCAATTGGAGCTAGAAAATGATCAGGAGACGAGCTGATTTGATAGACACTATAGTTTCAAAGTGGAAATGAATAGGAGAAGCAAAAGGCGGAGTGGAAGTAAACAACCAAGGTCGCCAGGAGGATAGCTCACCTTACTTGTAGTCCCCGCCGAGGACCCCTCAATGGTCCAAATATAGTGCTGGAGTGGGAGCTGCTTGCTGGGATGACAAGGTACCCGCCAATTGCCCGGTACAATGGATTGGACAAGTCGGGTTGCTTTCAGACTTGGTGGGATGGGACCCCCTCATTCCAAGGCCGCAAGACGTCTTCAGGGCATGATAGGTCGCTTTCGTCTGGTTGCCCCTCACTCCAACTCGTTTGCAGGGGACACTCAATAACCAGCCACATCAGCACATGGCCCCGGGGGCGTCTTCAGGTGCAGCATCCTGCGGGCGGGAGAGGCAGAGTTCGTGGCGTGGGAGGGTATCGGATACGAGTAGGAGCTTTTTGGGTTGATGGTGATGATGAAGCTGAACCCTCGGCTCACGTAAGAACCTCGACGATGTGCGCTACGTCGGGTGTGGGAATCGGGGCTGTGCGACGTGGCGTTCATCCTTGAGTTCTAGTGAATCTAATTCATTAGCGAGGAGCACTAGGACCCAAAGACCAGAAAACGCTCCATGCCTGAAGCCAGATCTTGGTATTCTGACTACTTCATCAAGTAGCAACTCTTCCAGCACTACTAGATACTTGAAGTTGTCGATTTGCGAGAATGAAACGAGCAGTTGCGGTTGTGCGGGTGGGAGAATGGAAGGCGCCGTGCCATGCGCCTTAGGTCAAAGATCAAGAACCTAAGGCTCAAAGTAAGACAACTATCCATCTACTTCAACACCACAGTCTCATCGTTGGCGATCTATATGCCGCCAGCCCTCATCACCAGTATTCAATGGGACAGCGACATCGTGGTCTGTCTCATGGGTATTGTGCTTCACGCAGTACTCAGAGGTACATTGCACTCTCTTAGCTACTCCCTTCGAATGGGTGCATGGATGGCTGAAATTGAGGCAGCTTCCCCATACTTTAGAGGAAGGACGAACAAGCACCTTGCAAGATATAGGCAATTAACCTTTGATTTCCATTCGAATGCCACGAGGCTGAAACCATGATTGTAAATGAATACATGCCGTGAATTAGAGGTATAAATCAACAACATCCGGTCAATTCTTGATCAACCTTGTATTTTCAGTCATCCCCCTTCCTGTCACTCTCTCCGGCAGACACACTCACTAACGATGCACATTACTTAGGTACATTTTACACACACACATACACATACACACAATAGTAGAGCATACTCCTTCTCTCTCTGCCCGTCATTCGCCTCACGGGGGAAAGACTCTCGTGCCTCTCTTTTGCACCCCTGCCGGTGTCCAATGCAATGCGGCAATGCCCCTCCCATCCCGATCTTTTCGAGGCGGCCGGCACTACTTGCCTTACCGCCCCTCCATCTCCCCCAGCGCCAGCGTCGAACAGTACCAGCTTCCCCCTAGCTGGCCGCTGCCATGCCGTCCGGGCTGCGTGTCAGTGTCAGGTAACCCCCCAATTGCCCCCATCCACACAGTATCAGCCGCTAGCCGCGATACACGGTACAGGGGACTGGTGGACAGTGCCACTGTGAACCGAACAGCAGCGCCTGAGTCTGAGTCTGCAATACTGCTAGTACGACTTGTGCCTGGGCTTGTCAACATCGCCGCCGCTGAGAACACAACTGCCGAGATTTTCATCCCTCCTTCTTATTCCCTTCTTGACCGACATATCCTTCCTCCCAACCGACCGCGCCAGAGAGGACTAGCGAAAGGTTTACTCCTTCGCTTTTCTTCCACTCTTCCGCAACTTCCACTTTCTTTTCTTTCCCGTTTGGCAGCGGCGATGTTATGGACCCTGTTCATGAAATTCCTCCTCGTAAGCTCCCTCATCGCCTGGTGGCTCAAGCGACCGAATAGCCGTTTCCAAAAGTTCGTTCTGGCCGCCGCCAGCCTTGCAACATTCTGGGTTATCGCTCCCATTTACGCACAACTTTGTCTCGCTTGGTCCGTACACTACACCCGTGAGGGTATTCGTTATTGGAGTCTGGATGAGTTGCTTGTGCGGCATGCCAGTATGCTGGTGACTCTCGCCGCAGTCATTTGGTCAGTTTCACCCACGCGCCTCTTCCGCTTCCCCGCCTTATCCTGCTGTTTGCTACCACTTCTTCCGACACGTGCGATCCTTGTGACGACCTTTTCCTGACAATGTGAAGGCTGCTCCACCGCGCCTGGCAGACTCTTTGGAAGCCGACAACCGATCTCATCAGCATCCTTGGAGTGGACGTTCCCGAGGCCCCCGATGTATCTTTGGCCGGAATTCGACCCGACGCCGCGACTCTCAACTGGACGCGACCAACACACAACCGACCTGTGCAGAAATTCCTGATTCAGGTCAATGGCGTAAATGGTCAGTCTTTGTTCGACTCGTTCGGTGGTCCATGGAAGACGAAACTGACATACCTTCACAGTTGGCGAATCGAGGCAGGAGGAGACGGCTATTACTGTTACGGGTCTGAGGCCCAATCACTGCTATAATATACGAGTCATTGCCGTTGGACCGAACAACTTCCAGGCTGGTAGCCAGGTTATAAGACTGCGCACCTATCGATCCGATGGACGGCCAGAACTGGGCAATTCGAGACTACCCGACAGTTTCCAAGATCAAGATCCGCGACCCGGACAAACTCCGTGCGTCGAAGACAATGGCAGTCGTAGCCAGGTGCCCACCATCGAAGCGGCACCGTCTCTTGAAGGCGGATCCACCGCTGCGCGAGACAGTACTTCCGGCCAGAGACGCAACACTGTCAATCGCAGACACTCCCCGTCCATAGCAAGTCAGGAGCAGCCGTCAATCAAGGACTTTCCTAGCGACCACCCTGAGGCGTCGCTCAAGGAACTGGCCGACACCTTGGAACGATCGAGGAAGGAGTTTGTGGAGACAGCATCCTTACATGCAACCGAAGAAAGCGAGTTCAGACAGCTCGAAGAGCGGTTGAAAAAGGAAAAGGAGGAGAAAAAGAAGATTCAGAAAGAGAAGGACGATAACACCGCGCAGTTGAGGCAAAAGGTCAAGTCTACCGGCGAACAGATGAGACAGGCCACCAAGGAGAAGGCGCGGAAGGAGAACCTGTTGAAGGAGAAGCAAGAAAAGCGCAAGAAGGCGATGGATAACATTGAGAAATGTGTCGCTGAAGCCAAAAGTATGCGCAAAACTCGCGACGGGTTTGCATCGGAAAAGGAAAGTCTTGCGCAGAGCCGTGATCTCAAGATCAAGCACCTGGACGAGGAGAACTCTGCCTTGCAAGATGAGTATTCCCAACTCGAGACCGAATACAAGGAAAAGAAGGAACAGCTCAAGGAGCTTGAGGATGCACGCAGAAAGCTGCCTGGTGGCGAGGAAGACGACACTTGGCGAGAG
This sequence comes from Colletotrichum acutatum, assembly GCF_030867785.1. Classification (NCBI taxonomy): domain Eukaryota; kingdom Fungi; phylum Ascomycota; class Sordariomycetes; order Glomerellales; family Glomerellaceae; genus Colletotrichum; species Colletotrichum acutatum. The sequence continues at coordinate 749,578 of NW_026848995.1, forward strand.
GACGACCGGAAAATGAAGAGAGATTTCGAGATGAAGCGCCGAGAACTTCAGAGTCAACTCATCATGGAGAATAGGAAGGCTCAACAGTTTGAGGGTCACATCCACGTCCTACATGCCCAAGTCTACGCTCAGAACCAACAGAGCATGCAGTTCTACAATCAGGCGAATTCTTCCGGCGTCGAATTCGACCCGAACGCCTCGGCACAAATTAAGCGTCGAAGCCGCACCGGAAATGCTCTTCCTAACACCGTCACATCGCCTACGGGTCCTTTCTCAGCCTCGGATTCTCCCTTCGATCCTCCGATCGGATTCACCAGTCGAGCCCCGTTCTCGCACTTCCTGGACATGCCCGGGGGCGAAGCCTTTGGGGGCGACCAATTCTCCGACGCTGATATTAGGGCTCTCACAGGGAACGCACCGCTCAGCCCTACGGCGGCTGCTCTCCTACCTTCTGGCATCTTGGGTGACGACGAACCTAGCAGCCCTGACTCTCTCTCCCGCAGAAGCCCGTTCATTCCGGGTTACGAAGATGATGCTCAGTCGCCAGGATCATCCAGACGCTCGAATAGTGTTCCCTCTAGCCCCCCAGGATCATCGCATGTCACCGCTTTCCCACCCTTTGCACCTGATAACGGCGATCCCTCGTCCCTTAAAGACATCACGTCCTCGCCCGGGGGACAGCCATCGCCAGCTGCAAATGGACACCGATTCACGGATTTGATTCATTGGCACAGAACTAAAGGCTCTAAAGCTGCTGATGACGGTGGCCCCATGTTGGGCAGCCTAAAGCACGGCCAGAGTCAGTCCTTCCCTCGGCAGACCGATGAACTGGATGGAACCAATCGACGCCGAACTAGCTTCTCATCCTACACACAGAATCGGAACTCTGCTGGGCCTGACACTCTTGAGGCGGCGAGTGCATCGAACCTGGGACGCAGCATGTTTTCATCGGCTCGCAGGCTGATACCATGGAATTCGTACGCGGACCGAGATCCAAGCAGTCCTAGACCGGCTTCCATGGCCTCTGCGGACTTGCCACGACCGTCCACCGACAGCGGATCCATTTGGAATCATCCAGCTGATCGAGGAAACCGGTTTTGGTCACCAGCTGATGGGCGTTGGGCGTCACGGACTCCATCCAGACGACCCTCTCTCCACGGCTCGCCAGCGGCTCTCAAAACGACACTGGCGTCAGCCGAGGACGAAATCCTAGATCATGAGGCCTTGAACGATCCCCAAGTCTCGCCGAGTCAGGTTGGCGTCATTGGCAGCCGACCACCAGCCAGCAAACAGAACTCAGATAACAAATCCTTGTTGAGCAAGAGCTTGAACCCAGCAGCGCCGACCTTCTCTATTGGGGGACTATTCCGCAGTAAGGATAAAGAAAGTGACTCGGGCAAAGAGAAGGACAAGTCAAAATCGAAGGACAAAGCCAAGGACAAAGCCAAAGACAAGGACGCAAAGGAGAAAGGCAAGACGAGGGATGTTTCCACGCCCAGCCTAGACCTGCCGCAAGGCTACGATGCGTCTCCGACAGAGTCCAGAAAGTCCCGCGATGCCTTCTCTGTCCACACACAGGCGTCGGTCACTGAATCCCGGGAGTCTCTGACGCTTGATAGGGCAGTGTCCAATACACTTTCTGACTCCAATACCAAGGACCAGGAGAATGCCTACAGGAAGCTCTTCAGGAAAGGCAGTTCCAGCAAGTTCAGTCTTTCGTCTCGTCTAAGCAAGGACTCGAGTCTCTTTAAGAAAGGACCTGGGAGCACCACGAACTCGGACAAAAACTTGTCTGCGGATCGATCCAGCTTTGGAGACATTGACGACTTTGGCGAGGAGGGTTTACTTGGACGAAGCTATGAAAGCGTCACCAGTAGCCCGTCCGCAGGCCCAGCCAAATCTAGAGACGCCAAGGAAAGCAGAATTTCTGGCTGGAGCAGTAAGTTTTCTATGAAGAAGAAAGGCAAGGATAACCGAGAAAGCCTCGAGTTCCACCAGGCTACCCCTGAGGGCGAGGTCGACGGAGAAGACAAGAAAGACGAGTGAATCCAGCGAATCTATTGGGGTCAGACGGCCGAAGCGATGTAGTGTTTTGCAAAAATAATTAAAAACAAAAGATCAGGCGTTCCAAAAGCAATGTTGTCATGAATCCAGATAATCGAGTGAAAATGACCAGATACCCACCCGATCTACTGGTTGTAGATGATACTTGTCTAGAATAACATGGAGCACTGTTATACCTCAATTTCCTTACGCCAAATGCTATTCAGGAGGCTGCTTTCTTGAGGTCTATTGCGTTTAGGCTTGCTTGGTCGCTGACATTGGCACCAAGTAAGGCAGGCGGTCAATCCGACCGGCGGCGGCAGAAAGTCTCAATTGGCAAGCTCCGTCAGAAAGCACGGGTCACATTTCGCGAGAGGAACGAACGGGTAGCTGTAGATTTACCCACCCAGATCGAACCACCCGCGCAAACCCGCCGCCCTCTGGAAATCTGCCGACAGACCATTGAACGAAACAAAAGTGACACGATTTATCCTTGTACATAGGGGACGTTCAATCGAGTACCAAGGCTCGCTGCCGTTTGACGACCGTCTCTACGAACTCCCCCGGAAGAAACAAACCGAGCCGCCCGACCTTCCGAAAACGCCGGCGTCCATTTCGAACTCTTTCCCGATCCCTCGACCGACCAGACGGCCGATCCGAACGAGCGGACACACTTCCGCTTCCCATCGCCTTCCTCTCGTCAATTGATGGCCGCGATGGCGGCTCAGAACCCGACCGGCGGCGCCCCCGAGGGCCTGCCGATGCCCTCGCGCAACCCGCTCCCCCTCTCGGCCTCCCAGGAGGCGCAGATCAGAGACATTTACCACGCGCGCGTGCGAAACGCCTGCGCACCCGAGATCAAGGGTTTGTTCTTGCCCAGCTTCCCCAGAAGTCACCTTAAACTGTCCCTCTGTTCCTCTCTCTCCCTCTCTAGCTCTCCGAAGATTATGCCCTCCTTTCAAGTCCCATTCTCCCGAAGCAAAGCACAGCCCTTCCCTTACAAATCCTCCATCTCAAGAAGCTTCCTTGTAAAGAAGAAGAAGAAAAAAACGGAAAATCTAGATGCTAACGATGAAAACAAAAAACAGCCTTTGCAGACTGCGCCCTAAACCGCACCTTCACCGTCTCCTTCGTCTGCCGCACCCAGCTCCGCGCAATGAACGGCTGCATGAAGGCCCACGCCACCCCGCAGGAGCACGACGCCGCGCGCGAGGAGTGGTTTGCCAAGCGCATGGAGCGGCAAAAGGAGCGCGAGCGCAAAGCCGTGAAGAAGGCGCAGCAGGAGGACTTTATCCGCGAGTGGTGGGGCCTCCCCGAAAAGGACGCCGAGACGAGGAGGAAGGAGGAAGAGAAGATGAGGCTGGGCGAGCGCGTGGGCGGGTACGCTGCGCGGGATCGGAAGAGTGTTGCGGCGGAGGAGAGGCGGTGATGACTTGAGCACTGGTATGGGGGAGAAGGTCGTTCGGGGGAGGTGCGCGGATTTTGGCCGTGTTGCGAAAGAAAAGGGGAAGGGAGATGCATTTGTTGGGCGTTCTGGATTTACGGTTTGGGACACCCTGCTCTATGGCGCGGCCATTCGGCTTGTACAAATACACACACAACATTTCACACCATGTAGACTATATCAATCTAAAAAGGGGGGCCGAAGCCTAGAGATGGCGGTCATTGTCACAGATAGCATAAGAGCCTCAAGTTTTTAGCTCTAGCTGTGTGTATCATTTCTCGAGTCTGTCCACTCATGATCTAAGCTTTTTGGATCTATCTGGCAACCCGGCTTGGCCGTTCATCCGGCTTGAATATGCCGCTTTTCTTCATAAGATCCTCCACCCCTGAAAACGCCAAATTCCATTCTAGAAACAAAGGTACGACCGAATAGGGGTCCACTAGGCCTCTCTCTTCTGGAGCTCGGCGGGGAGCAGGGCGACCTTGTCCTGGAAGAGCTTCTCGGCGCGGGCCCAGACAGAATCGTTGCGCCAGTCCTTGAGGTTCAGGAGGGTAGGCAGCAGGTCGTTGCTGAAGGCCTCGCTCTGTCGTTGAGGTCAGCTACACTTGTCTCAAATGCTGTTTCAACGTTGTCAAACTTACAGATTCCCTCGGCAACAAAGAGGGAAGGTGGTCGATGGAGATGACGCTCAGGGGAGGGTTCTCCAATCCCTCGACGGGGACAGTGGGCTTGTCGAAGGTGGTAGCCACAGTGTAGACGGGGACTATGAGTGAATGCATTGTCAGCATTGTCTAGTTAATTGATTCGTATCAAGGTAGCTTACTCGGGTTGTGGGGGTTGGTGGTGTCAGCAGAAACATCGCAAATCACGCTGAGGTTTCTACCGGGGACCTGAAGAGACTCGCGGTTGAGGAAAGCTAGAAGAGCATGGTCAGCTTGCAACTCCGCCAATCGTACATTGTGTCAACGCATTCATGATCATGACTCGAAGAGTTGATCATGTTACTCTTTTTCAGCAGAGCATGCGAACGGATGCTTGACACCGGGTAAAAAGGGGAGCAACATACGAGGAATAGGTTGGCTATGGAAAACATGTGTTAGTATAAGCTCAAGTTTGAAGTTGTTCCCAAAGAGACGTACCTGAGGTAGATGCAGTTGACGAAAATGTCGGCGTCTGTGATCTCCTTGTAAGGACCGGGGTTCTTGGTCTCCTCCATATCCTGTAGCTCTATGTTAGTGCGTGTTGCGATGACAAACTTGAGAATGACTTACCCAGCGGACGATATCCTCAACACCGGCTCTCTTGGCCATCTCAACGGCACCGGAGCCGCAACGTCCAAGAGCACCAATCACAATGACTCTGGGCTTGCGACCAGCCTTGGCGATACCTTCGTCCAAGGCCTTCTTGACATCGACGATGAGAGCATCCTCATTGGGGTACGCCTCGACGGCGGGGAAGGGCTCGCCAGGGTGGGTGAGCTGCCAGGCCCAGTTCTCGAGAGCAAGAGCAGCGCCAGAGAAACCAGCGTGGAACCCGAAGGCTGCGACTCTGCGACCGGACTCGTTGGCCAAGAACTCCAAGTCGAGAAGGGTACCGCCGCCACGAGGGAAACGGCTGAGGGTCTTCTCCCAGCCACCTTGGTTCTATGCCTCGGTCAGCAAGCTCTCTGGTGGTATCCAGCTCAATTGGGTCTTGTATACCTTGTAGACGTGGAGAAATGTGACGTGAACGTGCTTGAGAGGGAACTCCTTCTCCTCAAGCTCCTTGAGACCGACGATGATCACGTCTGATGGGGCTGACTCCCAGGAGTATTCGGGCACAAGGGTCGCGCCAGCGGCTTCGAACTCGGCATCGTCAAAGATGCGAACCTGGGTATCGTCGGGTGAGTGATTCGTTGCTCACGAACGAGGGATAGTAGATCAGTGACAACGTACAGGGCTCCTCTCAACTCTAACTTCGTAGCCAGCCTCGATCAGCTTGCGAGTAGTGGTGGGTGTGAGGGCGCTCCTGTGTTCCAAGGGCTGACGTCAAAAGTTAGTTATCTCGGAATACTCAAAGTCAATGTTGGTTTCGAGCATCATTGCACACCTTGGTCTCGGATCGGAGGTGAAGAATAGTGTGGGCCATGTTTGCGACTTGAATTGAGCTTTTGCGACCACAATTGATTGCTGTTGTAGGAGAGGAAGCTATGAAAGTTCGATGCGGGAAGGTTGAGGATGATGAAAGTTGGGTGTGGGGCAATGACTCCAAAAACATCCCACCTTGTGTGTGACTCTTCTGTCCTGTATCCGTAGGGGACTGATTATTTCACCGCTTATCGGAGCGCGGGGTAGGCTCGGTAGGCACGTTAATTACAGGCGGGCAAGGACATGGGATGGCAGTTGTCAGTGAGGTGAACCCAATTTCTTCTCTTCTCTTCTTGGTCATCCAGGCGAATAGAATCTCTGCCTCCAGCAATTGAGAATTTTTATTTTTTATCTTTTGCGACATGCTACCAAGCCAGGACTTCCACCACTCACGCAGCACCGGGTGACGCCATGCAGGTACCGGCCGAAGCTGCACCATCTCTCCAACGCTCTCTCGCTTTCAGGCAGGTCATCAATGGCCCAATCAGACGGCCTCGCCGATATCGCTTGACTCCGTATTTCCATGCTTTCCATGGCACTTGATGACCATGCATACTTCTGATTGTACATTGAGAAAATATTGATCGAGTTTTCCTGAATCGACGCTGTCTAAGTTCGGTATTCAATTTCTACACCGATGCTCTAGCATGGTGTATTCGTATCTAAAGCCGCGGCATGATTTTCGAGTCTCCCAATAATTCAAGTACACCCTCAGCTACACCCCAGGACATCTCGAATCCCCTGCCCCCCAGACCATAAGCATGGATTATGGTGCGCTTCTCTCCCACCTCTTCTCTTTCCAGCCTCATACCGCCCTTTCGAGTCGGCCGTCGGCCTACGACATCTTTGAGGACGCGAAACTCACCATCGTCCCCAAGGATCTTAGGATATGTAGCAGCGAAGTGTTTGAGGAGTTTTTCCCGCACTTCTGGCGACGGTTCAGTGTCCCAATTGTCAGGTTCCTTGGTGCCGCCCACAATCGTGCCGCCATGGAAATTTCTAGGCACGCAAAACGTCCAGGTTCCATCAGCATTTTGTCTTGTCACTGTTGCTGGGCTGAAGTTGGCGACTGCACACGTTTGACCTGGAGAACCTCATCAGCAAAGTCGCCAAAGTAAGTTGGATGTCAGTGGTCGATATACCTCTCGTGATGAATGATTTTGGGTCACCAAATCCGAAACCAGAGCAGTTGGCTACGTGTCTCACGTTCGGCAACTCTTTCATTGAGAACGCTTCACGAGCATCACTGAGTTCTCTGCGGAAGATTTGGCCGCCATTCCAGGAGAACTTGCGAAGGAGGAAGGAGCAGTAGATCATGGGGTTCACACACCATGTCTTGTACTCGCATCCCCACTTCACCTTGTCATCTGGGTACTCGGTCGGGTTCAGGAGCCGGAAGTCTACCAGTCCCAAGCTCTGGGCCTTTTCCTCGCTGAGAGCTTGATACTGTGCCGGAGGATCATCGAGGTATTCAATGCCAGGCATGAAAGTAATACCGGCTTCAGGATTGCTCTTCACCAGGGACTCCATGTGCTGGAACGTTCTGAGGGCCATCGCATGATCGCGCTTTTCCATGTCGTTGGCCGGTATGACCCAACGGTTGTGAGCGCCGCCCCATTGCGAGGTGTAGTTGATTGAAGCTTTGCTGTCAACGGTCTCAAACGGACTCGGGAAATCCTTGGCCACTATTGCTACTTTGTGGCCATCCTGCTGAAGCCTTACAGCAGTGCTCAACCCGATCACGCCGGCTCTGTCTCGTGTTAGCGACCAGCCAAATCTGAAGAAACGAGGGATGCTTAGTTACCCAATCACTACGATTTGTGCCATCTCGCGAACGATGTACCTACTGAAAACGGGGGGTGGGGGGAAGCGTACGACAACCGTGTCAAAATGATCAATGACAGAAAGAGCGAGTAGTACCATGAAAACTAAGTCGGCTTCTTACACGGAGCGAAATCGACCTACTCGGATGCCGGGCCCACCAACAAAAGAATAGAGTGCGCCGACCATCGGAGACAGTATCGGCGACGCCCGGCCCCAGAAACATCGCCCGAGCCCGGGGACTCCGGTAAAGAGACCGCCAGAATCTCTAGTCAGCCAGCCGACCACGGCCGGTCTTTTGCCCGATCGCCTTCACCTTTCTACCACCCATTGCTGCTTCGCGGCAACCTTCGAACTAGGCGCTGAATCAAATTACCCCAAGACGTCTGCCTCCATCATTGGAAACGTTTCTTCCGCCTGCAGGATTACTCATGACCGTCTCATCACCCCAAAAGACGCAAGACCGAAACCTATGAGTTGTCTCACGGGCAGACCTATGACTTCCTAGACCAAAAAGTTGACCTTTGTCGGAACAGAGATGGATCGATGATTTTTTCTCTTTCGAAGCCATGTGGAACGTGGGCACTTCCCATACGATCGGCGGATGCAAGGTGCCTCTACGGCCCCGGCTAGGACAGGGTAGTCTCCCGCGTTACATTCTCGCTTCGATGCCCGAAGACCTTGCACCGTCGGCATTCTCGCAAATCCCCAGGAACCCCAAGCCCAAAGAGAACATCAAGGGCGGTCAGAGTTCAATGAGATCAATAAAGTGACCAGCCAATTTGGGGAGCTTGGCCAATGGCATGAAGTCTCCCGTTAAACCAACCCCGCGCGCCTGTCTTTCACCACCCTGGTCTCGGCGCCTAGAATGCAGTGTGATGGTCTGGCTGATTGGCCCAGCCTGCAACCTTTCACAATCTATTTCCGTCTACCCATCTCGACCACCACCATCCTTCCCCCCATTCGGCCGCCCCTCCATCCTCTCTTTGGCTTCACGGTTCACCCACTCACCGCGGCCCGTCTGTTGAGAAGCCCAGCGCTTACACTGGCCATCCCGTGGGTGACCTGCCGCCCTGTACCACGCGCAGTAGTGCCGCTGTTTCAAAGGGGGGAACGAGAGTAAGGTAATTCGTATATACACTCTCTTGGTATCGTTGGTAGTCGTATGTTTACACGGCTTTTCTCTTCCTTTCATCTGTGTTGTCTACCTAGTACAGCAATAATAAACTTGTTTGTTGTTTGCCTTGGTGCCCACTGGGTTGGATATCATGCATCGGTAGCAGTTGGACTACCTGTTCTTCATTCCTTTCAGGCCATCCCCCCCTCCCCCATATTTCGTGACCAGATCTGGATATCATTATCACACCGGGGGAGAAAAAAAATCCACGACAACATTCGAGTCGAGATAATCCGCCCCAGCATAGCCCAGCATGTCGTCGTCGACACAGCCCCCCTCTGGAGGGTACTCACTCTTCCCGAACCCCAACTCCAAGCCCCCAACAATAAGGAGGCCGGCATCTCGAACTCGAAGATCAGAATCGCGTGAGCGGCCCCGGGCTGTGTCTCCTGAGAGCGTTGACCACGTCGATCAAGCGTCTCCACCGCGTCACGGAAGACAAACGCCGCAACAGAGAGTCCAAACACCGGTTGAGCGATCGCAAACTCCACAAAGCATCCGCCAGGCCCCATCAGGTGAACAGCAGCAGCAACAGCAGCAGCAATATCAACAGCCCTCGCCGCGTAGCCGCGAACTGCCGGCCCTGCCCGCGTCGTCGGCCACGGAGGCATCGCCCATTCAAAGGCCCCCTCCCGTTGCCGATATCCCGCCCCGGTCAGACACCGCCTTCTCACAAGCACATACGCTTGTACGGAACAACAGCACGCGGTCCAGGAGCTCGATAGCAAAGCTTCCGTTCCCCGAGGAGCCATCGTCGTCTTCGCAAGAACAACCTCCTCTACGATCCATCTTCCCTCAGTATAACCCGGAAAGGCCTCTCAACCAACAAGACTACTTCCCCACGCAAACAAGCCCAACTCATATCCCACGGGCCGTGATTAACCGGACAACATGGTATCCAAATCCACAGGAAGCGGAAGGCCAGAATGACCAACACAGGAGTCCTCCTATGAGAAGTCCCCTGAGCGGAGCCTCAGCGCAGAGATGGCCAAGGAGACAGATCGAGCCTCCCATCATCCCGAGTGTCTCATCGAATGAGCACATGAAGAGCCTGTGGAAAGTCTCCAACGGCTGGAAAGCTCCCCCTTCAGAAGGCAGAGTGTACTGCATGAAGCTGTCCCAGGAGAAGGACGCACCCGTGTACACACTCTCCTCGACATCACAGCCCTTTTACAACATCCGCCTCGATCCCACGTCTGCATCAGCATACGTCACCCTCAGCCGTCACGACCCGGCCAAGGTCTACAAGGCCCCGAACCCCATGGCAAGCTCGTCAGCGAGCAGCATTCTTTCCGGCGTCGTCGGTCACAAGGACAATAACAACGGCAAAGGCGCCGAGAGCAAACACTGGCAGGAAGTCCTCACCACCACCCTGGAAGAGGAATCCCGCAAGCACCCGCCCAACGACGGCCTCGTCGCCCTCCTGTACCCGCTGGCGGCCGCCAAGATGGCGCTCGATAAGCCGGGCGACATGAACGCCATCATGACGGCCGAGACGGAGTGCGCCCGCCTCGTCTGGGACGAGGACTCCCGTTCACACTTCCTTGTCCACCCGGCCCTCGCCACCCCCTTCTGCGTCACTATTGAGCGCTCGCCCGCCTGGAGCCGGGTCGAGTACACGCTCGAACACCACGAGTCGCCGCAGCACCTCGCCAAGCTGACGCGCGACGGCACGGGCGGCGGCTACCTCGAGGTCGACACAGCCATCGCCGCAAAGATTGACAGCTTCTTCATCGTCGACGTTGCCGTCGCGGCGCTCATGCTCGTCGCGGCGGCGGACGAGAAGAACACAAAGGTCGAGACCTTTGAGCCGCCCCCGGCGCCGCACGATCCTGTCGGCGGCAGCGGCCGCGATAGCCGGTTGAGCAAGAGGGAGGAGAAGAAGAGGGCCGCGGCGGCCGCGCGCAGGGGTAAGATGGAGGAGTTTGAGATTGACGTCGAGAGCCAGGACAGCAGCTTTGCGAAGCTGGAGCAGGTTGGCAAGGAGACGCGCGACAGGCTGCCTTGGCCTTTAAGAGCGCTCTTCAAGGTCGTGGCTGGGCTGTTCAAATGTCTCGTCTGGCTGCTGACGATTGGCTTCAAAGCCCTTGCTGCCATTGTCAAGGGGCTTGCCAGGTGCGTCGGTGTCAAGTCCAAGTGACCTCCAAGCGAAAGAGAAAAATGATGAAGACGGGAATGATAGGGAAGGAAATGAGATACCACTTTTGAGCTGATGCATTGTTCTCGTACTGGTTTCGTCTCTCACAGGTTTAAGGGGTTGATGGAATAATGGGAGTTTCCTTATGAGTCCCTATCCAGGAATAGGATAGGGAGCGATGATATTCCTTCTTTGTACATGTAGATCTATACTCCGGGGTGTCCTTGGGTATCGCATGACGACTTTTCTGAGCAAGCATATGAGAGGTTCCATCCCTCCATAGCCGCTCAGAATGTTAGGATTTGAAATGAAGACACGATTAAAAAACAACCAAAAACACCAATTTCAACCATGCTTTTCGTGTTCGCCAACCATTCTTTTGAAAGACGCTGAATTTGAAAAATCCTTTCACCTCTTGCGTGCCCGGACCATGATCTTCTTGCCCTTTCTCGTCGTGCCGCCCGAGGTCGCACTCTTGGCCATCTTTGCCCGCTGTATCTCGAGGCCCTGCTCCGCCCTGGTCAAGACTTTGAGCTTCTTCTTGGCGTTTTGTAGTTGCAGCCGTAACCGCGCCAGCTGCTTTTCCCTGCTCTCCGTGGCATCTTCGTCGCCGTTGTTATCCTCCGCGTCATCGAACCCTTCAAACTCGTCCTCGTCCTCGTCGTCCAGGTCCATCGCTGCCTTCTCGGCGGACTTTGCTTTGGCTTCCGCCTCCGCAGCATCCAGGAAGACAATCTTTCTCGGTCCTGTAGCTTTCCTGACACTTTCTTCGGCATCGCTGTCGGAATCCAGGTCGTCGTCGTTGTCGCCGTTGTGGTTCGCCGCATCGATGCCGCCAATTAGGACAATCTGCTCCTCCAGACGCCTCACCTCCTTGGAGATGACATTGCGCGTGGTGCGTATGTAACCGACATCTTGTGTCTTGAGCAGCCGCACCGTGTCCATATCCATGGCCTTGTTGCCGCGGTCGCCGGCGACGGTACCGGACCATTTCCTGCCGTCCTTGAGGCGCGAACCCATGGAGTTGCGGCTGAGCATGCCAAAGTAGAATTCATCTTCGTTTCGGTCGGCGGCCTTTTCGCGGAGGGATTTGATCGTTGCCTTCTTCTTGTTGTAGTCTTTGGCACGGAGGGAGTAATCCTGTAGACGAGGAATGAGCAGTCAGTAAAACCATCTCGACGGGCAGTTGTTGCAGAGCCTCTAAGACGACAAACCTTGTGCTTTTCGAGGAGGCCGAAACGTTGGCGCTCCAGAGGCTGAGCGCGCTCCCTGTGAGAGCGACGCTGGACGGCGTTGCGCATAGAAGACATTGTTACTTCGGGTTGAGGTTGTGCAACCAAAAGGATCTCTTTTCGCGAAAAAAAGATGGTCGGCCGTTCCCTTGAGGCGACGAAAGTGCACCGACGATCCTGGGCCGCCTGGGCAAGGTGGGATGCGGCAGAAATTTGAAAAATTTAGGCGGTCAAGCAAGGTAGTGCAGGTAAAGCTCCAGCCACAGACTTGCCAGAGTGTGGCTGATGGTTACGGGCCCCCGAATTTGCTTCCGTCAAAAAGTGGAAAAGACCGAAAAAGCTCGGCCCGGTGGGGTATACCAACTGTCTCAGATTCGGGACCGCCGTTTTCAGCCACTCTCCCCCACAGGTCGCCTTTTCTTCCCACTTCCCATTCTCCACTCAGTCTGCGCCTTCGGCCGACGTCAACTCAGTTCAGTCAGTTTCCTCCCAAAGTCCACGTTCCTTGAAACATGTCAGGTGCCTTGAAACGACGCGCTCTTGTTGGCTTGAGCCGTCACCTCCACTTACCTGCCTAGTCAGAATGCGACGACTCGTGGTGAGCATTCTATCTAGGTTTAAGGCAGTTGGAATGGGACATGTATCCGGCCTCTAAGAACCAGTCAACGATTCATAATGACATGCGTGGTCCTCCCTTTGGATTCTGCTTTGGATTCTTCCCAAACAGTTGTCTCTTCCGGAAGCATTTTGTGCAACGCTTTAGGGAGCCATGCTGCACATCATTCGTGGAGTTGACCTGAGCTATCTGCCTTAGCCTCGATGTTAGCCAAACGTCATTCCAGTTCGAACCAAGTCTACTCAGCCTCCCAAAGGAAAAGAGGTCCAATCGCGTGTTAGCTCGTAGCATCATACATAGATTAAATCGTTAACAGTCCGAGTGATCTACCTCCCCTCTATCCGTACAGTACTACCCCCCCTTAATCCCTTTGCACAGACAATCCAAGGACGCAGTCAAGCACAAAATCATGGGTCACCCCTCGTGTTTCATGGAAAGGGACGCACCAGAGTGACAGCCGACCTTCGAGACGTCAAGCGCCGCAAGAAGCAACAGGAGCTCCAAATTCCCCAAAGGTCCTCTCACGGTCGATATCCGAGTGACGACAGTCAGTTCCTACTACAAAATGTCTGCCGCGCCTATTTTCTCCTCCCGCCGGCCCTGGTCTTCAGCATGTCACTCCTGCCTCGATTTTGTCCATTCTTCGTCCAATATGGTCGCCAAATTCCAGTTGCGAAACCACTCCCCGCCGACCTACCGGGTACTCGCGCTGCTCGTCGTCTTTGTGGTCCTCTCAGTTCTCCTACTACGGAATGACACTCCGGTGCAGCTTGAGGAAATTCCTAGCATCAACGACGATGTCGCCAAACCCATCAGGACAAGCTATGACTGGTCTACACATCCACAGAAGCATCCAATCCCTCTGGCTGAGATGACGAGGCTACCCAACGGCCAGCCCCTCTCGCTTCCAAAGATACAATATGAATTCGCCGCGGACCGGTCAGACAGTCTGAAGAAGAGAGACATCGGCCTCGACATTGGCCTCATGGCCTCTCGTCGCAACGAAGTACGGAACGCCTTCAAGAAAAGCTGGCAATCATACACCAGGCACGCTTGGGGTTACGACGAACTGCAACCCCTCTCATTGAGAGGAAAGAATCGCTACAACGGATGGGGTGCCACCCTGGTTGACTCTCTCGACACTCTTTGGCTGATGGGCATGTATGACGACTTTAATGACGCCGTCCAATACATCAGCACGATTGACTGGAACAATGCGACGGAGACAAGATGCAACATTTTCGAGACAAATGTCCGGTACCTCGGTGGACTTTTATCCGCGTACGATCTCAGCGAGGAGCAAGTCCTCCTCGACAAGGCCGCTGAGCTCGCCAACATGCTCTATGCGGCATTCGACACACCGAACCGCTTCCCTCCTTACAGCTTCAGCTTCGAGGAGCTCCGAGCCGGAAAAGTCTTACCGGACCCTTACCAGAGCGCAGCCTCCATCGGCAGCATGTCCCTCGAGTTCACAAGGCTTGCGCAGTTGACCGGCGATTTCAAGTTTTACGACGCCATCGAGCGCATCAAGAAGGCCTTTGACAGAATCCAGGACGAGACGCTGCTGCCCGGCATGTGGCCCAACTTTATCAACGTCCGCGATGACTTCCAGACGACCAATAACGTCTTCAAGCTCGGTGGAAACGGCGATTCGCTCTACGAATACCTACCTAAGATGCACGTCCTCCTCGGCGGTCTGGACACGGCCTATGAGAAGATGTACAGGGGCGCGGCCAAGGCGGCAAAGGGGCACCTCCTCTACCGGCCAATGACGCCGAAAAAGGACGACATCCTGCTCCTCGGCACCGCCATCGTCAACGAGAAGCTCCGCAAGATTGACCAAATCTCGGAGCTCGAGCACCTGTCCTGCTTCGCCGGCGGCATGTTCGCCATGGCGGGCAAGCTCTTTGACATACCCGATGACGTCGAACTCGGCGACAAGCTCGCGCGGGGTTGCGCCTGGGCGTACAAGTCCTTCAAGAGCGGTCTCATGCCGGAGAAGTCCCAGGTCGTAAAGTGCGACACCGTCGAGGTGTGCGAGTGGGATGAGCAGAAGTGGGTGGCGCAGAGCAGCCAGCACGCGCCCAGGGGATTCTGGCGCATCGACGACGCTCACTACAACCTGCGTCCTGAGGCCATTGAGAGCCTCTTTGTGCTGTACCGGGTCACCGGTAAGGCGGACCTGCTGGATATGGCGTGGGACATGTTCGAGGCCGTGCAAAAGGCTACGCAGACCGACGACGCCCACGCCGTCGTCGTCGATGTGACGTATAGCCAGTCGCGGCAGGAGGATACCATGGAGAGCTTCTTCTTTGCTGAGACGTTGAAGTATTTTTACCTCATCTTCTCCGACCCGGAGCTCATGAGCTTGGATGAGTGGGTTTTCAACACGGAGGCTCATCCCCTCAGACGGCCGACAAAATCTTGAAGCGAGGAAGGCTCTCACGATGATGCAGAGACGTGGTGAACCAGTTAGTAATATTAATAGGCGATACCTCGGGAAAGATACCAAGAGGCATGTTACAGGCATACGCAATACCCGATGATGGCATCTACTTCACGCATCGGATGATATCACAGATATCTCGGAGCCACAAATACCCGCAGTGCACGTATCAGAGGGCGTTGGATACGACCCAGGAGTCAAGGAGTTTTTTTCTTACATGAATAAACGATATACACAATAAAACCAGAGCCTTGAGGTTGAATATAGAGCATTCCAGAACTCTACGTCGCGATCGAGTACGCCCTGGAACAAATGTCGATGAAGACACAACATCACTCCCTGCAGCTATACACTAATTGTACCTCCTTTCGACAAGAAAATTTTACACGCTGGCAATGAAATCTCTCTTCCCGCCAATTGACTTAATAAATACTTCGTCTTAGCAGGATGGTTACACAAGAACATGTCCATTCCATACTAAGTCAACCGCCTCAGCTCAACGCCCTGTATATGTTACACAACCACCCAAGCACTTGATAATGTCTCTGAATCATCTGACCTACACTTACCTATTTTAGACGCCATCACTGTCTCTCTTCACCGTTGCCCGCCAGATAACCCCTTACATATCGGGCCGGGGTAGACAGCCACTTGCCGTTCCCCCCTGCCAACCGCGTGACGCCCGTCAGCCCGTTTCCGCAGAAAGCATTTTTCGGGGCTCGAGGCTTTTCGGCGTCCGAGACTCTTGTGCTACCCGTGCCGGCTGGAAGTAAGAGCTGCAGCTCCGTCTTGTCAGATTCTCGCCTTGTGGCTCATGAATAAAGACCGCCTAGACGTATTCTTGGTAGTACGTTCATGAAAGCCGATGTTGTAATTTCGAATTTAGATTTAAGTGGCCTTAGAAGGGCTACTTTTGTAAGAAACGAAGGCCATCGTCAGGGTGCGTAATCGATCTTGGAGAGCCATTTCGGACCGAAATCCTACATCGGCAGACGACGGGCTTAGAAAGATGCCAGGCCAGCTCTCCCTAGAGTCACAGTCTCCCTGAGATTCCACACCCACATTGTTGTCAGACATGGTGGCTGGCAGCTTCAGTAAGTTAGGCCAATGGTCTCGGTACCTTGTTCTTTTCGCTTTGGGCTAGTTTGCCCTCTGTATATGGACCGGGCAGATGAGACGTGATACAAGCCGATTTGATGCCATTCGCTGTCTGCAAGTCTCTGTTTGAGTGGTGCTGAAGAATCACCTCTCACTGAATGCCAAATGGTACTGTGATGGAAACACAGAAGCAGGAAACACGTAAGCATAAGAGCATGGAAGCTGCAAGCCTCGGTTACACAGAAGTACTAGTTAGCTACAAGAGGAACCATAGAGGAAGGGTTCGTCTTATTCTGATTTCTCAGCTAAATTTGGGTGACATGACTATTGTTAACTTATGACATAACTCACACTGCACAATCTCATCAAAATCTAAAGACCGAGTCATTATAATTGCATGAGAACGCAAGAAATCATGATTTATAAAGCGATGGTTACGTCGGTGAGATTGATTGAGTGCGCCCAATTATATCGCGAGACCGTTGACAATAGTATTGTAGCGAGATCACTACGCTGGGTATGACTGATTCTGTAGATGATGACGAGGTTTTCGGGGGCAGAGGCTCTATTAGGACGCGAAGCAGGAGCGGTAAACGTCGTTGGACTCAGATACCGTACTCTTAAGGAAGAGGTCATTTTCGCAAAGTTCCCTTGTGAATATTTGATTTACTGACTTGGTGATCCGAAAAAGCAGTCGACAAGACCAGACTAGGTTACTATGAGTGATGGAAAACCACTGTAGCAAGTAAGGACTTCGTCTCAATACTTTCACTGATGTGGCTACTCATTGGAAGTGTCCGATGAGTACTATTTGCTTGTGATTGACAAGTGAGCCCGCTTCATTATTTTTAATTTATGAGCTTTTGCTACGCAGTAAACACGGCTTTTAGCTATATGTAAAGATGAAGAAGCTCATTTCGTCATCTAACTTCAAGGCCAACAACCAGGGCATCTCATCAACTTTTGGCGCCCTCTCTAAATGTGTTTCCTCCTCGTATTGAGAAGGCGGCCGGGGGTATGTAGCAGGTCTCTCTATTCCATCTCTCTTCTTTTTTTGGGCAAACCAAATCACATCAGGTCCTCTTCTTCGTCTTCTGCAACCTCCTCCTCATCCTGCTTGAAGATGGCCTTCTCCGCCAGCGCCAGCGTTTGCCGCACCGGCAAGCCAACCACGTTATCGAAACTGCCCTCAATCTTCTCGACGAGCAACATGCCGCCCATGCCCTGCACGGCGTACCCGCCCGCCTTATCCGCGCCCTCCCTTGTCTTGACGTACGCCTCGATGACGTCGTCCGGCAAGCCGTTGGCCTCCTGCGCAAAGTAGACCTTGGTCTCCTCCGTGTGCTGGCAAATCTCGTAGCCCGGCGACCTGGCGTCCTCCCTCGGCGCGACGACGCACACGGCCGTCAGGACCCTATGCACGCGGGTATCCCGCAGGTGGCGCAGCATCTTGATGTGCTCGGCCTCGCTCCGGGGCTTCTCGAGGACGCGGCCGTCGCGGGTGACGATGACGGTGTCAGCGGCGATGACGAGGTCCGGGTCCGGGATGGAGGCGAGGTGCGTCTGCAGGGCCGTCTCGTAGACGTCGAGGCACTTTTGGCGGGCCGTGGCGGAGACGTACTCGTAAGGGCCGTAGGCCGACTTGTCGAGGTCCTCGGGCTTCGTCGAGGGTGTGATTTCGAGGTCCTTGAGGCCGATCTGGGCGAGGAGGGCGCGCCGCCGCGGGGAGGCAGAGGCGAGGATGACGCGCTTGGTTTTGAGGTAGGAGAGGACGGGGAGGTTGAGGGGCAGCGGCCCTCGTGGGCCGCCGGGACCGCCGGCTGCGGCGGAGGGTGCTCGTGGCCGGGTGAGGTGCTCGGTGGCCTTTGTGTAATCGGGTGGAGGGTCGGAGGCGGTCTTTACGTCGGCCATGGTGGTGTTGGTGATGACGTGTAGGTGTGTCTTGTGTGAAGAGTGAAGCGCTAGATCTGTGCGGAAGTTGGACAAGATTCGGTGTCAATTGGGTGTTCTGGATGAATCTTGGATTTGTTCCTTTTGAGAGTATGGTAACGCAAGGATGTGAATTGAAGTGCAGCTATCGGAAAGAAAGGAGGTCTACTCCGTACGGATAGCAGATTGTGGGCCGGCAAGCTGTAGAATTTCTGGATGAGCAATCAATCCCGATCCAATGCCAATGAGGTCACCCAGCCTTGAAGGCTTGGGACGTGCCAACCCCGCCAGATCCACGCGGTGATGATTCCTTGGGCTTATCTTATCTGTCTTTACCGTGTGCCTGCCTTACCACGCTACTTACCCTCAGGTACCTAGGCAAGGAAAGGTAAGGTAAGGCATATTGGTAAGGTAAGGCATATATGTATTTCTCTAAGGAGCGTTGGGGGACAGGTTCAGCTCTTGTTCCGGCGGTGCCAGCCAAGGTAGACAGCCCTGCGGGCGGAACCAAACGTGCTGCAGGAACCTTACCGGACAGGGGTGGTGGTGGCTTTCTGCAAATCGCAATGCGGAGGAAAGTCTGGAGGGGGATCTGATCTCAGAGCTTCGGTGCGAAACGGCATGTGATCGTGCGAAACGCACACTCCCTCACTCATACACTCAGGTATACCCCATACTCTTTTCTCTTCAACGTCAACCCACGAGTAAAGGTACCGACAGCTGTTGTCATACATGGATCACTTCCACTTATAATTCACCCTCGTTCTTTGCATCCGCTTGCGCTGGAAGAATCCGAATGTGCCCGCCGTCATGTCGTCCCCAAATAAGTCCAATTCTCCTTCAGCGGCCGCGGATGCCGAGCAGCCAGAAGAGAAGCCGCGCCTGACCGAGGCTGAGAAGAAGCAGAATCACATCGCGTCTGGTACGTCGGAAACTCCCCCTTTTAGTAACTTCATGGCTTTTTACACATTGCGCGCGCACACTCCTTCACAGTCTCCTTCACTCCCTTTGGCGCATTTGACGAAATCCGCTAACACGTACTGCTCGCTGGCAGAGCAAAAGCGACGCCAGGCCATCCGCGAGGGCTTCGATCGCCTGACGGAGCTGGTCCCCGGTCTCGAGGGACAGGGCCGCTCTGAGGGTCTCGTCTTGAAAAAGACTGTGGAGTTTATGAAGGAGCAGCTCAGACAGCGTCAGGAATTGGTCGAGCGCATTGAGAGTTCCGGCGGCGAGGTTGACGAGAAGTACAAGCGGTGAGTGAGCCCCGACAATATGATGATCTTTTCACGTACTAAAAATCTGTTGTAGACCGCTGTTCCATCAGCAGGCGAACAGCACTTCCAATAGGACTAGATGATGGAACGGGAGGGCGATGTGTGTGCTGCCTTGTTGACTTTTTGTTCTTTCAATGGGATTGTTTCATGGAGTTGCGGATGACCGGTGAGGATATACCTTGGGAACGGAAGTGAGAATGGGAGTGGTCCGTCGTCGTAAGAGGACGACTAATAGTGCTGCAGGAGGCTTGGCCTGCGTTCATCATGACTATAATACAAAACCCGCTAAGCCGGCGTTTGTTGTAGTGATAGTGTACATTTCGACATCTGTTATACATGGGCGGTCTACTGATACGTCGCTACCTTTTCCTGCATCTTTTCCAGCAAAGCCAGAGGATCCATCTGCTGTCTACTTACCCCCCTCGAGGCGCCGGCCCCTGAGCTTTCCGGGCCGTCCGTCGCCTCGACGGTTACCTGCTTCGCCGCGACGTCGCCCTTGCCCACCACCAATATGAACCCGGGCTGCTTCTCCCTCGCCTCCTTGAGCTTCTTGGCCAGCGACCGCGCGCTGGCGTCGATCTCGACCGCGAAGCCTGTGGGGCGCGGCTGCCGCGGGTTCGCCGGGTCCCGCACGCGGTCGTGGCCCGTCAGGATATCCTTTACCTCGGACGCCCAGCTCATGACGGGTTCCGTGTCGTTGATGGTCAGGATCACGCACTGCCGCGGATTCAGCCAGAACGGCCACCGGCCCTTGTACTCCTCAATCAGCAGCGCCATCAGGCGTTCGACTGACCCCAGGATGGCCCGGTGGATCATGACGGGCGGCACCGGCCCGTACATCTCGAGGTCCGCCGCCGACACGTCGGCGCCGTCCAGCGGCAGACCCTGCGCCTCTAGCGCAGGCGCGGGTGCCTGGTACTCGAGGTTGAAGCGCTGCGGCAGCTGGAAGTCGAGCTGGATTGTGCCGGCCTGGTGCGACTTGCCGTGCGAGTCGTGCAGCATCACATCGATCTTGGGGCCGTAAAAGGCGCCGTCGCCTTCCTTGACGGTGTACTTCAGCCCTGCCTGCTCCAGCGCGTCGCGCAGCTGCGACTCGGCCCGCGCCCACTCGGCGTCGGTGCCAATGTAGTGGTCCGCGGGTCTGGTTGAGAGAGCAAAGTCGAACTGCTCGAGCCCGAGCGCGCCGTAGACCGTCTTCATGAAGTCGAGCGTCTTGAAAACCTCCTCCTGGATCTGGATTGGGCGGCAAAAGACATGGCCATCGTCCTGGTGGAAGCGGCGCACGCGCGTCAGGCCGCTGAGGGCGCCCGAGATCTCGTTGCGGTGTAGCGGGCTGAAGTCGGCGTAGCGGATGGGCAGGTCGCGGTAGCTGCGGTTCTTGGAGGCGAAGATGAGGCAGTGGCCCGGGCAGTTCATGGGCTTGAGGCCGTAGTCGTCGTCCTCGCCCTCGGCTTGCCTGGTGGCCTGCTCGCCGCTAGCTCCCTCGTGAGGCTGGTCTCTGTGAGAGCCGCTGCAGCAGCTCGTCTTCTCCTCGGGGGCGCGCGCGCGGCTGGTGACGGTGTACATGTCGTCGGCATAGTTTTGTAAATGGCCCGACACCTCCCACAGCGACTTTTTGTAGATATTTGGCGTGATGACCTCGTCGAAGCCGTAGTGGACGTACTGCCGCCGTAGGAAATCGACCAGCCGGTTGAAGATTCGCGTGCCGTTCGGGAGGAATATCGGGGAACCGGGGCTGTAGACGGAAGAGGTGAAGAGCTCCTGCTGGACACCCAGCTTGCGGTGGTCGGGAAGGTCATCTTCGGCGACGGCGGCGGCCGGTGATGGTGGTGGTGCGGCTTTCTTGTCGGCGTACCATCGTCTCTGGAGGCATTGGGGTCTCGGTGCCGCTGCCGGGCTTCGGAGGAGGGTCGGTACCGCACGGAAGGCTGGTCGGAGAGACCGTGCGGGAAGCATTGTACGGGATTGCTGGCAATCGGGAGTGCAAATGTTAGTCGGCCTTGAAGATTCTCGAGATGCGACTCGAATTTGTGATGCAAGGATCCCGAGAGCTTGCATACCAAAGGGGCTTAGCGTCAATTGCGCCGGAAGCTTGACAGGGTCCGCACGGACGACAGCTATCACTCGCATTTTGACCTTTCCATTTCGTCTTCTTTGCTCCCATTCACACACTTGGGTATCAGACTGCCGGCGCATCTCAACACAAAGCCTACGATAAGAGACTCGGCTCTCATGCTCAGCTTCACTTCTTGCATTGGAAACGTGCGCTTTCCCTGAATATCACATGGGCACTAGGGGAGTTAGGGGATATAGGGTCCTATTACATCTGACCACATCTATTCCGGGACACACAGGGCACCCGGGGAGTTAAGAATCAAGGAGTGCAGTTGTCGTATTCATTGTGACATGTCGCGAATTCTTCGGCAGGACAAAATCCCCGTTTCTGGATCCACGGCAACAAAGCCGCAAGCAATTCCTCTCAAATTCTGACTCCAGATTTGCAATTGCGGGGAGGAAACCTACTCGCGATGGCAGTCCAATGGTTGAAGTATTCCTGTCAGCATTGTTCCATCTGCTTTCATGCAGCATGCGGTCGAATTTCACTAAAAACCTTCTCCGTCAGTGGCTCAAACTTAATTGATATGCCATCGAACCCAAGCAATGGCCCTGTGTACCTGCCTGCGCCAAGCGAACACTCCCCTTTCCGTTGTCGCGGCTCTAATCATTGCCGATGTGGCTTCCCACCTATGATCGACTGTGGAACGTGGAACACCCAATATTCTGGAGGGGTGGAGGGGCAAAAGATGAAGTGTGCCGATCGTGTAACGGAACGAGGTAGCCAAAGTGCAATTATGCACTCACGTGGCACTGCTTCCCCATGATCGTCATTGGCTGATAACGATCAACGCCACTCTATTGACACCTCATCGACTTTTGGGATAGTGGGAAGTAAGAAGTAGTATCTATTCTCCGAGACACGTGGTTCTATTCGTAACAGTTTTGTCATACAATGATGCCGCATTAGGCGAGGGAAGCCAATAAGTCGTTTACGGATACACGGAATTTGCATCGGAACCAGAATGAACCGTGGAATAAGCCCCTTCTTTCCATTCGGACAGGGCCAAGGTATCTAAACGCTACGAAAAGCACACCACCAAACTTCAGTTCCGGTAGGTAATCGTCTTGGTCCTCACCCACTCGTCCAGCCCAGAGGAGCCGAACCTGCCAAACCCGCTCGACTTGACGCCGCCGTGGGGCAGACCAGGCTCGTCGTGGACAGTCATGTTGTTGATGTGGACGGCGCCCGATTCAATTTCCTTTGCGAAGCGGAGACCCGTCCGCAGATCCTCTGTGAAGACGGCAGATGTCAGGCCGTACTCTGTGTCATTGGCGAGCTTGATTGCCTCTTCCTCGGTCTCTACCTCAAAGAGCGCTACGGAGGGGCCAAAGGACTCTGTCTTGTAAATGTCCATGTCGGTTGTGACGTTCTTGATGACGATGGGCCGCAGTCTTGTCTTTGACGTCTGCTCAGCATCAACGTCGCCGGCAACGAGGGCAGCGCCCTTGCCGACAGCATCCTTGACAAGCTTCTTGTTCTTCTCAACAGCCACCGCGTTGATGAGCACAGGCGCATCGGATTGCGACGGGAAGATCTTTTCGATCGAGGCCGACAGTTTCGACTGGAATTGCTCACTAATCTTCTTGTGGACAATGATGCGCTCAGTGCTCATGCAGATTTGCCCTCCATGAAGGAAAGAGCCAACTGCGCACTGATCTGCGGCCAGCTCGAGGTTGGCGTCATCCCATACGATGGCCGGCGCCTTGCCTCCCAGCTCCAGCAGCACTGGCTTCAGGTTCTCACCTGCCAGCTTTGCGATGATGCGGCCGACGCCTGTGCTGCCGGTGAAGTTGATCTTCTTGACCTCAGGGTGAGCAATCAGCGATGATGTGATTGCAGCAGCGTTGGCGGGCTCGTGAACAATCACATTCAAAACACCCTTGGGCAAGCCGGCTTCGTGGAAGCAGGAGACCATCTCAACCAAGGTTCGAGGGGAGAACTCTGAAGCCTTGAGAACGGCAGTGTTGCCAGCGGCGATGGGGAAAGCTATTGACCTTGCTCCCAGGATATACGGGGCGTTCCTGCTTGGGTATTAGCTGTTTTAATCACTTTCAAGTATCACTGATATACTGACCAAGGGGCAATGGCGAGGACGACTCCGTAGGGTTCCTTGAGGACCATTGCGCTCACGTTCGGGTCATTGGTTGTTGGGAGAGAGCCCTGAATGGTGAGGAGACGTCCGCCGACGTCTTTGAGGCAGCCAATACCCAGACCCAAGATGAATTCTGACCAGCCTGCGGCAGCACCCGTCTCTTCAGACATGACGCGGGCCAATTCCTCTTTCCGAGACTCCATGATAGCAGCAGCCTTGAGAAATATCTCCTGACGTTGGCCAAGGGTAGTCTTCTTCCAGCTTTTGAAGGCTTTGGCTGCGGAATCAACTGCAGCCAAGGCATCTTCCTCAGTTGCGCTGCCGCACTTGTGAATGACCTTTCCGGTAGCGGGCGACACAACGTCAAAGGTCTTTTTTGCGATGACCTTTTCTCCATCCAGGAAAAAGGGAACAGTGTAGTCCCCAGCTGGGGTGTCACCATTTGTTTGCGTCGACATGGCTTGAAGAGAGTATGAGAATCGAGCCGAGATTCTTAAAAAGGGGTATCGGAACTGAGGCAAGGCAGATGGAAGTAATGGGGGTACGCAGGTAGGCTCGAACAAAATCAGATGCCAATGAATTCGGCTGAGCGTTGGATTCTTATACTGCTGTGAAAGGTAGCCACCCGACCTACGTGGAACACTTTGTTAATTCCAAACCCATGCCCTTTTCGATATGCCGATGGTCAACGCCACGCCCTCTAGTGCCCGGAACCCCGCACGCGGAAAGTGGACGCGGGGAGAAACTCTGAGACGACCTGACTAGGGAAATGCTCACCCTCAATCCTTCGAAACCAATTCTACCAATTGCTTTGAAATCTGAGTATAAAGCTGGCTTATGTCCCCCGTTTCACCCCAGTTGTAGTGGACATGGTGGGTCGGTCCCGGGCAGGGACCCGGAGGGTGGATACTACACTTCTCGCCCAGTCGAGCAGCATCCCCGGCCGATAGCCCGCATCATGCTGACGGGGTTCGCGGGAAGTGCTTGAGAATTGGGACTTTGGAAGTTGGGACTTTGTTCAGATGTGAGACTTTAGCGTCCTGATTGCAGTCGCGAATCCTGTCATGCTCAAGACAGTGACGGTGATGCAGTAAATCCAATCCAAATTATCCGTCGCTGGCTGAATTCCAATAGTTGGGATGAAAGTTGTGGCGGAATCTCTGTGCGATAATACCAATTTGACCGGACGTGGGACTATTGCAACTCCAAATCCGAGGACTTGGCCCCACGTAAATCCCGACGTTCATCAGTCTTCCTTGAAGAGTGGATCATGGCCAAGCAGGTCTCAAGCCGAATGGTCCTAATACCAGACACCGGATCGGACCCCAGAGTGGTCGAGATTGAGTCGCGGGGAGGAATTCTGGGGTTTTGAGATGCCGGTCACAGTTACCGGAGCGCACGCGTGCCCATCTTTCCCCAACTTTATTTGCTAGAGCGCCTCGAGTTTGACAGATGGCGGCGGGCAGAGGCACATGCTTTGTTGCCGGGCCTAAAAAGGTCCCGGAACAGCCATCTAGCGCTCGGATCCGGGATAAAGCATCTCTGCCAAGACAGTGATGAACAGTCGCGATCCCGAAAGTGCATACGATATGATCGGGCTTGAGTTTCTATAGAGACACCTGATGCGACGCAGATATCAAGGCCTGCCACTCCATTTTTGGAAGACAGCCGGATCAATAAAGGGTTGCGACGTAGCCGTTGAGTCTACTTGGAGAACATCGACTGCAAGAATGATCAGTTCCGACCTGCCCGAGTGACTCGACGGGCATCGAGAAACAAAGCCTCGCCCACCTTGCTTAAATCGCGATCCCGGCATGACAAACTGGACGTCCCGGACCCCTTTTGAGCTTTCAGTGTAAGAGCCGCGTCCCTGGTAGACGGCGGGTAGTGCCAGCCCGACTTTCACAGGCGGTTTAGGTGCTTTCTTGGCTTCGGATTCGGGCATTGCTGCAGCTTGTCGGTGGTGATGTGATGTGGGCGATGTTGAAGATGAGCAGTTGAGAAATTGGAAGGGAACGACGACAGAGAAGAAAAGCAATTTCGATTCTGGAAAGCGGCGAGTCAGTCTCTCCACGTAATTGTTCAGGTACGTGTGTTCGTCTGATCATGAGCTTCTTCGGCAGGTTAATCTTGAGTTTCTGCCACGCCCACGGCTGGAAGGAAAGGCCAAACGCGTGCAGCAGCAACTGCACACTGCACCTTGCCCATCCCAGGGCCGCAATATGTGATTAGTCACAGTCCCACGCCTTTTGACCTCAGAACAGCCACTCAGGCTGGTGCTCACCTGCCTAACGGCCCAATTTTCACCTAGGATTTCCACTTTTGGGTTTTCTGTCTTGTCATGAATGGAGACTTGCTCTTGGCTACTCTACCTTTGCAGTGGACAGCGTGGGAACAGGTCTCCAGATGCAGGGAAAGTGAGGGTGGATAAAGGCAGAGAAAGAGGACGATATCGGACCAGCAGGTATCGTCAATATCGACTTTGGCTATCTTTGTCAGTCCGGATTGCTATCTCCTGCGTCGGAGGCTTGGAAGTTGGGGTGCCGGGGAGTATCCCGCCTGTCTGTGCACTATTCTGACAGCAGCCCGGGCACGGTCTGGGCAGATTGGAAGAGCAAGAACACTCAAGAACCGGTACAAGTCGGGTCCGAGTTCCCGATGCGCCTTTCCCGGTTAGGCAGTTGTCATGTGTAAACTGGCAGAATTGCTCAGTGCTCTCACAGACTCTCTCACTCACCCCGCGCGCTGCAGAAGCACAGAAGGTGAAGGGCGGGGAAACTGCAGATCGAGCCAGCCAATGGGATGACATCTCCCAGCCATTCACCCCGTTGGTCCCCCTCCAAAAGTCCAACGGCTGGGCAGGCGCAACGAGGTCCCCTTCCACCTTCCCACTGCAAATCTTGCCTCGCTCCTCAGGTCAAAAATCAACCTTCTTCCCCGCCTCCGCATTCGGCCGCGCCAGCTCCCACCTCACATCAACAATTCCAACACGCACGTCGCGACACCGGACCGCCGCCCCAGTGAGTCTCGCTCACCGTCCAGGACATCTCCGATTGCCGAGTTCTTCCTGCGAGCTCCGTTCGCACCTCACGCCACGCCCGGCCCGGGAGGGGTCACCCGCGCCCGCCTGTGCCGTGTCTTGTCTTGTCTCACCGCGACTGTCCGTCCCCCGTGCCCTGCATGGACGTCGTCTCTGCCGGCGGGGCGACGCCCGTCTCGCCCACAAGTCCCATGAGCGCCCGCCATGCGCCCAATGGGCCCCCCAAGAGGAAGCACAGCAGCATGGCCCTCGATAGCAGTCCGGGCAGCAATGCCGGTCACGACGATGACAATGGCGAGCCTGATTCCAAAAAGCGCCAGCCCGGCGTCAAGCGCGCATGTAACGAGTGTCGACAACAGAAGGTGAGTCAACCCACCGGCCAGAATCATGACATGAGTCACCCCACTAACCAAGCTTCCTCTGCAATAGTTGCGATGCGATGTTGTTCAAGATCCTTTCCAGAGCTGTTCACGGTGTAACCGCCTCAAGCTTTCCTGTAAGATTGAGTCCAACTTCAAGCGCATAGGCAAGCGGTCGAAGCACGCCGAGATGGAAAAGGAAATCGACAGGTTGCGACGCAACATCGCACGCGCCCAAAATCAGGGTTACACCGTCGACGAGGACGAACAAGACCTCCAATCCCCGGTTGCGACAAGCGTGTACACACACACTAGAAACCCTTCTCTAATGGGCTCCGACGAGGCTGTATCCTCGCTGTTGCACCTCAAGAGAGGAGGGTCGTACAGCCTACCACGCTACACCCACGAGCTGGAGAACGTACGTCTGACCGAGGAGTCAGTCAATCAGCTCTTCAGCCAATTCTTCGCCTACTACCACCCTTTCTTGCCATTCCTCAATCCGCAACAGACGCCTGATCAGTACTTCCAACAACATGCCCTTCTGTTTTGGTCGATTATTTCGGTTGCTGCTCGCCGGTATAGCGCAGATACTACATTGTTGACATCGATATCTGGACCGCTGACCAGATTGCTGTGGTCAACCATTGGAGACGTTCCCAGCAGCTACTTTGTCGTCAAAGCTCTGTGTCTGCTATGCACTTGGCCTCTACCAACAAGCACGACAAGTGCGGACCCTACTCACATTCTTTGTGGTGTTATGATGAAGGTTGCGACGGGCATTGGCCTACACAGACCAAACCATAGTCAAGACTTCTCTAGAGTATCGGTCGACCTCAACAAAGAGCAACTGCATGACCGTGTGTCGACATGGGCTGTTTGCAATATTGTAGCTCAGACTATTGGTACTGGCTACGGCCAGCCGGCATCGACCCTGTATGACTGGACTTTGGCCGTTCGACGAGGCGAAGATGGTCCCTTCCGATTGACGCCCGAATTGGAGGCTAGACTCCAAGTCGAAAGATTCTGCGACAAGGTGTCTAAGGAAATGTACAGCAACGCTAGCGATCCTCGTGGGGTTGCCGGTGACGAACATCGAGCCATGTTGATGAGAGTCTACAGAAAGGACTTTAACGAACTTCAGGCATCGGTCCTCTCGCAGCATCTGGGGCCAATCGTCAACTTACATATGCGAGCCGCGGCGCTCCATCTGCGTCTGGCTGGCTTCTTTGACTCGAGTACCACGCCTGGCTACATTGATGATCTGATGGGTCTCTGGAGGGCTACCACAAGCTTCTTGGATAACATCCTTGAGGTCGATAAGGTCACATCACCCGGACAGAACTCTCCCGGAACAATTCTACTTTATGCGACGAATTACATCCAGCAGATGTTGATCGCGGCGGGCTTTGCCCTACTCAAGCTCATGCGGTCGTTCTTTGCCAAAACGATTGATTTCGATCGTGGTCGCAATCTCTTCCACCAGACCATCAACGCCATTCGCGCTACGAGCGTCGTGAACAACGACCTGCAGTGGCGTCTAGCAGAGCTAATGGTGCAAATGTGGAACGGAGCTCGACTCGATAACAACAGCACGGCTTCCTATGATAACGACGATTCACCACTACTCATTGACGACACCTTGCAGCTCAAGGTGCGCTGCCGCCATAGTATGAGTCTTGTATTTGACTCTGTCTGGCGATGGAGGGAAGAATACCAAGCCCAAGGAAGAGGTTCAATTGATGGTAATTATAAAGCTCTATCCCCTTCCCACCCAGTGCTCGAGCCATTGCATCCACGTCTCTCTTCGGTGTGACTGTGATGACTGACCTACGTGCCACCCGAAATAGCCATGAAACAACCTACTAATCCAGACTCAGCGAACGAGTCCTCAGCGTCATCGACCCATTTGGACAGCACTCTTATGCCGGCAACCCAAGGACTCCAAGCGAACAGCTTGCTCGCTGCCAATGGAGCTCTCACTCCTGGCAACTCTGGCGGGATCGGAAGTCAACCACCCAGCAACAGCATGCTGAGCGGCATGAGCTACGGCGAGACCAACTACGATTTCTTTGACCCACAGCATTGGATGCTGGACGGACTCTTGGACTTCAATTATAACTTTGTGCAACCTCTTGAGGGCGCATAGAAGTAGCCATAGATATGATATGGGAGAGCCACTACATTATAACATTCCCACAGGAGTACGAACGAAGGCAGAACGCATGCGTGGGGGCAAGTTTCAAGATCTGCGAACAAGCGGCGGACAGCTCGATCACAGCTTGCCAGAAAGGAGTGAGTGAATGCCCCTTCGGCAGACATTGTATTGGGCCCCTCCGTTGGGGTCCGGGGATGAGTGACTTGGTTTGCAGCTCTCAGCGATCCTTCCATGCTCCGAGGTGCGCGACATCACTGCTTTGCGACTGCATTGCGACTGCATTGCGACTGCATTGCAACCGGATATATTTGGACCAGCGAAAGAC
The DNA here is from genome assembly GCF_030867785.1 of Colletotrichum acutatum. Taxonomy (NCBI): domain Eukaryota; kingdom Fungi; phylum Ascomycota; class Sordariomycetes; order Glomerellales; family Glomerellaceae; genus Colletotrichum; species Colletotrichum acutatum. The sequence goes on from NW_026848995.1 coordinate 779,011, forward strand.
GGAAATCTTTCCATTACGTTTATACACCTGCTTTTGCCATTGGTATCCCAGAATGGAAGCTCTCGACCAACCAGCGATTCTCGTTGGTACACTACACTTATTGCCTCATGTTTTTACATTTCGGGTTTCCTAGCACAGTCTGTTGATAGTCTGTTGATGACGGTATAATCACGCGTATATTCGACCATGAGCTCCACGACATGATCAGGCGACATCGGGTTGCGGCTTCGGTTTCGGCGGTCGTCTTGTACGTTTTCATTTCTTTCCTCGGAGGCTCTAGTGTCTGGTTTCTTTTCTCCTTTCTGGGATCATCAAAGCATTGGCAATAGCGGGTGAAGGTGTAGGTTTCTTTCTCATGGGCACACACTTTGCGCAAAAGAACGCCGTGATTAGCTGTAGCTTTGTTTGAGTTTTGAAATAAACAAGATTAATTCAGGCATGCTTCGCTACACTATACAGCTCCTGATGTCTTTGTCTGGAAAGGAATGAAACACACAACATCTACTCATGTAACGACTGTCCTCTATACACCTCGAGTGTTACTACAAAGGTTTTCTACCGCAACTATGGTCAACTTGGAAAATCATAATGCCACCTCCAGAATCACAACAGATGACTGAGCCAGTTTTGTGATGTGCCTCTAGGGATGATTCAGTATCCCGATGATGTCCCCTTTGGTTCTACTTCGGACTCTGAGCGAACGTGACCTCACTGACACCGAGGCTGTATACATTCCGTTAGGAAGACATTGGTCATACCCTCCCCAATTGGACCTTCACGTGGGAATCAATCGTGCCGTCGAGGCTCACAGGCATCAGCGGGCGTCAGCAGGCGAACAACTCAACGACAATGACCCCTATTCAAATCCCCCTATCAGAAACGCAATTTGGGGGGGGGGGCGGTGTATGGTATCCCATAGCTCTGCTCCACGATCACGAAGTGGACTAACGATGATCACGATGATGATGGCGATGGGCATGTTCGTGTCAATGATAGGTCCTCGGGCCTGGGAGTAATCAATTTCCAATCATCACACGAGGTGATGAGAGTCACATTGGAGCGGATATCGAGAGAAAAGTCCGAGGGCTTTCTTCCCTCTAGACCCCCTCCTCGTAAAGGACTCCATTGACAAAGGGAGATTGAAATCTTTTCAGACAGTAACTCGGAGGTAGCTCCTATTCGCTGGAGAGCCGCGGGTCGCATATGTGACGGCCCAACAGGCCTGATGATGACGATGTATGATCAATGGTATAGGCACACTGGCCAGGTTTCCCTTTACGTTACGTTTCGTTCGACGGCCGCAAGTGGCCGTCACGGCGCGGCGGTGGGGATGGGAAGGGACAAGCAAGTATCTGACAATTATGACATTTCTCCGCCCTGCTCTGCTGGAAGGAGGTAATGTATCATTGAGGAGTCAAGGAGTCCAGGAGAGGGTTCTGGGCTTTGTATCTTGTATCGGTACAAGCTTGACAAGTATCTTTCTTTCTCGAGGGCGTTGGGAACATCGCCATCGGCGCTTGTTTCATCGTTGAGAGAGGAATCGTAGGGCTGGCTAGAGGGGCGGCGAGACGATGGCATCATGGGGTGAAGGGGAAGGGGAAGGGGGGGGGGGTATGGTTCGCTTGGACGAGAACGAAGGCGTTCGCCCGGTATCTCCATCATGGTAGTGACTAGAGATATGCCTTCTGTTCACTCCCCGTCGAATAAGAAGGCAAGAATGGACAGGTTTCCCCGGTCTAGACGCACACCTTTCGTCTACTTTGTCAACTTTCCACTCCCAAAATAAAGGGGAGCCAAGAGGTGACGAGAGAATCGAACCAGGGCGTGGGGGATGTTGGTCTAGTTGGTCTTACTGCTCTGATTCGTCGTGTTCTCATCTTCATTCGCTCGGCCTTGACCCTGTGATCGAGGCCGTTTCGGTCTGGCGAAGGGATCGATATCAGGCAGAATATCAGGCAAAAGAGTCATCATGGAAAAGGGGACGAATCATTGCACGTTACCCGAGACTGATGGGATCCTAGCCTGGCGAACAAAGAACCAGTCATGATGGACTTTACCGACAGCCTGCGGTAAACGTTCCCTATACCTCTATCTCTCTCTCTTCCTCTCGTGGTTCTGCGCCGCTCGTGGCAGCGGGAGTGGCGGCTGGGATTAACTTTAGATTGAGGCGGGCTGCGTCTTGTCTGGGTACTATTCTCGATCGTGTGGAGGAAGAAGGCGAGGAAGGGGGCTGTCGAGTGGATGTGGAAACCATGGCTTCAAGTGTGTGTAACGTACTTGATGGGACGTCTGCGCTTGTTTGATGCTTGTGGATACGAAAAGAGAAGAAGACGACAGCGTCCTGGTGCGCTTCCGTCGTCTCTCGTTGATCGGCGCACGAAGGGGCTGTTCTGTCTTCTGCTTTGGGCGTTGTCGGAAGTCGTTGGGGGCTATTTGGGTGTTGGTGTTGTTGGCTAATGGCGTTTCTTTCCCACGCAGAAGGGCTTCACAGCCTCATGCGTGGGGCACGACGCTCCGCCACTTGGGACGCTTTCTACCGCAAGATAGGAATAGGATAGAATACGAAATAGAAACAAGTTCGACGGGAAGTTGACATGACGGTTTGAATGCCTTGTTCCTGCAGACAAGCTGAAAGAGAGTGCCCGTTTGACTGCTGAAGCGGCGCAGCTGCAGCTCCGGGAATGCTGTAGATGCGGAAGAGGAGGATTGCAGAAAATAGCAGAGGATCCTGCACCCCGACATCAGCTCCAATACTGCGGCCGAAATATTGGGGTGCAGGAAGAGACCTCAAAGGCCTCAATACTTATGTACTGGGGGACTGTCGGCGATGACCACTTGGGCACCCTAATACGCCCTCACGATAGCTTCTGAACTCGACCACGAAAATTGTACACTTTTGGATTGCCGATGGAAATTTCTTCTTGGCAGCGAGTTCGTCTTCGCCGATACCCGGAGTCGCCGGGGTAGCAAGGAGGGGGCTTTGCAGGCACTTGGCCGCCTTTTCGGGCCTCTGTTGTGGCCTCGCGGATTGACGACCAGTCAAAACAACGTGATCAATGAGCTATAAGGTAGAAGGCCAAATAGAAAGAGAATGCCTCGCGAGGCGTTATCTTGTACCAAGAACAACATCATCCAATATCCGTCACCAAACTGTGCCGAAGTAGCCATCTTCGTTCAACGAGGGGTAGTATCCGTAGTGATGACCAGTTCAGTGCTGGGAGTGGGCCAGACTGGAAATTGACTCAACACCGCCCTACCCACAACTCGAGATCGGATGGGAGAGCTTCCCCGGTAATGTACACTCGAGCTTCTTGTCCAGATTATAGTGCTGATTATCCCCACAGAGGCGTAGCAAGAGAGCGCACACCAGCAGCGGCTTTTGAAACGCCCGGAGCAATCGTTACGGCCGTTGGCTGTAGCCTCGCAGTCAACGGCTCGGGTAGAGACATGATACGGGACAGAGATGAGCAGCATTGGGGGCTGAAATTAATTGCCGAAGGATTCGAGACGCTTTGCTTCCCCTCTTCGTATGCCCATCCTGCAGATGGGTGAGGTCGTGGTATTGGTGGTGGCGGCTGCGCCTTTTGCGAATCTTTCAGACCATTGTCTGTTTCGACATTCCCAAGCAACCACAAAGCTGGACCCTGGAAAGGGGGGCAGAAGGGATTTCTTTCATTCCACGGGGACCGTTTTGCCGCTGTTCCAGATGCGACATGGAGGAAAATGTTCTTACGGGCGCAACCGGCGGAGGGCCTAACGCCCGCCTTTGTCCACACTGGACCACTCGTGGCAGCTCTTCCACAGAACCACCACGGCTTCCAGTATGTCCACCCCCTCTCCTGAACGGCGAAGTCCCGGAGAATGGCAATCCATGACAACTGCAGAACCTCGTCACGCCGCGGACCGGTTGTGCCGTCCTTGATTCGCGGAAGCCGGGGGTGATGGTGACAGCAGGTTAAAGAGGACCACCATCACTGAAGATGGGTGGTTTGCCTCGTTTCTCCAATCATTGACGAGCAGGTAGACACCACGAATACAGGGCGCCGTCCCCCAGGAAGTATTTGTGTGCATCAAAACCTCGCGTGGGTGTAGCAGGGCTTGCCTATGGGAATTTCAGATCAGAGTCCGACGGGAGGGCGAGGCCGTCCGACAACCCAGCTGTCAGCTACCATCGCTGCGCCTTTTCCCAAAACGAGTTACCGTGATTGCTTTGATTGAGCAGTTCTTCAGTGAGAAGAAAGCTGCCCAAGGTTTAGGACCAAGTACGGACTTCCATGGTACACGCTTCTAGCCGCAAAGAGCCCATGCCCTTGAAGCCGAATGGATGCCCAAAAACCCAGCGTGGAGCGTGTCCTATTCCGCATGTGGCCGAGAGAGACCTTGAGAGAGTGGAAGAAGTCTCGTGGTGTATCTCCTTGTACCCTCGGGCTTCTCTCATGGTGCCCCAGGAATGGCCAGCAAGTCCTCGTCCAGGGGGGGAGGGGTTGGACTTCGTTGATTGCAATGGACGGTGGAGTCTCGGATTTGCACGGTGCAGCCACGGCAAGCGTCATCGAACCACTGCCCACTGGAAATCTCGGACGAAAAGCTCACATGGCGAGCGGCAAGATCGCTGTCAGTCTCAGCGTGCTTCGGTGCCTTGTGCGGACACATCTGGTCAGGGCTTTCGAATCCATAGCACGGCTTGGCATGAAGATGGAGGCTGTCACGTCCAGACAGTTTGTCACCCCGTCCCAGCAAAAGGATATCGTTTATTCTCGGCTGATTTGATACTGGTTTACCGCCCGAATGTGTTGACTTGCTTGAAGACGGACCGGGACAATTTGCAGTACCAAGCCCTAGCAGACGATGCTTTGCGGTGGATACCTGTTTCCTGGCATATCCAGTAGGACGCTTGCCGGAGACCAGCTGCCCTCGCGACCCGAGAGATCGGAAGCGCTCAAAATGCATGAGAATGCGCAATGCAACGCAAACCAAAATTCCAGGCGAAGATGAGGCAGTGTTGGCTTGATTTGGACCCAGGTCATCAATATGGACGCCCATAACCGCGTCTGGGACAGTGACAGACGCGACCAACGGCGTGATGAGGCAGTGACGGCCAATGGGGGCGACGAACTATGCGACCTGGGCGCTTAGAGCGTAAAATTCCAGGGAATGGGGGTACGGACAGTTCCTCATTAGGCTGTTTGCGGCCGGTAAAGTTTTCCTTTGGAAAAGTCGACGACCCGAAAAGCGACCATGAGCAGAGAGAGTCGACCTCGGGCTCGCGGGCATATCGCCTGCTTCTGATGCCGTACCTCGGTACTCATCTAGCGGTCGTCCCTAGAACCGGATGGGAGATATCATGGTAACGAAATGTCGAAGAGAGCGGGACTGAGAGGCTAAGGCGGCACAGCGGTCTCCTCCAACCTCAACGTGGCACAGGCTGGAGGCTTAGAAGGGCCAAGGGATCAGAATGCACCTCAGCCTTCTATTTCGGCATCTATCCATAGAACGGTGATCTGCAAGGTACCATCGGTCTGAAGAACGCGAGGAAGGGCCGGCACGCGAAGGCGGGGACGGCTTCAGTGTCTTCTCCCCTCAAAGCAGGACGTACAGGTTCAGCTCGACTTGGCTCATCAAGGATGCGTCATGGCTTCCGGTACAGTACCCGCATCTGGAACCATGGGATCGAGAAAGGGAGCGGCCAGGAGCAACAGAGTTGGGGCACGTTTCTGCAGCAAGGCGCAGGTGGTGTGGGAGAATGCGTGTGATGACAGGTAGCTTCGAGGCGGCGGCGTGGGAAGTCTAGAAGAGTGTGGGTGGGTGTGTGATATCGCGGTTAAGGAGTTGCGTTCTGTTGACCGTTTGCTGTTGGTGATGAAGTCTGGCCGCTTGTTGGTAGTGAAAATGGTTTATCTGGGAGTCACTAGCGACACCGTGAGTGGTTGAATGTGCTTAAGCTTCAATTCGAAAGAACAGACGCGCGCTAAGTCCGAAGAATGGGATCGGCTTCTGACCAGTGAGGTGTGCTCGTGGAAGTGGAGAAGGCACAGTAGGGGTAGGGTGAACAAAAAGGAAGTTGACGGTAGGTACGGAGTACGTACATGCTCAAAGTAAGAAGGGGGGGGGGGGTGTAAGAGGAAGTGTAATTGTGGCCTCAGGCTCTGGATGGATCCCGGTAGCCCTGACAAAATGCCTCCGAGGCGATCCAATGATAGCCTCGCCTGAGCGTGGGCTCCATCAGTTTTGACCGCTAAAGTAGCGCGAACCAGACTGTCGGGTCCGCACTAGTACCGTGTAAGGATATCCCTGACGACGAAAGAGATGAGAACTGAGCGTATTGGCTCAGCGTCCGTTTCCCCCCTCCCTCTCTGCAGCGAAGTCGCGTTCCTCTTCTCTTGTTCGCACCGGCGGCCATACGTGGCTATTGTTCTTTCCTGCTCAATCAAAAGGCATGGTTGAGGGTCTCAGAGTTGCATGCATCGCAGTCAATGTCAGCCCATTCTTCCCTTGCCTTGTGGCAACTCACCCTTTTCGAACGAGCTTCAAGCCAGGTAGGGGGGAGGCGTATGATAGCCCGCTGTGTGGGGGCAGGCATGGCATCAACCGGTTCTTCAGAAGTTCAGAGTCGAGTCTGTGATCGAGGCCCCCCCCCCCAATTTCGACTTCCATCCCCATGGTAAGACATCCATTGTACGAAGGTACGGGCGGGATACTCGAGGATTCACAAAAGAAAATGGTGTCTGTGCCGGTCAGCCAGATTATGCGGCGACCCTCTCGTGGCACGAAATGGATCTCAGATCGTGGCGGGCGGCAGCTTATGCTTATGGGCCCTCCAGATCGAACGGTTCCCGCCTCTTCCCGCTCGTTTGTCCAATCTTCTGTCGCCCTCATTATGAAGTTGCTGGTCCCGTGTCCATTAAGATTGCGGGGACTGCCCAGTTCAAAGCAGAGTGCTCCGTATGCCATCACTGCCTTCACTATGCTAGTTTAGATGAGTACGTATACCAGGGGGCATGGCCTGGCATTGTACGGAGTATGTATGCTTGCCTTGATCGACAGTGGCTTGATCGCATAATAATCGCCGTGGCCAAGGAATGGGAATAACATGGAGACTCGAGTTCATGGCGGGAGGCGAGGGTCGAGACAATGTGAAAGCTTTGTTCCACCGGCGCGTGTTTACCGATGCTGCAACAAGTTCTGCACGGGCAAGGGAAACCCCCTGAGTCTTTTCTTTTTTCTAAAGAGCCATGGCCTGACATGAGCATGTCTCTCTGCTTGCTGGGAAGAGAAGAGCAAGGTAGTCCAGAAAGAAGGCAATTTCAACGAGTACCTAGTTCTCGGATAACTGTTTAAGCAATTCCATCCTGAAGAGCCCGGGTTCTTCCAGTGACTCCAGCCCACTCCAGTGTGGTCCAATTCGGTGCCCACTCAAACAATGTCCAAGACTCCAAGTTGACGGGACGCGTCCCGGTCACACCCAGCGACGGGGAGTAAAGGTCGACAAGCGAGTCCTATGGAAAACTGAGCCCCCGCTTTGTCCGAGGATTTGCAGCCTCAAAACCCACACGCCCAAACATCAGAGGTCTATCTTAGGGATACCCCCACCACCCCTGTCTCTCCAAGATTCTCACCTGGTGGTGCTGGGGGCAGCTGGGCACTGGCCGTTCTGTTCCGCGACTCTTGGCGTAGGGAGGGCCTGAGGTGACCAGACCTTAGGGCAATGCAGATTTCGGCAACGGTACCCTTAGCTATCGTAGGGGTCCCGCCCACGAAACTGATAGCAAGTAGACAAATGTGACGGACGCGAGAGAGGAGAGTCACAGTGTAAGGTACCTTGCGAAGTGCCGCCGGGAGAGATTCTAAGTTTCTGACTTATCATTGAGTCAAGGTTTTCACAAGTGGAAAAGAACCTGATGGTAAGGACACATGTCAGCTCTTAGACTCATTGACCGTGTGATGATTGAAATCAAGGCAACAATGCGCCGGTCGGGAAGAGTCAGTTATCTTCATTCTGGACTCCAGGAAGCTGGATCTGCCTGGACTGGAGAAGATAAAGGAGCGGACCCGGCTCGAGGGCGGCACAGTTGACGCACGCAGACAGACGGGTAAGGTAGCACGGTAAGGTAAGGTAGGTAGGTACTTACTTGGGTACCTACAGCTGCGGTACGTCGCATGTGTCGAATGGAAGGCAGGCACGCCGCACAGCAGGAAGTCAAGAAGGCAGGAAGGCCGCAGGGAGTCGGGACGGAAAGAAGGACTCACCTAAGGTAGGACCTGGACGAGAATGAGGAAGAGAATGAGAATGAGGCAGGCATACGCCAGATACGTACCGCAAGATGAACGTCCCCACTTGCCTTTTCCTACCCCCGGCTTTCCCAGGTTGTCGACCCCGTTGCGGCCGTTCATAGAGCCAATCACATGGTTCATGCAATGACACCCGTGGACTCGGCCGTTGCCCTCTGTTGAGTCTCTTTGGCTTGACCCCCGAAGTCCAGAGTCCATGCTCACCTCACTCACACATCCTTTGCTTTCCCTCTCTTCCTCTCTTCTCTCTTCACCAACCCCCATCTTGAACTCGACCCGGAACCGAAACCTCGACCAGCGCCAGCTCCTGACATCGAGTGTAGCACATCCTCTTAATTCTCCTTCATTTTCTTTTTGATTATTGTACTGTGCCTTTTTGGCGACTTTGATTACCGTGACATTCCAACTACTTTAGTCTGATGGCCATTTCATTACCTGGGTCCCGGAATTATGCTCCGGATATCTTCAACTTATTATACAATTGCACTCCACATACGCCATCGTCGCTATTTGACACGTATTAGCACACCTCACGGACTGGCACTCGCATTGCCCTACCCGCCGTCGCCGGAAAATGGCTAAAACTTCTTGACTTCCTCGATTCTATACTCCGTCCGCGTCTCTCTCCAATCGGACAGAGATGCACTAAGAGCAGGGAGTTCAACCACTAATCTAGCGTCAAGATCGATTTGATTCCTCTTTTCTCGTCTATCAACTGATCCACCACGGGAGCAAACCCGTCTCAGTCCCGTCCCGGGGCAACCCCGTTGTAATGGTCCACGTCAATTTTGGCATATCCGGGTCCTTTACGTGCGTAACTGCGTGCGTAATGTGCAACTCGGATGCAGATTGATAGCCCCCAGACGTCACAATGTCAACCGTCCTGTTACAGTCACCCACACTTCAATTCAAGTCTGCATTTCTTCCACACCAAATACCATACCCTTCCAGCATTTAGACTTGATAACATTGCTTTTTGACAACACAACTCCGGTAAATCCAATTCGATCCTGCACTTTACAAGTACAGCGAGAGCCCTACCATTCACTGTAACCTCCGGCTGGTGGGGTTGTCCCAAGCAACAGGTCCTCGTACTGTGAATGGGGGAAGAAAGAGGCAAGTCATCCCACAACCCTAGCATGAGTTAGTCTGTGTTCGTGTCGTTTCTTTTGCTACAGCTTCCGTGCTACACTACTTCCCAGATGCCGCCTTGTTGCCCAAGTCTGTCATCTCGGATACTGACTACCAGGACACAATGCTATCAAGGATCATGGCTCAGGTAGACATTGCTTCCCGCCCCTATCCAGGTACATTCATCATGGCTCAAGGGAATCAGAGCAGCGGAATCGCAGGATTTGTGTTTTTTCCCTCCAAATCAGACCCCATGGCCGATGCTAACCCCTGACATGCTCTGCCTTACAGAAAATGAGAGAGATAGAGCAAGCTGTGTACCGTGCACCCGTACGATCTGGGACCCATCAGAGAAGGCCGCTCATGCGGCGCAGGTCAACGTTCATCTCCCCCCCTCCTCCGGGATTCTTCGTCCGCGAACGAGAAGCATCACATATCGAGCGTCTCCATCGCCAATGGACGTTTAATATATTCTAGACCCCATCTACCTGCTTGTCCGCGCCATTCACGTAAGTACGAATCAGCCCGATAACTTTCCTCCTTCTACTTGACGAAGTCCTAGGTAGCCGAGTGAGGAGAAGATGCTGGTAGGTCTGGACGTCGAAGCAGAGGGGCTCTCAGAAAAACAAAGACGTATCAATGTCGGATGAGCCAGGCCATAGAAAAAAGCGGTTGTCCCTTTCGCATTGTACTGCGACCGACTTCCGCCCCCCGCCACTCTCATTGGCAACTCGAAATAATCGAGAAGTGCAATGGTAGGTTAGTATCTTATGCTGAGAGGATCGGACTCAGTCCCAAGCTCAACTATGCTGAGCCTTGCTCTATCAGTCGTTCTCTTCCCCACCCGTCCCACACCTGTCACCCATTTAGGCGCTGCAAGGCGGCCGCACGGAAAGAGACAGACGAGAGCCAGAGACAGAGATGAGACAGAGCAAACTACTCTACGGAGTACCTTGGACGAGTTTCTGGGAGACTGGGAGACGTTCTGCTCCGGTGGGCTGTAACATCGCTACGGATACAGCCTACTGGGCTGGACTGCATCTGCGAGTGTGACTGTCATGTCATCGGGACTGCTGCTGCTGCTGCTGCTCTGCCACTACTCTGTCGTGTATGTAGATAGGTGTGAGGTGTGGTTCTTGCTGGCAATGGTAACCTCTCAGAATCTTTCGCTCTATCCCCTGCTCTTCCCCCCCCCCCCGTCCATGGAGTTGTGGATACACACGCCCCATGCCCTTTTTTCTCTCTTTCCCTCGCTCTATCTGGTCTTTCCAGACACACGCCCCCAGGGCCCCAGGACAAGGCCCCAGAGCTGCTCGGCCGACTGAATCGACCCGCATCTACAGAGTTGCACTACTGCGTACCCGTACATACCAGCCCCGGGCGGCTATCGTCTGCGAGGAACCATCAACATCCATGCCCCCGCATGCAAGTCTGTCTCTGCCTCTGGTTCTGTCTCTATCGTTGTCGCTGTCCCTCTCTCTCTTCTCTGTGCTGTGCTGTGCTGTGCCTGCCCTGCCTGTCCTGCCTGACCCCTCCTACTGCTTTCCTCGCCTCCTGCTCTCTTGGTCTGTGTGCCGACCCTACCTACACCTACCTTACCTTCCAGACTACAACGGCCTCATGTACCTCGTGTACACTATCCTTCCCCCTGTCCCTTCCTCGAACCCTGGCGATGGTCCCCGCTGCTTTCTATCCTGGAGAGTGGCACTCGTTCAAATCGTCTCGACTGGCAGGCTCCCCTTGCGAAAAAAAATACAAACCTTTGGATCGGCACCATCGCTGTCCACTTCGCTCGTCATTAATAGGCCGCGGCCATCTCGTCCTCGCGAGGCTCTCTTCTCATCCATCCCACTTGACAAGTCCAATTACGGAGAGGCAGACTTCAGTGACTCTTTGAATTCTTTATTACCGTCCATCTCCCCCCCTTCCCATCCTCTTATAAGACAAGACAAGCTTCACACAACCACAGACTATCAAGCTCTTGCCTACATCCAAGTCTTTGGAGTATCCCCATTGCCACTTACACACCACCCTCCACAACCTCAACACTTTCACTTTCACATTCCACATCTACCTCGACTGTCCACAACTCCTCTTGGTCGTCCACTTGATCATGACGAGCCAGAACTACGTCGAACAAACCACTATGCATTCAGACGGACTATCAGACCCCATGCCCAGCAGGCGCACCTCAGTGGCACAGCCTCCAACCACAATCTATCCAGACCTCAGAAGCCCCCCTTTTGCTGTAAGTCGATATATATATGTCCTTGAGTAGCCGTCCAGGTGTGTCTGACAGATACAAGGTCACAACTTTCAACCATCAGTCGCAACTCGGTGAATCCCACATGTTGACTCCAGTGTCTGGTGGCGGCTCGCCCTGCATGCAACAAACAACAACTCTTCCCCAGTACCCATCAGCGATGGCTCCCATGCAGCCCCAGTCGAGTCCTTCCGGATCCTCCAGGATGGCTTGGCATAACACTGTTGCCATGAGTGCTCCCCAGAGCCAAGTTGGCTCCCCGATGGCCATGAACCCTCCCACAACCGAGAGTCATTTCGAGATGAACTACATCCAAGCAGAACCTGAGCACGAACGCGAACCTCCCGAAGACTACTACTTTGGTAACTATACAGTTTCCGCGCAACCTCAATCGGACCAGGGCTCCTTGTCCCCTCAGGTGCCACCCCACGGCTATTACATGTCTCAACCCCAGCAGCAAATGATGCAGCCGCAGCCTATCATGGGCGAGCTGTCCATGGGACAAATTCCGCATCCTTCGCAAGCCCAGGCGCAGTACTATGCCCAGCCGCAGACTCACACTTGGGTAGAGGACTCTGATATCACATCCTTCAAGTCTGAAGCTACCAGGAGACGTTATATGGGATACGCCCTTCCAAGCACACAAATACAACGCCCAGAAGTCGCTCGGGGGCCTACCCGAGCCCGTCAAAATAGCCAACAAGCAGCGGGCCGTTGCCAAAGATCTCCTCGCGTCAGAGGTCGAGCGGAACAGTCCGAGGCAGAATCGTCTGAAGAGCCGACTGCCGATGACGAGATGGCGCATATTAACTCGCTCCCCGATGAATTTGTCGTCAAGCCGGAATGCCCTGAAGACGTCGCCTTTCTCTTCCATCGTCAAAGGGACATGATTATTTCAGGTGGCAAGGGTAACGGAATGTGGGATATCATTGCGGGCGAGCACAGAGAGAGGTTCGGGATGACAAGCTCTGCTGCACGTTTGCAAATGCAGGTGACGAGAGGAAGATCCAACTTTCTGGAGTGGTCACTCAGAGATGTAAGTCATCTTCATGGTGTAGGGTTAATTTTTTGTGAGCAACATAACTAACAAGGTACCAGAGACATAAGCTCAAAATGGCTTTCGATTTCGTCGATGCGCATTATTTCAAGATGGTCCACCGCAAGTTTAAGGAGCTCGGCGGTGGACAAACAACGGCGTGGGGCGCAAGCGACGTCGAGTACCTGGCAGTCGAGCGTGGCATGGTAGATTCGGGCTACACGGCCGAGCCTACTACCCAGCCAGGAAAGTCGCGGAGAACGAAGAAGCAGCAAACCCGCCTGAGGAACCTCGCCACAAGCAGCGCTGTTCTGCTTGACGACACAGTCGAATTAGGGCAGAACCCAGAGCGGCGACAACAGATACTCGATGAAATATATGAGTACCGTGGCGAGGATCCCGAAGACGGTGTCGACGAAGAACCCATGTTCAAGACGTTGGCCAGAGCTCGCCCACGAGGCCGCCAAGTAGAGATCAAGATGGAGGAGGAGAGCCCTGAGGAAGAGGCGGCATCCTCGTCCAGCAAGGCCAAGGGCAAGCAGCCTGCCAGGAAAAGAGCGCCAGCGAAGCCTAGGGCCGTCAGAGCACGCATGGTACCCAAGCCCAAGTTGGCCTGAAGAATCATCAGGGTTCAGACAAGATCTACGACGCACACATCAACACCACCAGTCATGGTGACCTTCACTTCTTCCGATGGTAGCCTCGTATGAGGTGGGCCTGAGCATGCTATTCCCGAGCCCAAGCGGCTGAGACGACGTATAGATTGTTCCTTGTCATTTTGCATTCAATTTTCTTTTGGCTTGATCTTGGATTTCTTGTTTTTGCTGAAAAAGATACCACTCATTTCGTATGGTTTCTCATACTGGGAGGGGAAGGAGGACGACCGGCGGCAAGGGCTCTTCTGGGTTCCGCATATCATTATCTCGCGTACATTTACATTTCACTGTCTATATTCATTTGTGCCATTTGCAATATTTATTCAAATACATACACTCATCAAATATTACCTTGCATTAAATCACTGTGCACACGAGGCCAACTACATCAGTCGTGATCTTCCTTCGCCATCATCGCGAATCTTTCGTCCATTCCGCCTGCCCGTCATGACACTGTGGGCATGGGGCAAGGCTCACAACTCATCTACCTCCAGGCAGGATTTCCGAGTTCTCGGGACCAAGGCAGCATTCGCACTCGCCGACGCGCCCAATGTAACGAGACTACGCTCGGAGTCGTCTCATGACCATGGAATGGCAAGACAGCTCATCTATCCGTACTTTGGCCCATTCATGCCATCGTCATCAGGATACGCCAAGAGAAATAAAGCGACTTGTTCTCCTCTTCTACTGCTACACCACTGCCAAACAGCAATTACGACAACAGTTGAGAGACGAGTTAGCACGCCTTGTTCGTCACATCAAACCCATGTTCATGCCTCATGTCGGGCTGGAGGGAGGGTCCCGGGGGGCTAGCCCTCTTCAACGGGCGCCCCGTCCGTGCTCTCTCTCTTCCCCCCTACCCCGATGCCGAGGGACGGGCGAAGACGAGGGTGATTGGGCTGTGGGAAGGGTATGAAGGACCCGGAGACCAGGAAAGGCAGACCAGATGGTATGGCATGGAGGGAGAGAAGAAAGATGTGCCCTGCGCTGCGGTTGCGGGTGTGGCTTTCCTCAACAGCGGCGCGGGTGGGTGGTGGATACCCCACCGACAAGAAAAGTACGCTATTCAAGCAACCCGCTTCGAGTCCTCATACGATGAGTACGCAGTAGAGCGACTAACATCCACAGCCAGGCCGTGTCTGCGGCCCTTCTGGCCCGGATGCGACGTGCTGCTTTTCCGCAACCTGAGAAGTCGAAACTTTTACCCTTTTCAGACGGGATAGTGGATATCGGGTCCGTTCAGGGTCAAGGGGGGTAAGGGGACGGGGGAAGGGGGGGGGGGATGGATCGTAGCAAGAAAGTGTTTAAGGATGCCCATCACTGGGGGCCCTTCAGAGAGAGTAAGAGTGAGAGAGAGGAGAGGGAAAGAGGATCACAGAGGTCAGACTCCAGAGAGAGGAGTCCCATAGCTTTTTGCAGTAACCGTAAAGAGGCATTGCAAGGTTATGGGGGGTTTAGTCGCACTGTCGCAGAGGGGGGCATATCTAGCGCAGTGCCTTTTCGACAAGGGGACACAAGGCACCGCACGCCGTACAGGGCCAGAGTAAAAAAAATCGCAGGGACAAGCATGGCGGCGGCGGCGCGCGCCAGGCAAAGGGTGACACGGGTGGGGGAAGATGGGAGACGAGAAGAAGGGAAAGAGATCCTCATTGATGTTTCCCTGGGACATCCCCGTAGGATACGGAGTAGGTACACTTTTCTGCCTGCCAGACTCTCAGTGCCTGCCTGCCTACCTGCCTGCCTGCGCGCTGCCTTGGTGATGGTCCGCTTTGGACCCTGATGTGTATCTGTACGGATAGAGAGGAGGGGGAGACAGAGAGAGATGATGATGATGGGGAGACGGGGGCGGAGCGACGTCAGGACGACGATACTCTCTCTCTCCGTCTCTGCCTGCTCCGTACACAATAGGTAGACTCAAAGAGGCGGAATGTGAAAGAGACCGCGAGTGGTGGGTACCCCAGCCGGCGGCCCCGCAGAGCGGCTTCCGCGCACTCTGTGATTGTTGACCTTTGCCGCCAAGACCTGGCATTTTCGGCTTCCCGGAGAAATAGGTTTCTTGTCCCATTGTGTTGCCCATTTTGCCCATGTCCTGCTCCCAAAATCTCGCGAGCTGCTCGCTGAAGCCTGACGCTCACTCACGTGAAGTGGGAAAGCTGTGAGAAATTCCGAATCTCCGGGGGCCTGTCCTGTCCTGGATGCCTGGGTGAATTTGCCGGGAGATCAAATGTGGCAGGTAAAGTAGGTAATGAGATTCTGTAAGTCATCGATCGTCTTTTACTACCTTACCTACCACCCTGTATCTCTATCTCCCAAGAAAGTTAAAGCAAGTAATCAAGTCATTCAGTACAGCAAAGTTTAGGTAGTGTAGTACAAAAAAGATAAAAAAAATAAATAAAAAAAAGTGTATAATAGGGCAAGAGGCTGTTCCGTGTAATTCGTTGTTGTAAAGTGTGTCCTCTCGGCAGTGGCGCGGTGGGCTGGCAGCAAACCAAGCTCTCGGCCGTTGACGGGATAGGTTCGATCCGAGGCAAGATGATGACGGGTGATGAGAGTCCCCTCCCCGATCAATGGGGGCATTGAGCATTGGGCATCGGGTAGGATAGCGTGGATAGGGCGAATGTGAATAAGAAAAAAGTGAACGTTAGACGGGCCGGAATTATGCAATCAACTCCGGACGTGACTACGTCTAGCCTAGTGGAACATCACTTCGCCTTTTTCTCTCTCTCTCTCTCTCTCTCTTTTCGCAGCCGGCTTGACGCGGGGACGGAGGTCAATCCGCTTCGGTTTAATGCTGTCTCACAATTCCTGGTGTCCATGAAAGGTTTAATCATCATCGTCGTGGTCGTCTTTGCGTCGTAGTCGAGTGCGGGCCCGAAGATTGCGCGCGCTATCTCACAATCTCAATCGCATTCATGGAGCGCATTCATGATCCATCGTCTCATCTGATCGAGCGGGGGGTTCCCCTTGACGAATGTTGCAAAGAAAAAAAAAGGGAACGGCTGACGGGTTGGAGGGAATCTTCTCTTCACCCTCCCCCCATCTCTTCCCCCTCCCTCTTTTGCTCTCATGGGATGCTCATCCTGACCTAGAATGCTGACCGGTGCGGGTGTGTGACGGGAATGCGATTGCGGACCTGTGATTGATCCTCTGCTTTCCAGAATCCGGGAAGATAGAAAGCCCTCGGCGAGAGGAGAGGGAACCACCGTGACCAGGGGCCCGGAAGGAGTGACGAAGCGACGAACCTCCCTGCTTGCTTGAAGCATCACAAAACCGCACGCTCACAAGACAGACAGACAGACAGACAGACAGACACCAGCCCGCGCCGGGGGAGGGGGCGTGCCTTGGATGCCCATCCCATGGTGCGAATCACGGGTAATGGTGCGTGCGTATTCCGCACTCCGTACCGTAGTCCGTACCCTCTTTCGTCTCCGTACGGCAACGGGTACTAGGCCTGCATGGACCACTAGTCGCAACGTTCCCTTGCTCGCGCGCCTTGGGTGTGGAGCCTTCAACCTCTCTTCCTCTTCCAGCCCCCACCCTCTCGAGTCCACGTCCGGTCTGGTCTGCAGAGACACTTCATCAACCGTCCCAGGAATTCGGTAAATTGGATGGAGACAGCGCGATAAAAACGCAAACTCTCATCTTGTCCAGACTATGTATGTTTGCGGCCTGCGCCGGGTATCTTTGAGAGGCGACTAGGGGTGGGTGGAATCAAGAGAAAGAGGGCCGCTGGTGCCTGTTCCCTTGTCCTTCAACGGGTCCCCCGCGGAGTCGAGCTCAACGCCAGAGATTTCACTTGATTTGTTCTCTCGTAATTGCCATTGTTCGGCTGCCGTCCGTGGCCTTCCGTTTCGCTGCTTCGTCTAGAGACACCGCAGCCCCAATGATCCCCATTGATCAGAGAGGGGGGACTGGGGACGAGAGCATCCCCCTCGCTTGCTTGGCTCACGGGCCACTGTCAGCCATGGGGTTTCCGACAGTGTTGATCAACTTGGGGGTGCTTGACTGGGCTGAGCTGCCATCCTCGAAGCGATGTAGCCCTCTGTTGCAACTTGCCGTGCCTAGACAGGCTAACCTTGCCCAATACACACGTCAAGGTCGTCCATTTTGTTTTTCCGATGATCTTCCAGGACAAGATCGTTTGTCACCTCACGCCATCGTCGGCGGCCGCCTCCATGGGGTCGTATCATGAGGTCGTAGGTGTGCGCAGCCCATTGTTCAACCCATGATTCTGGTCGCAGTAGCCCAGTACAGTAGTTATTGTGTGACAACGAGTAACACTTGGAGAGTGTCAACCCCGGATTCTGGTCTTCGCAGGCGCCCAAAAACCCGTATTGCGCCTGTCCCAACCGGCCTTCGTGATCCAACGGCGAAGCTGCGAAGCGCGAAGCGCGTGTGCCAGGCCGAACAGACGATCATGCCATCCATCACATCTGCCATGCACTATATCCGGAATGAGCCTGCCAGATCACCGCCAAACGGGCGAAGGAGTGGTCGGTAATTCTCATCTGCAGCGGCTAAGCCACTACTCATGCAAAACCTAGCCAGTCAAATGGCTATCCGTCTTCTCGGGACGAATCAGAAGTGTAGAATAGAACCGCCTGCCGGGTATAACCTTTCCCTTGCAGAGGAGTCGCAGCATCCGTACAAGCAGACCAGCAAGCAAGCCAATCGCGCCATCCAGCAGCGTCAGGGAGACAATCGCTCACCCTGCTGTCCGCTCTTCCACCAGTAGACGCTCTGTTTTCGTTGTACTGCCAATGGAACGATTGCAAACACGCACTTTGGTCCGGAATTTCTGCAGCTTCTGCTTCATTCTTTCTTCTTTGCAGGCCTCGTTCCAGAGTATCGGGTCCAAAGTCGGTGAAGACAAGATTGCTCTTGTTCCGGGAAGGTATCCAAATCGTTGTGCTCCTGCCTCATTTGGATGTTCGAAACAGACCCGGTGCCGAGTCGAATGGTTCGCCATCTGGCAACCGACATGGTGTCGAACATTTCCCAGAAAGAGGGAACGGGGGTGGAAAACTGCGCCCGCATTCCAGGTTTCCAGACTTCTGATGGCTGCTTTGCGACATCCACCGCGAGCTCCGCTTTTGTGACCTAGAGCTCTTTGAAAACTCCTCTGATTTGGAATCGGGAGAAGACGAGAACTACGCCGCAGACCGCGAAAGGATATCATTTCCTCGAGGGCTGAGCAGCTTGACTGGCAGGATGCATATAGCAAGAAGCTCATTCTTGATGTACCACTGAGAAATGAAGATGTGGGATGTAGCTTTGTGAAGCGAGATGTAATCCTGGCCGACGGGCGTTATAGTAAAGTCATGACGGTACGAACAGACCGTAGCGAGCCACTCTCGCAGTAACTTCGGTGTTCAGGCGGCATCGCCTCAGCCGCGTATCAGTGTATGGCAAGCCGCATATCCATATCTCTCGCGCCCAAAGAGGAGCTCCGCTTACTCGAGAGACGTTCACTACCCTGGTAGTAACGACTGGTATGCGGAACATCGTACGTGAAGTATCGAGGCTGGAGTATAACTAGTTGAAGACTATGGTAAGTGGCTGATGTTCGACTGCTGAGCCTGCGAGATGGGTGCGGAAGGCTGAAGACATGGCCTGCCGAATTGGCCTGGCGGTGTGCGCGGCCCGTTTGGCGGCCAGCTGCGGTTCCATCACAAGTGCCCAGGGGTGATGACCGGCTGAACGAAGAGTTCAAGTGGGCCGAACAAACGTCACAGCTTGTCGGTAACTCTGTCCCAAAATGGCCCTCGCCGACAAAGTCGATGCTGAAGCTCGCTACCCCTCAATGCTGCCTGAAACTGGGACACGGTTCTGATCGGGATGGCTTGACGTTGTGGGGGCAGCACCGGTGATGGACCGCTACGCTCCGACATTGACTAACATCGGTCCTAGGTATGAGGCAAGCGTGCATCGTATCGAAGTCTTCACGAAATAGCTTCGAAATTGTGGATTGGAAGTTGTTGATGTTGAAGAAGAAGTTTCGCGCTTATGCGGCGCGCCTGTCGCCCAACAAAAGAAGCGCTTCGAGAAAGCATCCTTCGATGAGGTTGACTTTGGAGGATTTTGGCGCTGTGGGGTTGTTGGAAGAAAAAAAGCTTCCCGTCAGTTAGCGCGAACGACGGCGAGTGCACTGGCCACACCTTGTTCTGAGTGATGAGGTAAGATTTTGCGATAAACAAGATAAGGGGCACATACAACCTCCAAGGTAAATGCCTTAAGGTAGGTACCTCAGGACTGACATGCGATTCTTCCTCCTCAACCTTGACCAAGATAGAGCTTCTCTTACGAAGCTCCTGCCATATATCCATTCTTCCCACCACCTGGATGGAAGTTCCCAAGGTAAGCTGTTTCAACAATGATCTTCCAGCAAGTACGACCATTCTCTTCCGTTTCATACCGCAGTTCATGTTGCTCTTCATTTTTCGAAGCTGCTCTTGCTGTGTTCTCGGGGAATCATCGGGTATTCTATCTGTGCTGATTGAGCATATTCAAGGACCCGGAATGATTATGTGCCTCATGCGAACGGCGATTGAGAGCGAAACTCTGTTGCCGTTAGCCGGATCTGTGGAAGGGAGAGAATACCATCACGACTTTACCAGCCCCTTCTAGAAGCCTGATCGGCGATTAACTCAAGACGCGTTCGTCCAATCTGACTATACACTAAGGTGCGGCAAGTGCCAGAAGTCGAGGTGCAGTACTACAGCAACGCACCGACTGTAGGCATGATGAGTCAGCAGCTCCACCAATGGGAGGAAGATGACAGACATCGCATCCCACTTCGATGGTCGATGTCCGACGACAGACACGAGACCTATCAAGGGCGGGCGACGTTTTTCAATTCAACATTTTTCCTTATTTTCTCTACGAATATTGTATTTCTTCGGTGATATCCATGTTACTTTTCAAAGAACAACTTGCTTGATGGCCCAAGTTCCATGACGAACCTCGACTTCAGTCCCGCATAAATCGAGAGGCATCTGCCGCTGGCAGCCGGCTGATTGATGGGAACACTGCCCAACGCCACAAGAGATAGCATCACCATGTTATCGCGATCATCCATTCTGGGCTACCTGTGTCTTCTATGGCCAACAGTTGTGTTTGCACTCAGTCACGCTCACCTTGCCGACCTTCGCAACGCAACTACCCAAGTCTTCCACCATGGCTGGGACAATTACATGCGCGTTGCATTCCCAGAAGACGAGGTACGCAAACACATAGAATCTGCAAGATATTGGGGACAGACTGACCTTGCATCTAGTTACGCCCGATATCCTGTACACCGTTGACGCGCGACCCGGCGAACCCCGGAAATTACGATTTGAACGATGTTCTCGGCAACTACTCCCTTACCCTCATCGACAGCCTTTCGACCCTGGCTATCCTCGCAGGGACACCCTCCGATGAACGTACTGCTGTTTGGGCTCTGCAGGAGTTCCAGCAGAGCGTCGCAGCTTTCGTCGAATACTATGGCGACGGAAGACGCGGGCCGTCAGGGGAAGGGCGAAGGGCGCGAGGCTTTGATCTGGACAGCAAAGTCCAAGTCTTCGAGACGGTCATCAGAGGAGTTGGTGGCTTGCTGAGCGCGCACTTGTTCGCTATCGGGGAGTTGCCTATACCTGGCTATAACCCTGGCCAAACCTTCAATGAAGACGAGGATTCCGATCCGCTGGAGCTGCACCCCATAGCATGGCCAAACAACTTCAAGTACGATGGGCAGCTTCTCAGACTAGCTTTGGACCTTGCAGAGCGACTCTTGCCTGCTTTCTATACGAACACGGGGTTGCCGTATCCGAGAGTCAACCTGCGACACGGCATACCTTTCTACGTCAACTCTCCACTACATAAAGTCTCTCGCGATGACCCGGATTCGCCTCGAGCGACGAACGAAAAGACAGATACGTGTAGCGCCGGCGCTGGAAGCCTCGTCCTAGAATTCACCGTTCTTAGTAGGCTCACAGGCGACTCAAGGTTCGAGCAGTTGGCAAAGCGAGCGTTTTGGGCAGTGTGGAAAGCCAAGAGCGACATTGGTCTTGTTGGTAATGCAATTGACCCTGAAAAGGGCGAGTGGGTCAGCTTTGACTCGGGGATCGGTGCTGGCGTTGACAGCTTCTTTGAATATGCACTGAAAAGCCATATTCTACTGTCTGGTCATGAGCTACCGAACGTCACCGCCTCAGAGCCACCCACTGACCGGCAGTGGCTCGATCCCAATACATTACACGACACACCTTTGACGCCTGAGGAGAACTCTGCTGGGGCTTTCCTAGAGGCGTGGCACCATGCGCACGCAGCTATTAAGCGCCACCTATACAATGACGCGCATCACCCATACTACATGACTGGTCACCGAACTCGCGGGTACGCTTTCACAAGCTGGATTGACAGCTTAGCAGCCTTCTATCCTGGCCTGCTTGCGATGGCTGGTGAGATTGAGGAGGCCGAGGAAGCCAACCTACTGTACACAGCCCTATGGACCCGTTACGGGGCGTTGCCCGAGAGATGGTCCGTACGTGAGAGACAAGTTGACTCTGGCATCGGATGGTGGCCTGGCCGGCCTGAGTTCATTGAGTCTAACTATTACCTGTATCGCGCTACGAATGATCCCTGGTATGTGCACGTAGGGGAGATGGTCCTTAGTGACATCAAGAGGCTGTGTTACACGAAGTGCGGTTGGTCCGGCCTCCAGAATGTCGACACAGGAGAGAAGGCGGACCGTATGCAGAGCTTCTTTCTTGGCGAGACCACCAAATATCTGTATTTGCTCTTCGACCCAGACCACCCGTTGAACAAGCTCGATGCCGCCTATGTCTTCACTACAGAGGCGCATCCCTTGATCATCCCTCGGAGAAGAACCAAGCCAACAAAGAAGCACGAACGCCGCAAACAATACAGCAGTGTCGATGTCTATTACGACGAGAATTTCACGAATACCTGCCCTATCCCAAAGCAAGTTCCTCTTACAGGTTCTGTTCTGGCTGCGCGGCCCGACGTCTTTCACGCAGCGAGTTTCGTCAACCTGCACACCATCTCCAATCCCCGTAGTGGAGTTGAGTTGGTTCCTGCTGGGAAAGGTAGCAATGGCTCGATATCAAGATACAAGGCAAACCACACTTTTTTTCCTTGGACGCTTCCGCGCACACTCATCCCGGACAACGGCACCTGTGCCGCCCTGCCTTTCAAGCCTACGCTAGTCATTGAGTTTCCGGCAAATATTCAACAGGGCAGCGTTGGGAGCGCCTTCAATAGCCTATTTGCCAATACTGCTGCCTTCAAGACACCTGTGGGCGTCAGGATCTCTGCCCTGAGTGGATTGAAAGTCCACTTCGTTCAGGAAGAATCGTTCGATTCAGCATACGATCATACATGGAGGGTCACCCAGGTCAATCACATGCCGCTGGGACGAGATGAGCCAGTACACATTGACGCAGACCTCCTGAAAGGCATCTCCGATCCTCTATTTAATCGTGTTCGGTACAATGGCTTTGTCGAGCTCATCATGATGCACGGGGAGCCGGAAGAGCGTAATGCCAGTGCACCTGCACCCGCCGAAGGGCTGGAGGTTGAGATTAGTGACCTTGACGATCAGGTTCAGCTCACTGAGGAGGCGCAATCTGAGCTCGTAGAAGATCAGACTTCCGGCAAGAGTATGAACACTGCCTACAGGTCCATGCTCAAGTCCATGATACGCGCTGTCACATCTGTCTTTGATCCCACCAACACCCCGGCGCCGCTCCCCGCTGGTGCCAAGGCAAACTTCCATGTTGAGAGCTACATGGGTGCTTTGGCAGTAGGCAAAGGGGCCGTTCCGCTTCCCGATGTTCCTGATGCTTCTGTCCCGAGCGATGACACCCCTCCGAACCTTTCTTGGCAGACAGTCTATCGAGCAGGCTTCGGATGTGATGGTCGCCTACCGGACGAAGCGCCTCGCAATCACCAGGTTATTGTCCTACGCCGTGGGGGCTGCTCGTTCAGTGAAAAAATTGCCAACATTCCCTCCTACACACCCTCACCGCGATCTCTACAGCTGGTTATCATTGTCGACGAGGAGGAGCTCGAGACCAACTATGTTTTCAGTGCCCCTGACTTATGGGAATATGAGATGATTAAGCCTCATCTGGACGTTGAGCAGGTTACACCGTCGGGGCTGCGACGGCCGCACCCCATCGCCATGGTGATGATTCGCGGCGGTGGACCGGAGGCTTACGAGAAATTTGGCAATGCCCTTGGTGTGGGAGTTCGGAGAAAATACTTCATCGAGACCCAAGGGCGGAGGGTGGATAACATCATTGTCCTGTAGACTGGGCAACGATGCCGTCAGAGTAGAAAAGGAGAGGTTGCTACTCGTCGAATGGAGGTTCATGGTCTTTGGGAGCATAGCGATACATTGTATATACGGGTCTGGAGGTGCATGATAGATACCACATGTGGAGGAGTTTCCGTTTTGCTTGATCAATTGATGTGGAATTGCTATTTAGAATTCAAGCCGTCAAAGCGATCCCCCCCCCCCCTTTTTTTTTTTTTAAATGGTGATCAAGGAAAACAGAAATCATTTGATTTCCCTGTGAGCTTTTGCTCAGTGGGCACTGATTTGTTCCTCTCTTTTGTTTTCATTCTTCAACTTCATTGCTTGTTCTATACTTTAGATGACAGGACCGAAGGATGTGATTTTGCATGTTGATTGACCTAAACGTTGAATCTCCGACCGATTGAATACCAGTCAGTCCGTGATGAGGGCTGCCGGCTGGCTTCATTGATGAGGTATATTATAGCCCTGCTACATGAAAGTCGAGTCAAAGTTCCTCCGTTGCGAGTCGCTCTTGCTGTTGAACACCTGTGGTAGATCAGATTGAGTGGGTCCGGAAGCCCCAGTGACGCCAAAGGAAGGTAGGACCCCTAATCAAATTAAGGTACCTACTATACCTTCCCGTAACTAAAAGTTCCGAGAGTGGCGAGGTTTTAGACAGGAGCTGTCAAGCAACGTTTAGTTCACCTTGCCTCAAAGTTAAAATCGAACTACCTTCCCCAAAGTTCATCACATTGAAGGGGTGTCGTATTTGCGTTGCTTCAAGGCACCCGTCTTACCCCGGATCATACCTTGCGCGACACGTCAAGGGATAGAATCGTTGTGCTGCAAGTGAACACATCAAGAAGCGCACTCACGACATCAACATACCTACTACCTATCTTGCACCTCAAATAATCACAGCACGTCATCGCATCTTCAAGGCTGTGTGATCAAGTCCCCCTTCATTTGACAGCCAAATATCCGAAGGACGGCAAGATTTGACACTTGGAGGGGTACAAAGGCGTACATCATTTGCTCCAAATATCATATCTGGGACGTTGTTCTTGACGAGAGGGCCGGCTCGGTTGAACCTTACAACGGAGCTCAACTCGCTATACAAACTGATACCTGAAGTCGTTTCTCCAAAATTTTGACACTTCAAAGCTTGACAATCAAATTTCAGCTATGGAGTCGCCATTTTTTGACAAGGAGCCTCAACCCAAGGCTGCGAGCTTCAAGGGTCGACTTCAGATGCAAGATTTCATGTTCACCCCGACCAGCGAACCACTCAACACCAATAACGCCAGTACTACCACTGCCGACAACATTTCCATATCTCCTAGCCCTTCTTCCCAGCGGCCACTCCGTCGTAGTCCACGGAAGCAGACTCCACTCGGCCCCGTCCCGTCCCCGAACCGAGTCACCAAGCAGACGGCCGGCAGCCGCGCCAAGTTGCAAGCCCCCGAGTCCGCTTCAACATCCATCTCTTTCAAAACCGAAGAAGCTGAAGAAGACTCACAAGACATCTTCACCATCTCCAACGAACCAAGCCCAAAGCCAGAGCCAACCTCAAACACAAAAACAAAACCAAAACGCAAACGCAAGGCCGCCGGAGGCTACGCACCACCCTCAACCTACGCTCACCTCCCCCACCTGACCGACATCCTCGCGCCAGACCTGCTGGTCCTCTTCGTCGGCCTCAACCCGGGGCTCCGCACCGCGGCCCTCGGCCACGTCTACGCCCACCCCTCCAACCTCTTTTGGAAACTCCTATTCTCCTCGGGCATCACCCCGCGCCTCTGTGCCCCAACAGAAGACCGCGACCTGCCGGCGCTGTACGGGCTGGGCAACACCAACATTGTCGCCCGCCCGAGCCGCAACGGCGCCGAGCTCTCCAAGGCGGAGATGGACGAGGGCGTCGGGGCCCTCGAGGATAAAGTTCGGGGCTGTAGGCCCGAGGTTGTCTGTATCGTGGGCAAGTCGATCTGGGAGAGCATCTGGCGGGTGAGGCACGGGAGGGGCATCAAGAAGGAGGAGTTTCGGTATGGGTGGCAGGACGAGAGCGAGAACATGGGTGTCGTTGCGAAGCGGGAGCAGGACGAGGGGAAGGAAGACAGCATCCAGGCATTTGGGGCGTGGGCTGGCGCCAAGGTCTTTGTTGCTACTAGCACGAGCGGTCTTGCTGCCTCGCTCCGCCCGGCTGAGAAGGAGAAGATTTGGAGAGAGCTGGGTGCTTGGTGTGAACGGAGGCGAGCGGAAAGGGAGGCGGAAGCCGAAGCTTAAGCGATATCACATAACGGTCGGGCGTTAATCATTTTCAACGAGGATATAAGTTTACGCCATGATGGCATGTCAGTAGCACCTGGCGTATATTCATTCAGCGTAGTCTCGACAAGCTAGCATATCATACTTGATTTGATTCATTCATCAATAACTAATAGTTCATTTTGCCGATCCCCAGCGATGGACCAATTCCCATAATCATTGGGCTCTTCCAGCGTCGTTTGCAGGGTATCATTCCAAAATAAAACTCCAAGAAACTCAAAAAAAAGTCATACAGCCGACCCTTATGCATGTAAACCCATCCATCATTAGTGTACAAAGGCGTGGTCGTACATCCAACGTCGGGTGCCTATTATGCCGCGAAGACGGTAGCGAGTACAACCACAACAACGGGCCAGAAGCCGAGCGTCTCCGCAGCGGTACGGAAGGCAGCGGAGCCAACCTCGTCGGAACCGCCGGCAGCGGTCGTGCCATTAGGCAGGGAGCCGTTGATGAGAATGGTCTCGTTGCCGTTGTACTCGCCAATGTTGACGACAGACTTGTTCAGCGCGGCGTAGCTGCCGTTACCGAGGAGCGAGTTCATGTACTCGGTGCTGTTGTTCTCGTCGCAGCCGCAGGGCTGGTACTCTTGGCAACCGCACAGCACCGGCTTCGTCTGGTTCTGGCGGGCCGTCTCGTTATAGTACCGGTACGGGTGGCTGTAGGGATACATGTGCGCGCCCAGCCAGAGACCGGGCCAGAAGGCCAGAGCACCACCGACGAGCAGGAACGGCACCATGTTACCCCTCCTTGCGCCGGCCGAATAAGGGACCGTCGCGCCGCCGCCATAGTATCTGCCACCGCCGTATGCTGGGACCGGGCCGCTTCCCGTCCTTGTCGATCCGCCAGAGCTATCGCGAGAACCGCCTCTCGAGGTGCTTGATTTCGTGTTAGTCTGCTGTCTGCTGCTTCTGCCTCTACCTCTGCCCGACGACGGCCATTTCCACCGTCCAGTTGACGAAGAAGGAGAAGAAGACGGGGGTCTGTACCTGGAACCACCACTACTGCTGCCACCACTTTTTGAGCCACCTGATGAACCGCCTTTTGATGAGCTTGATCCTGAAGAACCAGAGCCGGATTTGGAGCCGCCGGAGCGACTGCCACCTCCTGACCGGGACCCACCTGAAGAAGAGCCTCCGCCGCGACCGCCGCCGCCGCCGCCACCGCCCTTGCGCTTCCACAGCTTCTCGTCCTGCTGGGTGTTGTCGCGCTCGGATTTGGGGGCGAGGAATGCGACGTCGGAGCCGTGGAGACCGGGTTCCACGGCGGCGGCCCACGCGGGCGCAAGCAGCGTCAGCGCGACGACTGCGAGATCTAATCTCATTTTCGCTTTCGGTGGGAATGTGTTTTACTAGGCCCGACTATTCGGTAGGAGAGTAGATAGGTCGGTGCGTTTGCGACGTTGATGGAAAAGCGACGCTGCAAAAATGCCAATCTACAATACCGGATAAAGCCGTGCAAGTCTCGTGTGCGACTCGAAAGTAATTAGGCCGAAGATTGAGATTGGTATGAGCAAGATGGAAGATTTAAGAAGGTTGCAGGAATTGGCGGAAGTGGGAGCGAGTGGAATTTTGTCTCTTTCCCGTTTCAAGAGTGATGGGCAGGGCGTGTCAGAGTGCCAAGAGATTCGAAGTGTGACGGTCTATCCACACTGGCAGGGATGCTCGGGCTGGTCCAATATGCCGTCAGACGATGGGCTATGTGATGTGTAATGGACTGTGTGGTCTGGTTGCCACCACACTACTGAGTGAGTATGACGGATGGCCGGAAGAATTGGTACGCCCTGAAAGTTGTGTGGTTGCTTTCCTTGTCCTCCTTCCGCTCTTGATTGCTTGGCTGTGTTCGGTAGGATTTGGGTAAAGATGAAGTTCGGTTTACCGGTAAGGTAGGTACTTTCAGGATCGGCGCAGTAAGAGTTTCCTAGGTGTGTGCGGCGGTTGGAATGCGCGATGAAGTCAGGCCGTTGAAAGAAGGATTGGGGTCGGTGCGTGTCTTTCTTGGGATGTAGGGGTGCCGCAGTCTATGATGCAAACAGGGGCGTTTCCTGTCGCTTGGTAAAGTTGGTAAGGTAAGGTAAGGAGGCTCTTTGGTTTTTTTTGGTGAGATGATATTCTCAAAGGTCTTGAAAGGAACGATGACGAGGGGGTAAGTGGAAGCCTTGGATATCTTTATAACTCCAGACAGTGGAGGCAGCATCAGCTTGCCCCTTGCCTTTTTCAATTTACATCACGATAGACAGGCAATAAGCATTTGGTAAAGCCAAAAGGTTGCGGCACAGCCGAACGATCCTTCCTATGGATCCGCTCCCATCGTAAATCTTACCGTAGGCTGTTCCTCCTTCTGAAAATCCATGGCTGGCGTTGCCTGAGCCCTGGCATAAGCTTCGGAGACGGCGTTTCCCCATGCGCCACCGAGGCACCAAGCATTGTTTGTGATGGTTACCCATCCACAATTTTCAAGATATCAAAATCATACCGACAAACGCAGTCGCTCACCGCACACCGCCGTCCGTTTGCAGTCGAGGTCATTTCCAACAGGGTAAAAGTGAGCCCCCCGTGCCTCCCTCTATAGCAAAGTGGAAAGAAGCTACGCCACGAACCGCTGTGAGCGATCATCTGTCTAGTTCAATAGATCATTCCTTACGCCGTTTGCTTTCTACCACGCCTTGCCGCCTCTATACGGAATCGACAAAATCGAATCACTAACTGGGAATTTAGTGGGCAAGAATCTCGAGCATCTAAGCAAAGTCGGGCGATGCTAGAGGACTAGTTCAGGGACTTTGGCAACCAAAGAGCAAGCTTGAAAGGTACCTTGGCACACAGCCATTACCCGCCACAACACAAGTTTCTGCCTAATAAGAGCCCAGGGATGACAATGTGCCCAGCCATCTCGCTTATTCAAGCTTATTTGATGCTGTGGTTGTCACGCTCAGCAGTGACTCCAATAGGTTGATTGAGGCAGTGCACGCAGTGCATCACATTCCGCCCGCCCCAGTTGGCGGAGCGGACAGCTCGCACTTGCTCGCCTCTCATCTCACCTTCGTCATTCAGTGTGCCAACGTGCCTGCTATCGAAACTAGGTCTCATCACGGGCAATCGTACCCTCTTCCCATCACTCTCATGATCTGACTTGCTCACCGGCACTGTTGCATCAAGGTCATGCTGGTCATACTGGTACGAGCAGTACAATCAATGCAGCCTATCAGTACCAGACCTTGATACCCCAGAGCCAGTTGAGGTGGAACTTTTGGCCCCATATTCTTCAGCATTGATTCTCTCGTCCCTGGATGCCTCGCGAGTTGCCTTGCGCCACTTTTCTCGAACCTTTCCGACCTCGTGCTTCCTGCATAGTAATCATTGTTGCCTCCCCAATCGGGCGGACACCTCAAACCCCCTCGCATCAATACAAGCTCATTCGATTCAACTCATCACACCGATATGCGGGGTCTCGTCTACTCGGATTCAATTTGTCTGATCAAAGTCTTCCTTCCTTATTACCCTTATACCCGCGTCCTACCTATTCCCTCGGTCTCGGTCAAATTTAGATCCAAAGGTCCGAAGGAAAACAGAAAAGGCCTTGAACATGAGCGGCCCCGACAAGAGTCTACTGGACCGCTTGAGCGCGCTGAAAGGCGGCAGTCCCGGAGTGTCATTGGACAGGTCATCAAAGTAAATAAGAAGAAAAGACCACCGGCATCTTCGGGACAACCAATTTGCTAAGGTTTTCTATTACAAGTGCCCTGAATGTCTCCCTCACGGGCATCGAGCCAGCGAAGCCGCCCTCGAGGGAGGACGCACTGGCCGCTCGGTTGAGGTCTCTGAGAAACACACCCGAGCGCGAGGAACCGCCCCAGCAGTCCGCAAAGGTCACCACACCAGCGAGCTCTCGTCTCGGTCAGCAGTCTCCGGCGTCCCCATCTCGGGCATGGTCCCACACGGGCGGACCACAATCAGCAGCAACAGCACCGCCCCAGTCACAGCCGCAGCAGCAGCATCAGTCCTCGAGATCGTCCGCGCCGTCGTCCACCACCGCTCCGGCTCCGGCGGCTCCGACGGTAGAAGCGGGGGATGATGACGTCGATCCCCTCCTACAAACAGATGACCAGACCCTCGAGGATCTGCTCAGCGATGAGGACTTTGGTGGTGCGCCGCAGCAGTGGCAATCCGACCCCAAAGATGAGTCCGCCAAGGTGAACGCCCTTCTAGAAGAACTCTCGAAGACTTCGGTCGACCCATCCCGGGGCAATGGGCAGGACCACTCTGATGATGACTCGGATGGCGGGGAAATGGGCCGCGAGGTGAATGACCTGCTCACACAGGCTCTGCAGGAGGCGAAGTACAACTCTAGGCGTGACCCTATTGCACCAGTGTCGGGCGATGAGGGCCAAGATACTTCGCGGGAAGATCTTCAGGGTGGAGGTGACGGCGGCAAGGGGCTCTCCCTCCCCTCTGTACCTTCAACCATCGCAGCCCCCAAGGCAGACGACGAAGCCCAAGGCGGCGGCGACAGTGGCCTCCCCGACCTAGGGCTTCCCTCCGTCCCATCCAGCGCTCCCAAGCACGACGCCACATCAGACTTTAACAACGACATCGCGGCCCGCATGGCCGCGCTCAGCGGTCTCGGGGGACCCTCGTCAGACGGCGGCGGCGGCGGCGGCATGGGTCTCCCCTCCGTACCGACCTTCCAGCCCGCAGACCGCTCCGTGAAGCAGAAGCGTCTGACGTCTAAGACGGGCTATACGGACGAAGACGCCGCGACGTGGTGTACGGTCTGTCTGGAGGACGTCACGCTGCAGTGCCTGGGCTGCGAGGACGTCTACTGCACCAGATGCTGGCACGAGATGCATGTCGGTCCGGCGGCGGCCTTTGACGACCGGACGCACAAGGCCGTCCGATTTGTCAAGCCGGGTAAGGATAGCGAAAGACGGGTCATGCTAGGAGCGTCATGAGGAGAACATGTAAACAATGTTTGTGCATTCTGTGTCGCTTAAACGAAATGAAAGACTACCGACCCAGCCCCTTCCCTTCCCGCCATCGTGTGTGTGCCTTGACCCGTGTCGTGTTCCAATACAAATTCCACGCTTCCCATACCGTCAATGATATGCAATGTGCTTGTTTTACAACCCTTCCCGTATATGGTCGGCACAATACTTCTGATATCAAGGGTATTCATTCCTACGACTTAACTAGGCCTCGGAGGATCCGGCACCGTTGTTTCCCTCCTGCGTACCGTAACTGGTCTTCTTCGTGCGTCCCGTGATATCCTGCCACGTGGCTCCGAACCTGCGACCGGTGCTTGCCAGCAATCCCTCCTCTTCATCTTCCTCGGCGTCCTCGTCAACCTCGGACACGTTGAGCTTGGGGGCGCGGAAGAGTCCAGTAACGAAAATGATGAGGAAGATACCAAGGAAGACAAATTGGGCCCAGAAGTCAACCAGGCCGAAGAAGGGCCACGTGATTGCGATGCGGTTGAGGAACTCGGCCATGATGGAAGGCGTGCAGACCTTGAGGGCCTCGGGATCCAAAGCCTCAGAGCACTGCACCAGATAATCCGGCCTGTCCTTGCAGTCGGGGGTCTCGCCAGCGTGGTGAGGAGCTGTGCAGTATGTCTGAGTGCCGTACATGGAGTACTGAGGAGCAACCATGTTTGCGATAGTGTAGTTAATGGCAAGGATAATGAGGGCTAGCATGACTGTCGCAATGAGGAGGGCTTGCGGCGCAGTACGTCCCTTGCGAATCTGGAAGATGCGAACCCACAAGAACCGGATGCCGATGGTGGCGATGCCCGTGATTGAACTGCTGAAGAAGAAGAGAACCAGGAGAGCCATCAATACATAGTCAATTGGGAAGGCCTTGGCGGACTGAATGAAGATCCAGTTGATGGGCTGGAAAATGTTGATGTGACCCAGGATATAGCCGCACTTGCCCTTGCAGAAGGAGTTCTTTGCCTTGTCGATGCCCGTGATCAACATGGAAACCCAGATCAGGACGGAAAGCAAGAGCAGTAGGATACCGCCGAGAAGTTTGATGGGTCGGAAGACGGCGCAGACCTTGAGCCAAAATCTGTAAATGGTGCTGCGACCTTCTCCGGAGGCCTCGGCTGCTAGTCTCTCGCGACGCGTCAAAGTGCGCTCCTCGCGAACCAGTGCCTCGAGTTCACGCCTGTCCTTGGACGACATACCCTCAGGACGACCGGCATTGCGCATCTCAAGCTGGCGCTGGCGCTCCCGGTTCTGCTCCAAAGCGGTTGCGGTGCTTTCGGTAAGTTGGGGCGCAGAAATTGACGGCGCAGACTTGATGAAGGACATGGGAAGCAGGGCCAGTCCAGCTGCTGTGTAGACGACATACAGCAGAATTCCTAGGGTGACGAGGAGTCCAAGAGCAAAGGCAAGCGCCTTTTGACCGTTATTCTGGACCAGAATGCGCTTGAAGTAATCCAGGTCCCAGTGAGCACCGTTGTGATCACCAGCTGCTGGTACGAAGAAGCCGACCAAGAAGAGAATCAGGACCAGAATGACGAAGACGAGTGTGTACTTCAGCGCGCTGATGAGGCGGCTGCCGAACGACCGGCCTTCCTCGACTTCAATCTCATCGTATTCCTCATGCCAGAAGTAGGCAAACGGGATGATCAAGAGACACAGCAGAGCATCGAAGCTATAGAGGGAGTAGTAGACGATGCGTAATGTTTGAAGGATATCGTGAACTCGCGCCTCGGTAGCCCAGTCCTTCTTCACGCCAAGCGACGCGTGTGTTGTGGATGAAATGAGGGCGATGTCGACAGGCAGCAGAAGGACAGTTGCCAGGAGGGCTGTTAGACTGACAATAGCGACGATGCTGACTATAGCGGATCGCTCCCGGGGCGTCTGCCAGGTGAAGGTGGTAATGATGGCAGCCAGGAGGCAGAAGACGACTGCGGCGGCGTAAGCCACCCAGATGAGACTGGTCTGGAGCAGGCCTGCGTTGGCCATGATGAATCGTGGTTTGGCCGTATGGTTGCGGCGTTCGATGGCGATTATTTGGACCGTAGACCTTTGTTGATGTTTTCCGAGGAATCAATAAAGCTGGCGCTGAGCTGTGGGCATCGTCATTGTTTCACTGCTTAATTCCTCGGTGCTTGGAGAGCTCTAGCTTAGCATGCCTCAGAAGAGGTTGCGCCGGGTGACGTAACACGGGCAGCAGAGTTGCCTGAGCTGCTAGCTCCTGCTGTGGCGACAGGTTTAGCGAGGCCCCAGCTCCCAGTCAATCTTTACGCAGGAAGGTAGCCTGCCAGCCTGCCTGCCTTAGTGTGCTGCACCTGAGCGTCACAATGCTGATAGGGGGCACGGGGGACTGGGGAGTGCTGCAAGTGTTGAGGTCTAGACCGCTGGAGCCCTGTGGCAGCACCTGCGCAAACAACAATGGACGCCCCGGAGGTTCGGCTCTTTCTTTGATCCGCCTGCCGAGATCTCACCAATCAGAATGCGTGACATGCTTTCATGGGCTTTTGCGCGACTAGAGAGCTCTTGGAAGGACGGGAGCTACCTTATTGTTCGATTGATTTGCGACAGACAACGTCCTGCCTTGCGCTTCTGCAAGCCCACGATCTTATACATCGCCCTCATACACTAATGACAGCAAGACTTTTGGGGGCAATTGACTGAGGCTGCCAAGATGCAGTGCTATACAGAGCTCACGCCACCCACTGGTGTGCAGTACAGTCTCAGCTTGCCCTTCACCTCGGCGCAAAGCAATAATCTGGTCGTCGCAAAGGGCTCTTTACTGCAGATTTTCTCGACAAAGACTATTTCTTCCGAAGTCGACACATCACAGACCCGAGAGCAACAGGCTTCCAGGGCCGACGAGCCTTACGACCGCCGATTGAACGACGATGACGGCCTCGAGTCTTCCTTCCTGGGCGGCGACGGCATGCTGGTTCGCGCCGACCGATCAAACAACACCAAGCTCGTGCTTGTCGCCGAATTCCCAATATTTGGTATTGTGACGGGACTGGCAAGAATAAAATTGCAACACTCCAAGTCAGGGGGTGAAGCTCTCCTGATTGCTACAAGAGTTGCCAGGCTGAGCTTGGTCCAGTGGGATCCCGAGAAACACGCACTCGAGGATATCTCTATCCACTACTACGAGAAAGAAGAACTGGAGGGCTCGCCATTCGACGGTCCATTGAACAATTACCGCACATATCTTGCTGCCGATCCAGGTTCGCGATGCGCCGCCCTCAGGTTTGGCCCCAGATACATCGCCTTTCTACCCTTCAAGCAAATCGATGAGGACATAGATATGGATGACTGGGATGAAGATGTGGATGGACCTCGGCCGGCAAAAGAGCCGTCAGCTGCAGCGGCCACAAATGGAACTAGCAACATAGCAGATGTACCATACTCAACATCATACGTCCTCCCTCTTCCGCAGCTTGATCCCAGTCTCCTTCATCCTGTGCACCTCGCCTTCTTGCATGAGTACAGAGAGCCTACCTTTGGCATCATATCCTCGACACAACGCCGCTCCCACACCCTACCTCGCAAGGATCACTTCTCTTACAAGGTCTTCACGCTCGATTTACAGCAGAGGGCCTCGACCGCGATTCTCTCCGTCAACAACCTTCCCCAGGATCTCTTCAAAGTCATCGCCCTGCCAGGTCCCGTCGGTGGCGCTCTACTCGTTGGCACGAATGAGTTGATCCACATAGATCAGTCTGGAAAGCCGAATGGTGTGGCCGTGAATGCCTTCACCAAGGAAACCACAAACTTCCCTCTTGCAGATCAGTCTGATCTGGATTTGCGGCTCGAGAATTGCTACATTGAACTCATGTCTGCGGAGAATGGGGAGTTGCTCATGGTCCTGAGCGACGGACGACTGGCCATCATCACTTTCAAGATTGACGGACGCACAGTCTCCGGGGTCAGCGTCAAGCTTGTCCCAGCCGAAGTTGGCGGCAATATTGTCCAGTGCAGTGTTTCCTCCATCTCGAAGCTTAGCAAGAATGTTTTCTTCCTAGGAACTACGGGAAGTGACTCACTTGTTCTCGGCTGGACACGAAAGCAGACGCAGAATGCACGCAAAAAAACACGGTTGGTCGACGATTCGTTCGAGTACGACCTGGAAGACGAGGATATGGATGATGACGATGACGACGATCTGTATGGCGAAACGACGACAACAGCGATTCAACCCGGTGCGACTGCCAATGGGGTTTCCAAAGGAGGAGACTTGACTTTCCGCATTCACGATTCCTTGCTGAGCATAGCGCCCATCAAGGATATGGTATCGGGCAAACAAGCGTTCGTCCCAGATAGCGAGGAAGAGAAGAACTCAATCGGTGTCGTATCTGACCTGCAGCTCGCCTGTGCGGTGGGTAAGGGCAACGCCGGCGCTGTTGCTATCATGAACCAAAACATCCAGCCGAAGGTCATTGGCAAATTCGAGTTCCCAGAGGCTAGAGGATTCTGGACCATGTGCGTTCAGAAACCCATTCCAAAGTCCTTGCAGGGCGATAAGGGGGCCAATGCCGCAGTTGGCAGCGAGTTTGACGCTTCATCTATATACGACAAGTTTATGATTGTTTCCAAGGTCGATCTAGATGGATACGAGACGTCAGACGTTTATGCTCTTACTGGCGCAGGCTTTGAGGCGTTGTCAGGGACTGAATTTGATCCCGCGGCTGGCTTTACAGTGGAGGCGGGTACTATGGGGAAGCATTTGAGGATCATTCAGGTTCTCAAATCGGAAGTACGGTGCTACGATGGAGGTGAGTCGTGTTGCACTCTGTCTGAGGTGTTCGCTACCGTCGCTAATCGTTATTCAGATCTTGGGCTGAGCCAAATCCTTCCGATGCTCGATGAGGATACCGGCGCTGAGCCACGGGTGATCAGCGCCAGCATCGTTGACCCTTATCTTCTCCTCATCCGGGACGACTCGAGCATTATGGTGGCTCAGATCGACAGCAATTGTGAGTTGGAGGAGATGGAAAGAGAAGACGACACTATCCTCTCAACGAAGTGGCTTGCCGGATGCCTGTATAAAGACACGAACGGTCTCTTTGGCCATAGGCCAAAAGATGAGGCCGCGACAGAAGACCACAGCATTTTTATGTTCTTGCTGAGTGCGGCAGGGGCTCTCTATGTGAGTACCAGGCATTATCCAGCCGGGACACGTTTTGCTAACCTACTGACAGATATACGCTCTCCCTGACCTTTCCAAGCCAGTCTACGTTGCTGCCGGCTTGACCTATGTCCCTCCTTTCCTCTCTGCAGACTATGCAGTCAGGCGAGGCACCGTCCAAGAGACGCTGACTGAAATCTTGATGGCCGACCTTGGGGACGCTACCGCCACCTCACCACACCTCATCGTAAGTCTTCTCGCTTTGAAGGAGTTGGTAGCTTGCGCTAATTTTTTTGTAACAACAGCTCCGTCATGCAAATGACGATCTCACTATATACGAGCCGCTTCGTCCCACGAAACAGGACGAATCCGTTGGTCTGACCAAGACTCTTCATTTCCGCAAATTCAACAATCCTTCTCTTGCCAAGAGTCCAGTCGAAGTTGCCGACGATGACGCCAACGAGCAACCGCGGTTTGTTCCACTCCGGGCCTGCAGCGACATCAATGGTTACAGCACCGTCTTCTTGCCTGGGGCCTCGCCGTCCTTCATCATCAAGTCCGCCAAGAGCAGTCCGAAGGTTGTCGGCCTGCAGGGCATTGGTGTGCGCGGCATGAGCTCATTCCATACAGAGGGCTGCGAGCGCGGCTTCATTTACGCTGACTCCGAGGGCCAAACGCGAGTCACACAGCTCCCTGCGGATGCAAACTTTGCCGAACTGGGCGTTTCTGTGCGCAAAATTCCCGTGGGAGATGCGGTTGGCCTGATTGCCTATCATCCGCCAATGGAGACCTACGCCGTTGCGTGTAGTGTCTCTGAGGCCTTTGAGTTGCCAAAGGATGATGACTACCACAAGGAGTGGGCCAAGGAAACCACGACCATATACCCCCGGACTGAACGCGGCATCATTAAGCTCATGAGCCCTACTACCTGGTCCGTCATCGACACGGTAGAGCTCGAGCAGCATGAGGTAGCAATGTGCATGAAGACGCTTCACTTGGAAGTCTCCGAAGAAACCAAGGAGCGCCGTATGCTCATCACCATCGGTACCGCTATCAACCGCGGCGAGGACCTACCCATCCGCGGCCGTATCCTCGTCTACGATGTTGTCCCCGTCGTTCCGCAACCCGGCCGCCCGGAGACAAATAAGAAGCTCAAGCTCGTTGCGAAGGAGGAGATCCCCCGCGGCGCGGTCACCGCTATTTGCGAGGTCGGTTCTCAAGGACTCATGCTCGTTGCCCAGGGACAAAAGTGCATGGTGCGTGGTCTTAAGGAGGACGGCACGCTACTGCCCGTCGCCTTCATGGACATGAACTGCTACGTGACGGCGGTCCGCGAGGTCCGCGGCACGGGCTACTGTCTCATGACGGACGCTTTCAAGGGCGTCTGGTTCGTCGGGTATGCCGAGGAGCCGTACAAGATGATGCTATTTGGCAAGAGTGCGGGCAAATTCGAGGTCTCGACGGCCGACTTTGTTGTTGCCAGCGACGAGCTGCATATTGTCGTCTGCGATAAGGACGGTGTGATCCACGTGATGCAATTCGATCCGGAGCGTAAGTCCAACTCTTGAGCACTAATTCACTGTCCATGGCCCTAGAAACTAATACTATTCACAGATCCCAAATCACTCCAGGGCCATCTCCTTCTAAACCGTGCTTCCTTTTCTGCGGCACCAAACCACCCAACAGCAACCCTCTCCCTCCCCCGAACCTCGGCGTCCCCGTCGCCGGCCAACGCCTCCAAGAACCCGCCTACGACCCTCCTCCTCGCCTCTCCGACAGGCGCCCTCGCCTCCCTCAATCCCCTTGGGGAACAAGCCTACCGCCGCCTGACGTCCCTGGCCAACAGCATCGCCGGCGCCGTGCCCCAGGCCGCGGCGACGAACCCCAAAGCCCACCGCCTGCAGCCCCTCGACGCGCGCACGCCCGGCGTCGACACCAGCGCGGGTCGCAGCATCGTGGACGGCGCGCTCCTCGCCCGCTGGAACGAGCTCGGCGCCGGGCGAAGATTCGAAGTCGCCGGCAAGGGCGGCTATGGCGACGTCCTCGAGGTCAGGGGCGAGTTGGAAGGTGTCTTGGGATGGAGCGGGATAGCCTACTTTTAAAGAAGCACAATCTTTCCAGCCATTCTTTTAGGTAGATCTAAAAAAAACGAGGTGATAATTTGGAATTTGGCGAATTGTTGAGAGACAGAATGGGGGGTTCGAGAACGAAAAACAAGACAAGGAGCTGCTGATGGTTTTTTTCTGGTCATGAGCAAACATTCAAGATAGAGCAAAGCGTAGCGCTCGTGTAGTATACTTCATTCAAGGCGTCATACCTGTGACCGACAAAGACTTTTTGAAACAATGTTATCGCAGCGCGCACAGCAGTATGTAGGACGATGATTGACACATGTGGTGTAGAAGATGTTTAAAAAAAAATCATACTAATGGGTATACTATTTACTTCAACTAAGGAATCTCCCGCTTCTTTTGATGATGCGGTATATCATTTGCAGGCTCTTGCTCTTTGGAAGAATGGGATGCCAACTCGTCTCCATCTCGTCTTGGCTCATCGACAGTGAAATGCATACTGCGCACTGTCTTCGCTCTAACAATTTTCCCGCCATGAGGCATCTGTGTTCAGGCACGAGACCCCTAAATCGTACACGTGCCGGAGCAAGCGACACTATTTGAAATGCTGGTGAAAGTCGGCGTTTGTTGAAACATTAAATCTTAAAGCCGCCACAATACGGTAGGAAATGATCGAATCCTACTCTACGCCGCAGCGTGGTTCTTGCGACGGATGCTACCAAAACGACGCTTTAGGCTGTCGCCGAAATGCTTGCCGGTGCTGTTTTGTCGATGGACGTCGGCGCTGTTGGAATGTCCCTGAGGCAACTCGGAGGGGCCGGGTCTTCCGTCTGCAGCATTGCTGACACTGCGCTGACGTACCATTGCCCCGTTGTCCTTACGTGACTGGGCGTTGATGCCGGAGCGCATCTCGTATTCTGCGGGGCTGTTGCCGAGAGACGCCTTGCGCATACGCTTCTTCTCCTTAAGGTCTCTCTCGTAGGTGTAAGAAGGCTCTCCCTTCCCCTTGAGATCATCCGGATGGTATTGCTGTTTTCATTAGTCTCAAGCTCACGTTGCAAGTTTTCAGAACTCGTGTCGACTTACAATTCCATCCCATCTTTTGTAAGCGCCGCCTTGGTTATTGGGCTCACGCATGAGATCGGCTCCTTCCTCATAGTTCATGACATTGCCGCTCATGTCAGTGCCACCGGCGGGAATGAGACCGGTACCTTGCAACGGCACATGCTTGTCCAGGGAATCCTGAATGTATTCACGAGGCGTAGCCCTCAATGCCTCCATATTGGACTCTCTCACAGCCTCAACGGGCGCATACCTCTTGTTGCGGTTGCGGGATGCCAAAGTGGCATCATAGGGGCCGCCGTGATGGTATACGCCGCCGATACTGTCGAGCGAATCAATGGTGTCCGTCACGGGACCATATTTGCGTGTCCTAAGGTGCGGCGCACGGTCTGCGGCGCGCTGCTCGCGCTTGATCATGTCTAGAGGTCGGTGAGACATGTCGCCGGGGAACCTCTGGTTGATGGAACTGGAACGTCTAAGACCGCTGGAGCCTTGGTGTGAGTTCACGCTCTTGCTGCGCTGTACTGAAGAATCGGGTTGGGTTCCGTTTGCCTCAGCGATAGAGCGAGTGCGTGCGCTGATGCTCCGAGTGACACTTGTGCTTGGTGGGAAGCGGTTGCTTGGCGAAGACGGGCTTCGGAGACCGTTGCTTCGAACACTGGTACTACGGCCAGGGGGATGGCCTGACGAAGATGGTGATGTTGGAGAAGCAGGTCCTCTAGAGAGTGACACTGAAGCGCGTTGATAAGTCGGTGAAAACGGATTGGATGAGTGAAAGCTGGATCGAGTTGGGCTTGCGGATGCAGGCGGAGTGGGATACGATGAGGTTCGACTGTGAGCTCTGTGGCTGGTCTGGCTCTTGTCGCTACTCTGAACTGGTTCTTTGCCTTTCTTCTTCTGCGAGAAAGTTCGAAGCAGTGGATCGGGGTTCATGAAAGAGCTTCCGGGACCTGTTTCTTGGCTTGGTTCGGGAGCAGTAAGAGGGTCGAGCAAATATGCTTTAGCCTACGATAGTTGAGTTAATTGATGAGTTGGATGTGAAATGGTAGGACAAATGTGATTCAAGGTCAAGTAACATGAGGAGATAGGAAGTTTAAGAGCAACGAGAGGCCGCGCATGCTTATGTGGAGGGGACCCGTATTATTTACGTCGTCAAGGGCTTAGCTGCAGTACGAATGATGTGAGGCAGAGTTCGGAGCTGTTCTTGGAAATCCGGCAGATTGGATGGGCAGTGACGCAAGAAGGGACTCTAGAGCAGCGTGGTCGGGGTGGCTTGAGCCGTGCATTGCAGGGGACCCGTCCGTACCTTAGCGACCAGCACATCTAAGTTGGCAGGGGTAGCTTGGACGGAGAGGGTGGCTTTGAAGAACAAGTTCGGGCGCAAGCAGCTGGGGCCGTCGGGTGCCCTGACAGGATAGAAAGG
Organism: Colletotrichum acutatum; assembly: GCF_030867785.1. Classification (NCBI taxonomy): domain Eukaryota; kingdom Fungi; phylum Ascomycota; class Sordariomycetes; order Glomerellales; family Glomerellaceae; genus Colletotrichum; species Colletotrichum acutatum. Next base: position 819,665 of record NW_026848995.1, read on the forward strand.
ATGGGCGAGACGGGACGATCGGCTTCGACCAAGGCTGACGACACTTGAACAAGGTGACTGGTTGGGCCGAGACTTGCTTGGGTGACCGGGAGTGACGGAATTTGGAACGTTGGGACACGGGCTAGAAGGGCAATGATAAGGCCGCAGATGCGATGGTGACGGGATCGGAAATGTGGAGAAAAGCGAGAACAGAAAAAGAACCGTGGGCGATGACGATGTTGGCAGTAGCGCGCAGTCGGGAAATGAGCAAAAAAGATAATATTAACAACAGCAGCAACATGCACTTGTAATAGTGCGCGGTGCGCCAGGGTATATAGAAGTGAATTGGAAATTGGCCAGGCCATTGACTTACCCACTGCTTGTCGGATCCGTCCATGGCTACTGACGTCGATGCGACAATACCGGTGAATGGATGTGTATCCTTACGGTGAGGTAATCGGGTAACCCGGTGCACAGGCGAAGTCGCGAAGACGGAGTCAAGGTAGGGATAGAGACGAGCAAGTGGTCTAGCGGAAGCCTCGAAATAGGTCGGCAGCTCGTTTACTGGAGATTGCGATGTTTATTTCGAATGATCCGAAAGCGAGTCCGTCCTTTGCCAAGACAATGAAGTGATCTCGGTGTACACGGTGTATGCGGCACACCGAAGGTGATTTTGCAGATGGTAGTGGGACAGTTGAAGTGTTGTGTCAAAAAAGAAGCATGCGAGATGCAAAGCGAAGCAATGCAATGCAGACAAGAGACGAGAGTTGAGAGGACGTGGAAATCCGGGGCGCACCAAAGTAGGCGCGAGTGCCCTTTTGATAGTTTCCAGCGTCGTCCATTGTTCCGTTTGGTGGGAAAGAAGTAAGGAGCTTGCCAGGCGAGGGGCAATAGAGTCATGAGCATGAGCATGAGGGTGGGCGAGATGCCGACGACAGGCACAGCCAGTCCAGGCCCGTTCCTACCTTGAGCTTGTAGACCCCGTCCTTGTAAGGCAGGTCGGCTGCATGTGAGTGAGACTACGGAGTACAAGTAGTCGTACCTTACTATGTACACAGCAAGGTAAGGTAGGTAAGTGTGAGCAAGTGAGTGTGTTCAGTGTGCGAATGCAGCAAGCGCAGAGAATTCTGCGCTTATTGCTTGGACTTCCGGGAAGATGCCAGCATGGGAAGTGACCATCATGGGACCTGCGCTGACTGGGGCAGCCGAGCTTTCCATTGGTGACTTGTACAAGTGTACATGCCTTACTGCATAAGGTAGCGACCTCGTTTGTGGTGTTTTTTGTGATTTGTGGCTGCAGTGACAAGGACCTGGACTTGGGAACTTTCGAGTCTGGTGGGAAGGAGGGGAAGGGATGGAGGGGAAAGAAAGGGACTGGACCGAGTCCGCATGACTGAATGGTGTGGGCAGGTACGCGAGACGGCGGGGAACCTGCTTCCTGCCTTACATAGGTACCGTCCGAGGGTGCTTCCATTTGCAGTGTTGGGCAATTTTCTCGAAAGATGGGAAGTCACTGTCCAGGAGAATTGTACCAAATGATTGGAGGCTCTCCCTCGTACGATACTTGCTGCGGTACCTTGCATTATCTTGTCTTCCTTCCTGAACAGGTTGAAGAAAGAATGTCAACACCCATCGCCAACTTCACCTCGACATGTTCGCTGATCAAGAACTGCGCAGTCTCCCTTGATTCAGCATCACGAGATCGGCACCGAACCACGACTGTCCCCCAGCCTCTCCGACATCTCTCACGTGCGGTTCCATCTTCTCCTCTTCCCCTCAGCGGCTCCGCTCAGACTGTCACGATCCCTGCAGGGTCTTGCAACGGCATCCTCGAGGAGCACGAATAGGTAGGGCAAGACACGAGAAGAAACGAAACATTTGCCCGCTAAATTGACTTAGCTCAGCCACAGGCACCCGATAACGGGACACGCGGACCCTTGAACGACGTCTAGTCGGACATCGCATTGGTTACTGAGCCCTACGTCATGCCATTGGCAAAGTAAAAAATCCTCTAGTCAGGGGATCGGCAACCGCAACATCCCACTTCACCTTTCCGCCAATCTACCTAGCTTCTACTCCGTACTCTGTACACCATGTAGCCTTTAGCTTACTGGTATCCCGTAACTGTTGCAGGGCTGATGTGACAGTCGCGTGTTCAAAAACTAATGGATAGAATGGATAGTGCTGCGCAAAAATAGAATCGGAATGCGCGGACATTTGGACCTAAACGGCACCGACACCGGCAACTAATTTGAACAAAGGGACGGTGATATAACGGAGCCTCCGTGGCCGAAGCGTCCACGTACGCTCCATCCGCCTCCGCTGCTTCCACTCTGTCAGCACTCATCACACAAGGGACTCGCGGCATACCCAGGCCGCATAACGGGGTCATACGGGAAGGGTCCGGTCCACGTCCCATCGCCCCTCTTGTCAGGGCAATGCTTGCCCGCGACACCTTGAGGGAACACGTCGCCCAACCGGGAACGGCCTTCACCGCCAGCAACTAAAAGCAATGAGCTTGAAATTATGGTCGTCGGCATTTCTTTACAGGCCAAGAGAAACATCGAGCAATGGGGCTCTCATTTGCACAACCTTATGCCGAACTTATGGCAGTGGTAGACTCGCGATCAAAGTCTTGCCAGACACTATGCTAAAAGAACATCCCGAACTCGTGAACATATTGTGAGGCAAGGAAAGCCTTTCTGTAGCCCGGATGTCTGGCGCCCGTGAGTGGAAAGGCGCTGCTCTGCGTTGCGTGCCTGGGCGCACCTCGATCGAGATCTTGCAACAAAGCTTCGGCCGCATGGTGCTTCTCAAAACAGGCAAACCGCTGCGGCCGGTGCCCGCTTCATCCTCTTCCACCTACGGGCACCAACTGCCTCCGTCCTGTATTACCACCTTTTCCAACCACCATTAGACGCTTTCAGGCGACGAGGTGTTAGATCTAGAGCACCGGGCTTGCTCAACGCCTATTGGCTCAATTACCTCGTCACTGACGCCGAAACACGCATCCAAGGGATCTTCTCTCCGGTCTTCTTCTTGTCGGTCCCGACAATGGCTCTTGTGGACTACTCGTCATCTGACTCAGCTTCAGAGGCCGGGTCACCTCCGGCCAAGCGGCGCAGAGAAGATACCCACGGCTCCGTGCCAGCCGGCCCTGCACCTGGCGCCGGCGCCGGTGGCCAAAAAAGAACGCTGCACAACCCTCCCGCCTCGTCGACCACGAAGGAGAACAATGGCGGCACACTGACGCTTCCGCCCCTTCCGGCCGAGTTCCATGACCTGTACGCTTCTACGGTCCGAAATGCCACTGCCGACAACCCAGCCCTGCACCAGGGCCGAAAGAGGACCATTCCCCATATTGTCGGCAACTGGCCTTCTCACGTATACGTTGAGTGTGAGTCTCACCCATTCCATTCTCTCGCTGCCACACCCACTTGAGATATTACCGACTAATCTCTGCATGTAGGGCATCCCTCTGCGGACCAGCATTCTCTCCTCACTGCTCTGCTGGACGAAATCACTCCTTTGCTTGGCACACGGGAGCTGACCTCGCTTCTAACTTCGGACCTCAACGCCCCCCTGCCACTCCACATCTCGCTCTCGCGGCCTCTGTCCCTGACCACGACTCAAAAAGACGCCTTCCTCTCCTCCTTGACGTCTTCTTTGTCTTCCACCACCGGCAAGTTCAGTCTATCGCCTCGTGGCCTAGGCTTCTTCAAATCACCAGATTCGGATCGGGCCTTTCTCGTACTCCGCGTAGCATGCCCAGCCGCCTCATCGCAAAGTGACACCACCACCGGCAGTAACCCGCAGCTCCGCACCCTGCTCAACAAATGCAACGTAGTCGCCGTCCGTTTCGACCATCCGCCCTTGTACCAAGCCCACGCGACTGAGCTAGTTGACGATGCGTTCCATGTGAGCATCGGATGGACGTTTGGGCTCCCCGAAGAAGACGCGTGTTTGCGGACCTACGGCCTACTGAAGACGCCGCAGTTCCGTGACATTCGAAAGTGGCAGATTGATGTTTCGGGTGTCAAGGCCAAGATTGGCAACGTTGTCACTCACATCCCTTTGAGTAACTCGTCCCAAAAGAGAAGGAACAGCATCACTGAGGACGGCGTGTATCAGTAGTAAGGCATTCAGAAACATTTGTATGATACCAAGAAACGGAAGCCGATTTTTGGGGTGCTGGCATCGATGTGTATATACAGACAGGTCACGGTACTACCTAGTCTAAGGAGCATTCTAGCTCCGTAAAAATAAGAATCAAGAAACGCCATTTGCCCGCGCCCGGCCATGCAAAGTACTTTAAATGATATGCCATGCTAAGATGTTCAACAGCCAAAACTAAACAATGAGCGACTGACCAATCTACAACTCGTCTACGATCGGGCGCTCAAAGTGCCAGGTTCTAGGTGTGAGGGGCAGGCCGACAAAGTACTGGTAGAATCGCAGTATCTCGAAAAGAACAACATTGAAGCTGTTTGACAGTTGTTAGTCTTCTTTCCCCCAAAGTTTTCGGTCTGTGGTGATGTGTTCAAACTTACATAGTCTTGGGAGCCTGAACCCACCGGCGTATTACAAACTTGAAGGCCTTGTAAATGCGGCCAAACTCTTCGTCAAACATGTCCGCCAGGGTGTCTTCCTCTACAGGCTCGTCCTCGCCGTAATCCTCCTCGGGATCGACCTTTTTGGGCTCGGCGTCTGGTGAAGTCACCACGTTGTGCGGCTTCTTGGCCCGGTCGGGAATCGGGCTGGAAGCCTTAGCTGCCGCAGCAGCGGCGAGGGCCTCCTCGGAATCAACCATCGCGCGGAATTTGTTAATGGCCGCGAGAGAGCTGCTGATCCGGGCGTACGTGTTGAACAGGGCCACCAGCTCGGTGCGCTTGAGGACGGGAATATCCTCGCTAGCATTGTCGAACTCGAAGAGGACCTTGAGTGCGGTTCCGTAGCCATTGGTCTGCAGCTTGCCCCAGAGGCGGCACTTGTCGCAGCCGACGCAGTCCATGACACGGCTGACATTGCGGAAACGGTTGCGGAAGTCCTCCTTCAGCGACGGGCCCTCACCGTTCTTAAACATGAGGCTCTCGTCAAAGATCTGAGGCACGCTGGCCGCTCCTTCAGTGACCTCGAGGACCTTTGATCGCGTCGCGGCATCCTGGTCGATGTCGCCCGAACAGAAGGTGTAGTCGCGGCCCTGGAGGTAGGGACCAAGCTTGGCGACGGCGCGGGTGACGAGGGCGTAGTTGAAGTAGAGGTTGCTAATTCGCTCAGGGTGGGTGTGAAGGCGACCGCGGTAGCATGCCACATTGGGCTGCCATTCACCCGTGGTCTGGTTGAGGAAATCCCAGCAGAGGTGGGTGCTGATGCTCGCGTGCATGCCGGAGATGACACGATAGAAGACGCGCTTCTCCAAGCACTCGTCGCCGGCCTCTAGGCCAGTCTGAGCTGCAAACGGAGCGTTAGGCTGCGTCTCGCGCATCTGATCCAGGGCCTGCTGGCGCCCGACTGCCTCGAGAACCTGACGGAAGTCCTGTGCCGCGGGGCCCTTGTGGGGGATCTGCGACTGTCCTAGGGATGCCGAGTGCGGGAAAGAGCTCTTCTGGAAGCAGTTCTCGCGGTAGATGGCGTCCCAGACTTGCGCGGCGCCCATGCCAGCGTATCCAGTGAATCGTTCGGGGTTGCGGAGGAGGCTCACGTAGTCACCCTTGGAGCTCGCGCTCTCATCTTCGGGGACGCAGTAGTCTCGCTCGTCGCACTCGTCGTCATATTCCACCACGCAGCTCTCGCCGACCTCCAGGCCTAATTTTCCTTGTAGCGGCCGCTCGGGGCGCTCGTGTTGCACTTTTCGGGGCGGGTGTTTCGCCAGCGGGCCTTCCAACTTTCCGAGCTCACTCGCCCTCCAGACTTCAGGGATGTCCTCCTCATTGTCGAGCGTCTCTACGGCGCAGGCAATGTTGCCGCACATGCCATTTTCATCGTTCCAGAAAGGGCACTTCTTGTGGAAAAGGTTCAGTCGGTAGTGTGAGAAGAAGTCGGTCGATCTCGTCAGGTCGTCGACTAGGGGTTTGACCTTAGTATTCAGTTTATCGAGGGTAGAGTAGGAGGCGCATGCGTCGGAAACAATGGCCTTTGGGGAGATCTGGTACGACGAGTTAGAGAGAGAGATTCGGTACTCGGATACTGCGGCGGTGACGTAGGCCCTCGAGAGGAAGAGAAGGAGAAAAAAAAGGGCGGCATACCGCACAATCATCTTGGGCGCTCTCGCATTGAACTGGAGAACCCCAGAGTGCAAAGACAGAGAGGAAGAATAGTCTGCTGGCAGACTTCATGGTGATCGAACGAAGCTTCCAGCTTCGCGGTACGGGTGGCGGATCGGAGGGTTTAATATGCAGCTGCAAAGCAAGAACAGACGGTTGCCAGCTTGTGAATTGCTTGCGCAACTCTAACGGAGATCGTTGGTGAAGTTGACAAGTTTCCAAAGGTTCGGCTGAAACGTTGCGAGTGTCCGGGCTCCTGCAGCGCAGATCCGAGGCTTGGGTACGCTGCGATGGAAATGCTGCAGCGTTCAAGCAGGGTCAACTTAGGTTGGGTGAGGTTCGTTTCGGAGAAACGGCCGAGGACGTTGGAGGTTAATTGAAAGGTAAAATGGGGGGCGATCCAGTTTCTTGTCTCAAGTCTTAGACCGGAGATGCAAGTGGCAGAAGTGGCGTCGTCTTTGTCTCCCACCAATTGTGACGAGCTGGGGCCTCGAGCTTTTTTCTTCTCCTTCTGGCTCGATAGGAGCAACTGAAATAGAGGAATTAAAGAAGGTGATGTAAGCAGGGCAGAGAGGACAGAGTTAGTGTAAAGTGGGATGTTCTGGAAGAACGGGACTTTCGGGCCTTTTTAGACATTTCCTGTCAAAGGAAGCTGGCAGGCTACAGAGTCATGCGAATCTGTCCTCAACTGTATGCGATTATGGCAGGAAGGCAAACGTGGAAGTAGCAATGGCACCCCCCGAGCTGATTAATATGCAGCTGAGGGGTCCCCCAAAGTATCCGTACCTCGAGGTAATTATCGTGTTACTTTATCTGGCGAGGATTGGCTGATCCCGAAATGCGACCACTTGGACCTGCTACTAATATCAAAGTATCCTGGTATGTCTGGGCCTCGCACTCCAGCTCCCCGTACCTTAAACCTCACTCCAAAGTTCCTGATGCCGGCATGCTGTCTTAACTCTTACGGGGCAGCAAACGCTAATTTGAGAAAGCGAGGGTGGTCCGGTATTCAGTGGTGTCGGGTACCTCCAGCCTCCAGGGCCTGGTTGAAAGGTGTCCTTCTTTGGGGTGGAAAATCAGCAGATGTAGGAGCCAATTGGGACCACTCTGGCGCCAAAATAAGTTGCCGCCGTTCCAGCTCGTCTCTCGGATGCCGCCGCCGCCATTCAGCTCGTTCCGGCTTGGTGCATCCCGCCGACTTGCCGATTGCAGACCACGGAGCTTCTGTCATACGCCTGGCCTCCGCCCATTCCCTGCAACTTTGCACGTGTCGACCGACTGATATCACTTTCATGGATGCCTGAAAAGCACTAAAATGCTTTCGTTCTTCGTCTCTCGCATTGACAGAGTGACGTTCAACAGCACCCTACCGCACATCAGGTAGCACTCGTAGATCCGAAAGCCTCATGCAGCACTGCTCAAGATCTAGGAGGCCAAAAATGTCGACTAATCATCGTAGTGTAGTGGTGCCATCATTCCCCTAGTCGTGATCCGTATGTTATTTACCCAAGCCCATGCGCGTGCCTCGACTACATCTTGTTATGTCTCAAAATACAGGTGGTCGAATCTCATATCGCATGCATGCCTGTGAGATTACCACCCACAGGCCCCATGCTCTTTGGAGGCTATTTGCATCTTGTAACACTGCATTAGCTTCAAGTATCTATCTCCTGGTTCCTGAGCTCTGTTCATTACTGTCGTTGGTCCAGCTATGCAGGTACTAGCCAACAGCGACCATCTACACAACCGACACGCCGCCCCTTGTTCTTCCAGACGAATCATGCACTCGTCCATGATGAGCTTCGTCTCATCGATTGGCGAGACTGGGTGTCCGCTACAGCAGCGGCAGCGTGCCATAGACGATGGCCGTGATGCTGGACAATAGACCCTTCATCAGACGAGACCATTTCTCAACTTCCAAGACATGCAGCAAACAACCCAACACCGACAGATCCCCAATGACTCAAACCACCTTAAAGAAAATGCAATAACCATAGTGGTCTGCGCCGTCTTTATACCATGTGCCGTGGTCTGCAAGGACGAGGTATCATTATCTCTCAACCTCTTCTCCTGAATATCTAAAGAGAAAAGTTCCATCATCATTGGCCGTCATTCGTGTCGTTGAGAGCATCGCCCAAGCAGAAGTCTGCTGGGCGGGGAGCTGGAATGTGTACTGCGATTGCAGGGTAACGAGACGTTTCTCGCTATGCCGTTCTCACTGGGGAGGCTGGTAATTGAGTGGGCGCCTATTTTGATCGGCGTGAGTAATACGCACAACAGATCGGATTGAGGGGTATACCAACTTGAAGAGTAGAATGTGCGGCTCAGGCTCGTGGACCTCGTAGTGTTCCCAACCCAAACTCTGTGTTCCTAACATTAGCCTTCTGTTGCGCGTCGCAGAGAGGCCTCATGGGGGCCGCGGGGCATACCTGAGTGATGCCGAGCGCTCGCCATTCCTCTTCCCAGAGCAGCTTCAGTGTTCCATGGGAAGAGTCATGGTAATCTTTAGGAATGGCCTTGAGCATGGCTTTGGGCAGCTGCACATGCCGGTACTCGTACTCGCTGTCAGAGTATCTAGAAGGGAAAAGGCAAGTAAGTTAGTCCACGGTCAATGGAAATGCGGTAGTATGAGAAACAATACGATAACCTACCGTGCAGAGTAGTGAATAGAATCGATGAACTCGTCCAAACGGGCCCTCTCTGAATCGGACAAAGCCCGCGGGACCTTGTTACGACGGCTCATGTCGATATCCATGGCGGAAGCGGTTTGTCTGTCTTGTGATGGGGGTGTGCGTCTGTGGGATCGAGAGTGGCGTCGAGTCTCGGCACGTAACCGCGGACGCGATCGGCGGGGTAGCTCGTTTGCGAGGGACGAAGGGGTCAAGTGACGGGCGAAGCTGTCGGAAACTGACGATATGCTGTCGGGCGCAGGAGAGGAGTCTGAGGGCGCGAAAGATCCAGTTCTTCCGGCAGGTCAGGCGACCACACACACAAAGCCAAGTCGGAGGGGAAGAAGAAGGGGAGGAAGAGAAAAAAAAAAAAGGTAAACAACGATGCAGGCGGGGTAGGCAGGAATTGGCACTGAAACAACGGTTCAGCTGCACCACTGACTCGAATGAGGAGATGGGAAGTAACGAGGGAGCTCGAGGTCAGGAATATGATGTTCGAGGGAGGCTGGCGCGCGCAGCATCGAGGGGTTATTATTCAAAGAGTGGGCAAAGATACGGAGCAGTAAACAAAAGTCGGATTGGATTTCACTGAGGTACTTTGAACCCCAGCGCTGCCATCATCTACTGGCCCCCAGGGTCCGAGGCGTTTTTGCCGGCAACTTCCGCTCCAGGCCCGGTCTGGCCTGGTCTGGAATAAGTATCCAAGTGCTGTGGTTCTGCATTCTAACGTGCCTTACATAGCCTGGAAGACATCTAAATCTATAAAAGTATTCGGCATGCTGTGCTGCTGTACATGCAGTCCAGCTTCAGCTGATTTCACTGCAATCTGGAGAGTTCCCCTCCACTCACCAGATACTTCCATTTGAGAATACCCAAGCACAGTCCACGTCAAGGGCGGTGAAACTTTTTGCTACGAGTTCTCAACGGCGTAGACGGGACCCATTCTATTCCTGCCACCTGGCAGTAGCACCACCAGCCCGTCAATTCGTTTTTGCTGGTGTGGGAAACTCGCCTTGAGAAAAAGGCACCCACGTACCTTGTACTGGATTCCTGAGGCGTAAGGTGCCAGGAAGTCGCCGAGGGAGATACCTCGTAATCGTACCTTCTCCTTCTGGCTGCTCCTACTGTTCAGTGGCCAGCGCAAAAGGCCAATACCACCGTTCCGAAATCCCAGAGGAAATCCCAGAGGAAATCCCCCTAGCATCCCCAACCTTGAGAGACTTACCTATTCACCACCTGCCACCTGCACCTTCGCGCGAAAGCTCATCGCGCCAGAGGGGGAAAAATCCCACTTCAAGTGCCTAGGCTTTTTCGGTATCTCAGATCTCTAGCTACCCCCATCTCAACCCGAGGAAGAAAAAAAAACCTGGGGAGAGCTGCATCACTTCCGGGGACCTGCCTAGGTACCTTCCATAATACAGTCTGCGCTACGTACCTTACCTTAGCACCCGTCTACAGCCCTGTCTGCCAACAACCTTGCCCCGAACCTGCCTTCCTTACCCGCTCCGTCTCCATCCCCAACCCGACGCGTCTCTGCAATCCAGTCGCAATTGCAGCATCACCACCACCTCACTCACACAAAGGCTGCCACCTGCTGTCACCCATTGCAGGCACAATACAGCAAACAGCTCTTTCTTACTTCCTCAGCAAAGAGCGCATGCGTCCGCGACCATTGTCCTCACCTTTTTGATGGACAACAAGCGGAGATCATCCGCCGTCAATGGCGCGAATGAAGCTGACGAACGCGCTGCAAAGCGCCAGAGACTGACTGAGGTGAGCTCCCATCGTTCTTCATACCCCCAAACGCCCCCCTCACCTGTCGACGGAAGCGTTACCTGCTTGTGTCGCCCTTCACAGGGCTTCACGAGGAATCTGACTTGCAATCCATTGGTACCGGAACAAATGATATTGGCCTGGGCATCCTTCGGCTTGCACCTCCCTACATCGTGCCCATTTTCGGCCATCTCCCGACCTTTTCAGACCCTCTCAGCGCAATCTCTCCTCTCAACTCCTAGACACTACGGCTCTTGAACAAAATAGCTAACAATTCTTCCTCCCTCGCAGAAATATGACCTCAGCAAGGGGGAGACGGTCGAGTCGACCACCGAACATGGCCTATTCTTCCTCGAGCAGATCCGTCGGACTCAAGACAAGAAGTAAGTCTACCTACCTACTCGTCTCAGCCCTGGCATAGTTCAAGTCGATTTCCACGTCGGCTCGATGTGTCTTGGACTTTGATTGCAGTGGTGTCATCTGCAGATTAAGCGCAGTGGCGTGTGCTAATCTTGTAACTCTTCTAGTGGTCGCAAGGTCGCAGTCTATTTCGAGAAGCTGATGCCGAGAGAGGGCAACGCCGAATACTACAAGAAAACAAGGATGCCGATTTCGCTTTCGATAATCGAAAGAAAGCTCAAGAATGGCGATTTCTCGACTCTCACCGAACTCGAGAGCTATTTCAAGCGCATGGTCTCCAACGCGAAGGATTACTACACGAGGAGCACTCCCCAATTCGACGACGCCGAGAGAGTTCGCAAAGCTCTGAGCAACTTCATGACCAAGACCAACCCAGCTTATGCTAGAGGCGGCTATACCGCGATCCCGACCGCTCTGCCTGCCCATCGCGTGGATGAAGCCGAAGACGACGACATTGAGAAGCCGCAGGGTGCCGCAGAATCCCCCGAGGAACAGGAAGATGCTGAGGAAGATGAGGAGGAAGGAGAAGAAGCTGAAGCAGACGAAGAGGCCGGAGAAGAAGATGACGATGCGGAGGGCGAGGAGGACGATGACGAGGGAAGCCAGAACTCCAAGCCGACTATTCTTATCCGCCGCAGAGGACCGGGTAGATCGTCATCGTCTAGGGCCGTGACATCTCGCAAATCAAATGCTCGAACTGCCACGCCTAGTCGCCCCGACTATGATTACGAGGGCGTCTCGTACAAGGGCCTCAACTTCCAGGCAGCTCAAGAGAAGATTGTGGAGGAAATGATTCGCAAGAAAGAAGCCGGGTAAGTGACCTTTTCTCTTGATTGCTGTGGATCATGCTAATACGCCGTCTAGCGAGGACGAGGCTTACTTTGAACCCTTCGTCAACCTTCCTCCGCGGGCCTTGAAAGACTATTACAGAGTCGTGAAGGATCCCATGTCGCTTAGAAAGCTTCAGAAGGCCACGAAGGGCATTCATGGGCGCAACGAGGCCACCGGCATTAGCGACTACAAGACTTGGGCGGCGTTCGAAGAAACAGCCAGCTTGCTCTGGGATAACGCCAAGTACTACAACGAAGAGGGAAGCGAAATCTATGAACTGGCACGAGAACTTCAGGTATGTCTCACCTTGACGACTAGTCATGAGATCAACTTCTGACAAGGGTGCAGGAATTCTTCGCCGACGAAATCAAAAAGGCCAAGACAGCTGTGCCAGAGCCTTCGCAGCCCAAGATCAAGCTTAAGGTCCAGCAGTCAGCTACTGAGCAGCCTTCCACATCCAAGAAGATTACCATCCATGTTGGGGGCAAGAGTGAATCCGCGGACTCGCCCGCACCCACAGTCCCCCAGGCAGCCGGAGCCACCGTCAGTGATCAAGCGCCACTTGGCAATGGTACTGCTCGCCAGGGTGGACTACCAGCTGCTTCCGCTGCGATGGACAGACTCCGAAGCACATCGGCCGCATCCCCGAGTCCCTCTGTTGCGAACAATATCAAGCGCGAGGACGCAGCACGACCTTCTCCTGCAGTGACGCCCGGTCAACCCAGCACGCCTTCTGCTGTCCCGCCGCCTGCGGGCCAGACAGCAAACCTATCCAGCGCCACGTTCCAACCCATTGGAATCGTGCAGCCTCAGCCGCAGGCGAATGCCAACCCACAGCCGCCTCCGAAGCCTCTGTGGGATCAGCAGTTCCGTGCGCCTGGCAAGAGTACGTACAGTGCGAGAGAGATGAAAATGACTATATCACTAACCAAGCTCTCAGGCGCTGCCGATGCACTCATCACCAATCTGACTATTCAGGCTCATCCGATGATCAATATCGGAAGTCGCTTCAACATGAGCTTAAACCCCCTCGATAGAGAGTGCAAACAGTCTGTGACCGTCCATGTCCCTGCCACCCAGCTGAGACTCCAGGTCATCGCGACTTTGCCCATGTTCCTCGAGAAGGAAGGACGTCAGTGGCGATTGTGGGTGCAGGTCAACCGATCTACTGTACAGCAATCTCATCCCATTCAGGGCCAGGTGCTTCCCGTCAACGCTAGAGTCTTTGACGTTCAGCTCCAGGCTGGAATGGTCAATGAAATTGACGTCTCCGTCGCGGCTGCTCTGCCTAAGGGACAAAAGCTGCCGAATGGAGCCGATTTCGAGGTGGAGACAATGACACTGCTTGCCAACGTGCCCCGGAACTAGGAGTCTTCCGACACTACTAGTCAAGCTGTTTCGTCTGACAGCTATTCTGGCGTCCAACACATCTACGGAAACGAGGCGGACGTTCAGCCTATCGACCAAGTGCGTTATGAGAATCGTCAGGCGCATGAGGGTGTTCCCGCTCCTACTCTACTGCCTCCAACCACCTTGCGAGACGTCTGGGATCAAGCTGAACTTAGAGACGCGACAGCTGCTTCCGTGGCGAACCCACTCAGGTTTCGGGAGTACATCACAAACGAAGGATTGACCACCTTTTACCCGCCCATCCCAAGTTGGCCTGAAGACGATGACTTGTCGCCGCATGTGCCTACCGCTCAATCGCCTGCAGCGATGACTCCGGTGACAACTCCGGCTACGACTCCTAACTATGGAAACAACGATTATCCAGCTGCTTCGCCTCAGGATGGATCTCATATATTTCCCCGCTTACAGAGGCTGATGTCTGAAGAGGCAGAGCATCTGCCCCTTCTGAGTGACTCGGTGCAGCCCCGGTCTTCCAGAGCTCCTCGGCCCGTGGATCATGCCGCCTCCCAGGCATACATAGTGTCAACACCGACTAGAGAGGCTCATACTGCAGAGACTCGCGTGAGACAGGAACCCTACACAACCCCCAAGTCGGCATTCTTACGTCACAATACTCAGCCAAACGCGGGCTTTAGCCAGTCCCCACATGCAACACAACAGTCCCCGGGTGCGCAAGCTGCCGATGGATTCTTTGGTCATTTACCGCAGCAACTTCGCCTTGTCAACTCCGGATTGCCAGGCGAAACCATGCGACTGCAACTTCAGCAGGCGCGGATTGTCTGGGAGAATGGCCGGCAGGCTCGAGAGCATTTCCAGTCTCAAGTGCATCTTCAGTACCAGCAATCCCCATATCGTTCTCAGCAGCGTTCCGAGATGAAAGTCAAACAGGAGGGTGCTCGGATGCCTATTCAGGATGCTCAGAACGCGGCCGTCAACAACCAGGTGGGCAAGGTTATCAAGCAAGAAGCCCAGACTTTGGGAGATCTTGAGAGCCAGCATTACGCACGAAAGTACGTGGCGGTGACTCGAGAGGACTACGGTTACATGGGCTACTACTCGACCACTGAGATGATGGCCATTAGGCAGCGTGAGAGAAACGCTGGTCCTCAGCCCAAGAGACCGGCGCTGGAGGGCGACCCGGATGGTGAGTATGTCTGGTCTATTTGATAGCCAAGCCGTGCCTTCCTATGGAACCATATCCATTTTGCCTCAAGCGGCGACATGTTCTTGGTGGATATCTAAGCACTTGCTGGGGCGATAGGGGTTTTCTGGTTCTCGTGGATTTCACTTTCTGGGATGTACTTGTGCGCTTTTCGCGCCTCGGATCCGTCTGGGTACTCTTTCTCGGTTCTGGGCTTGGAATGGCTTTGTAGCCGCCATAGTATCGCCATTACAACCGCCATTGTAGAGTAAATTGCTATCATTAGATAGGAAATGAGCTTATATATACACGCCAAGTTGTATGCCCAAATGTAGTAAAACCGAGGCATGAATGACTGATTTCTTGATCGCTGAGTTGCCTTTGATCTGTGAGCCTAGCTCAAATGTCTCGATTCGTTGAGACGGGATGCAATGAGGAATTGATTCACGTTGAGGACAAGCACCGAAACACCAGACAGGCAGGTTTCTCTGGCTCATGAGATCTAGTCAAGGCGCGGCTGCAAATCCGTAGTGACTCACTGTAAATACGTTTGTTCTTTCGCAGGGATAATGCAGCAGATGTCACTTGGATATGAGCTTGCGGAGACAGTAGATCAAATAATTTGAAATACCTACTATACCTATCCAATCCCACGAATATCGCAAGGACTCTAGGAGTCATACTTGCATGACGTCGTCTGGGGATCCGTTATTGAAGTGTGGACCCTTGTGGGAAAACTGGAGCAGCATCTACCCCAGCACCCAGCAACCGGCAGCCAGATGATGTCTTGGAGGACGTCGGTAATGCGGACGGGGGCCCGTCGGAGGATCCGACAAAGCGACCTAACCATATTATGGCCTCGCGGTACCTGGGTCCGAGACGACGACCTCGAGGACCTAGCTAATCCCCTCGTTTTTCATTGTTTGTTCGATTTGTTCAACGAGCACGAAGATGGGCAGTCCCTCACATCATCATTGTTTCCTGAAGAGACACCCGGCTGGGGTTCCAATTAAGCACGGCAAGTTGCATCACTAGTACAGTCCGGGCTGGCGGCAATTGGTCTGATGTTTAATGCGTGGTAGCTGGTTGGCGCGAGGCACGCTCGGCTCAAGAGCGTGCTGCTCTTGAACCCACGAGGAGGACCGCGCAGCCGGAGCCAACTCTGTCAAACTTCGTCCCAGTTGTTGCCTTTGATGCTTAGCGCCGTTGGAGTTCCCGGGGAAAGAGTTAATTGAGGTTCTCAAGGGCAGTCCGGTCAGGTCATGATCTCCGACGGCACCATTGCGACAAGGCAACTCTGCCCTTTGCATTGCTGCAGGAGGTCGGCGCTCCGCCCAGGTAGCTGACCTTGCAGCTCCCAGGAACCCTGTCAACGGGTAGGCCAGTCCCCCTCTCGCCGCTCACAAATCAGCCAACAATGGCTGCAGAGACATCATCTTGGGCAGGATCCGACGAGGAGAACGAAAGGCGGTGTCTTTTCACGCAGGGCCATTATTGATGCAGGACCATGATCCATCAGCAGGTGGCAGGACTGCGCGGGAGGATGGCACAGAAACGGACACGGACCATGAACCCAGGCAAGCTGCAGCATGTGGAATTACCGCGTGAGGCTTAGCGTGTACCTCCAAGTGGGATATCGATCTTCCGATAACGGGGGGCTGATTGGCCTACGAGAGGTGTGGAGAGGTATTCCTCCAATAAGAGAGGTCAAATGCAGCCCACTTCAGGTGGCATCTAGCGGGGTACAGACAGGATAGACGTAACGACCGGCCCTTGGAAAATGTTGATTAAGAGTCAATGGCACAGTGCTGCAGCGCGGTCGGGGATGTGCCATGAGCGGGGCTAAAGAGTGGGAAAAATTCTTTTTTCCCGCTCATTGACTGGCTGACCTTGGGAACAGCGAACGCCGTCCTCGGTCATCACTGGCCATCCCGCCCAATCCACACCTTGTTGCGTACCGCCTCGCCTCGCCCGGTGCTATTTTTTTTTTACTTCCAGTTTTTCCTTACATATACTCTTGGCCTACTGTCCATCTTCCCAGTCTTCCTTTGAACTGTGACTCAACTTTCTCAAAAACCCCTTCTATAAATTCAACCATCATCCCGAGCTTCGACCTAGTTATCCTCGAACGATTCACTCTACTATACGACATACGGTGCATGAACATACAAGATGTGCCCTACTCCTGACGTCCCGGCCTCCAATGGCCACGCCAATGGCACCAATGGCCATGCAAACGGCAATGGCGCTGCCAACGGCACCAACAAGGCTGGTAAGTGTCGCAGCCTCTTGCACGTTATACTGTTGTCAATTGATGATGACTGACTTTATTGCGTCTAGACCACCCCGGCTTCACTGCCATTCCTGTAAGAACCATCAATCGCCTCCGAAAATCGCTTCCGCGGTACCGGTGACGAACTGTTCTGACCTCGACAATATAGACCAAGCAGAAGCACAGCAACCCGTACCAGCCGGTCGGCGACTTCCTCAGCAACGTTGACCGATACAAGATTAGTGTGTTCTGCCAAACAGGCTTCTTTTTGAGTCACCCCCACTGACCTGTGACGTATAGTCGAGTCCACCCTGAGAGAGGGCGAGCAGTTCGCCAACGCCTTTTTCGACACCGAGACCAAGATCAAGATCGCCAAGGCCCTCGACGACTTTGGTGTCGACTACATCGAACTTACCTCGCCTGCTGCCTCTGAGCAGTCCCGCAAGGATTGCGAGGCCATCTGCAAGCTCGGCCTCAAGTCCAAGATCCTGACTCACGTCCGCTGCCACGTAAGAACTTTCCTGCGTCCGCACGCCTAAACCAGGCAAGGACTAACAATGCGCAGATGGACGATGCCCGCCTCGCCGTCGAGACCGGTGTTGACGGTGTTGATGTCGTCATTGGCACCTCTTCATACCTCCGCGAGCACTCCCACGGCAAGGACATGACCTACATCATCAACACCGCCATCGAGGTTATCCAGTTCGTCAAGTCCAAGGGCCTCGAGATCCGTTTCTCGTCCGAGGACTCCTTCCGTTCCGACCTCGTCGACCTTCTCTCCGTCTACAGCGCCGTCGACAAGGTTGGTGTTCACAGAGTTGGTATTGCCGACACCGTCGGCTGCGCCAGCCCCAGACAAGTATACGACCTTGTCCGCACCCTGAGAGGTGTCGTCAGCTGCGATATCGAGACTCACGTAAGTCATCTTTGGATCGAGCGAGTATGGCGCATACCTAATATTTACACCTGAACAGTTCCACAACGATACTGGATGCGCCATTGCCAACGCCTACTGCGCGCTCGAGGCCGGTGCCACCCACAGTGAGTTCAATAATTGACGGCTTCGTACTGCGCACACACTGACATTCTACTTCAAGTTGACACCTCCGTCATCGGTATCGGTGAGCGCAACGGTATCACCCCCCTCGGTGGTCTGATGGCTCGCATGATCGTCGCCGCCCCCGACTACACCAAGTCCAAGTACAAGCTGCACAAGCTTAAGGAGCTTGAGGACCTCGTCGCCGAGGCCGTCGAGATCAACATACCCTTCAACAACTACATCACTGGTTTCTGTGCCTTCACCCACAAGGCCGGTATCCACGCCAAGGCCATCCTTAACAACCCCAGCACATACGGTATGTTTATTGAGACTGTTTCGTAACTGAGGACGTGACTAACTCATGTGCAGAAATTATCAACCCCGCCGATTTCGGTATGAGCAGATACGTCCACTTCGCATCAAGATTGACTGGCTGGAACGCCATCAAGTCGCGTGTGGAGCAGCTTGGTCTCACCATGACCGATGCTCAGGTCAAGGTTGTCACTCAGAAGATCAAGGCCCTGGCAGACGTCAGGCCGATTGCCATTGACGACGCTGATTCCATCATCCGTACTTTCCACTTGAACATTACGGAGGGTGAGGAGAAGCCGCTGTTGCCCAACTTGACCGCCGAGGAGCAGGCCAAGTTCGAGAAGGCGGAGAGAGAGCTTGCTGGCGAGCCTGAGAAGCGTGCTTTGGATGAGGCTGCCGCGGAGCCCGCGGCTAAGAAGGTTAAGGCGTAAATTTTTTTCACATTTCCGGGATGCATATGGGACACCAAAAAATGGGGCATCTGCTTGTACAATCATAGAGGGGAGAGCTACAAAAGTGT
The DNA here is from genome assembly GCF_030867785.1 of Colletotrichum acutatum. NCBI lineage: Eukaryota > Fungi > Ascomycota > Sordariomycetes > Glomerellales > Glomerellaceae > Colletotrichum > Colletotrichum acutatum. Next base: position 838,294 of record NW_026848995.1, read on the forward strand.
TTAGTTCAGATACCTCATCAACGAAGAAACGTTCAAAGTCGAAATGGTATTACACAATTGGATCGCTTAACTCTCAAGCGCCAGTGTTTTGAGATTTGTCGACCAGCAAGAGTTTCCATAGATTTGGAGGGGGCAACCAAGGCGTAATACGTTGATCAATCCCCAGCCATGTAGAGGGACTTTCAATTGGAACATGAATCAGTTACTCCCTAAGTAAGAGCTCCATGTTTCCTGTCATCGAGGTAATGACATGAAATGCTCAGCTGTCGGTTGGGTCGACAATTGATGTTGGTGGGGCTGGGTTCCATGGCTGGCTTGAGGCTAAGATAAGATAAGATAAGAACGGCAGAACAGAAAAATTCCGGTTCACCGACCAACTTTTTGATCCAGTACCCCGTCGCAATCCTCCCTCCATTTGCAGCCGCCCAACGAAGACAAAATCCAACGAATCCTCAGCCATGGACTCGTCCCCCATGCGCTCATGACACCTTCGAGCCTACCGACATCAATCCTCCTACTTACATTTCTCGCCATTCGGTTGCGAACCTAAGAAATCGAAAAACCTACCATCGAAAGCGACCAAACGACACAACCCCTCCAAACTCCCACAACCGACGAGAGAGAAAGAAAGAAAAAAGATGGACGCGCGCGCCCTCCTCCAGTCGCAGGGATGGCGCGGAAGCGGCCACTCCCTCCACGCGACAGACGACCGCATCGGCCTCGCGAAGCCGCTCCTCCTGAATCGCAAAGACAACACCAAAGGTCTGGGCACGAAAGCGCACTTTACTAGCGACACATGGTGGATGAACGCCTTTGACGAGCAGCTGCAAGGGTTGGATACTTCGAAACCGGGCCAAGTGACGCAGACGGTGACGGCGGGCCGGCTGAACCAGATTGAGAAAGTGTCGGGGGGCAAGTGGATGCTGTATGCGAGTTTTGTCAAGGGCGGGTTCTTGGAGGGGACGATTGAGGGGTTGGAGAGAATGAAGCAGGAGGGGCAGGTGGAGGAGAGGGTTAGGGAAGTTACTGGTGCTGTGGCGCCGACAAGTTGGGGTACGAGTATCGAGGATATGACGACGACAACAAAGGTGGACAGGAAGGGGAAAGAGGGAGAGACGAAGGAGGAGAGGAGGGCGAGGAAAGCTGCTAAGGCCGCGAGGAAGACGGCGAGGGAGGCGAGGAGGGTTGATCGGGCTGCGAAGAAGGTCTTGAAGGAGGAGAAGAGGGCACGAAGGGAGGTGAAGAAGGTCAAGAGAGAAGCGAGGAAAGCGGAAAAGGCGAAGAAGGGGGTGTCCGGTTGATGTCGTGAGCTAAGTTGAGGAAGGGGTTCTGAGCCGAAAAGAGTTGGCAAACGTGGACATGCCTCGCCACGCTTCGCCAAGCCGTACACAAGACCCCATCGCCGTGCCTACTATTTCGAAGAGCGAGGGGCTGGCTGTGTGGCGCCGACGTCGATGAGCATCAGCCGCCAGCTTTACGGCTTCGTTCGAGGGTTATAGCGGTGGTCAGGCGATTCTGTCAATAACAGGGGGGACTACATTATCATATGGCGCAAAGGTATATCCAAAAAGCATTGTTTGATAGATAGAAGATAGAGGTCACGCCGTCCAGCTTGGACGTCAGAGCAAATGGGGCTCTATTGCAGTCACAGGCTGCCACTTTGACGATAAGAGACCAAATTTTGGAAGGCTTAGTTATCAACCAGAATTCATGATGTTCTTATCCGCGACAATTTGGCCTCGGCCTTCTAAGGTGATGTATAACTCATCTCCATATAAAGAGTCGGGAGGCATAGAGGCAGATATGATATCTCCCTGTGGGTAGCTTTATCTCATGCCTGCCACCCCCTCGCCATTCTCTAAGCAGTCTGCCGCCTATGCGGATCCAGCCATATCCACGTCTCTTCCACAACGTGTAGACTAGAGGGGCTCCTAGACATAGCCGATAGTAGAATCAAGATTTCTCACCAAGAGATCTAGGGCATTCAAGTCTCCTTGGGGGTCTTCCCTGGCTTGTTAGAAAGCAGCCACGGCCTTCTGTCCCAAAAGTCGTCCTTGATGATGTCGAGATGCTCAATGACGACGCGGGCCTTAGTGCGCTTCTTCTTGTCCTTCTCCGCTTGCGTCTTGCTCTGTTGAACAGGCTCCGCGAGCGCATCTGCCGCCTGCGCGGCATTGTGCGTACCCGGTTCAACGAGCTCGTACTATAAAAGGATCGTCTTAGTCAGGGGAGTTCTAGGTCTCACGCATCCTGTCAATGAGCCATTTGAGAATGGACTTACGTCTCGGAAGACTACACTGCCTTTCTTGTTGATTTCGGGTTCGTTATTGTAGTTGATCTTGAATTTCGAGAAGAGGATCTCGTTCTTGTCCCCGGATACAGTCCCCTTGAGAGAAGGATTAGATTGTGTTTGTATTAGCATGCCTGGACTAAGGAGATCTCACCGCCAAGAGTTTCTCTGCCTCTCTGTTGTCTAGACCGCCTAATTGGATCAGAGCCCAGAATGTCGTGTTGTAGAGGTTGTTGATATGGCCTTTTACTAGATTAGCCTCCACAGAGCACGAATGACGACATTCGTGGAGCACTCACAATCGACTTGACGCCAGCTCATGTAGTCTCTCAAATTTGACACAGTAGGATAGCACACTGCTCTTCCGTCAAAGCTCGGCAGAGGCGAGGTGAGCGGGCTATCTGGGAAGTACTGTGACCATAAGTGCACGTAGTTGGCCGTGAACGTGGACACGACTGTGCTTGAGATCTTGCTAAACAATTTTAGCTAATGCAGCTTGGAATACTGGAAGCAAACCAGCAAGTCACTCCCGGAGAGAACGGGCCGCTTACCTGGCCCTTCTTTCGAAAAGGGTACACGATTTGTGAAACACGAAGCTGTATTCATCGCTGACACCGTAGGCGATGGTGATGTCTGGGAGCTCGGTGACGACGACCCTGGCAGCGGCGTTCATGAGGTCGATGGCTCTCTTGTCGTTGGGCTTTTCAAAGCCATACTTTGCACATAGTCTACGTGGTGTAAGGCAATGCCGTTGACGGTAGATTTTCCTCGACTTACTTGGTGAAACCTCGCCCGTCTATGCGGACAACGATCCAAGTGTTTGGCAAGAGAAAGTCGGGCTGCTCGAAGCTCTTGACGTATTCAAATCTGGAGACGCAGTCAGATCACGATTCAATAGGGCGGTGTAGACTGGACGTGGACTCTTACTTGGAGTTCGCCATTGTGAAGATGGGGAAGAACTAACCATCTGAGGTCTACTGCAGGGCAGTGTTGGAGACGAACTTCAGACAGCCCAGCAGACGGGATGGCGGGGGAGGGGTAGTTCTGCCGCTGCTTCAGTGGGGTCTAAATCTGAGCTGAGATGGGCGCAAGGATCAGGGATGTCGAAAGACAGCAGTTCCCTTTCATCCTTTCCATCATTTGTTCCGCCATGGACAAGCTGTGTCATTCATTTTCTATTTTAATCTCCTGCTAATTATATATATAAAAAAAAGATATAGAAGAGTCCTTTCTACTATGCTGCAACAGAGAAAGCCAAAGCAATACGATCGACAGACGTCTCTGTTCTCTAGTTCCCCCTTGATCGTGCCTACTGTCTCGTAGAAACGAATAACTGTGAGGCAGAATCCGGGCCAAAGAAAAAGATTCGGTAGCCAAGTAAATCTCGATCGATATTGAGCAAGAAGTCACTCATTATTGAAATTTCTTCTCAAGATGACAGAGGCAGGCTTGTAGAGGTATGTACTCCTATACCTGAGGTACTCCGGTGGCAGGCAACGTTGTGGGGCCTGATCCCTGGAGCACTTCAGCCTTGCAAGCGTAAGAAAGGCAGACGCATGCGCACGGCTGCGCTCCAATAATTATTCTGCGAATCCAGCCCATCTCAAGCTTGCGACCTGCACCACCATACCCCTCAATCCAAAGCACGCAAAGCTCGTCTAGATCGCCAGCTTGCGGAAGCAGCTGAGCCTTCCGCGATCATGAACTTCCTTCTCAGTAATGAAGAGAATGAGGCCATCGCCGCGGTCGAGGCCATTAACGCGATCAACAACACGAACACTATCCGGTCTGGACATTCGACATGCCTACGATTCAATCGATCGGGTGACCTCTTGGCCTCTGGTAGGGTGGACGGCACAGTGGTCATCTGGGATATTGAAACAATGGGTGTAGCGAGGAAGATGCGCGGCCACCACAGGAGCATCACTTCGCTGAGTTGGTCAAGGTGCGGTCGATACCTGCTGTCAGCGTGCCAGGGATGGAAGGCTGTCTTATGGGATTTGAAAGATGGCAAACGGTATCGCGAGGTCCGTTTCCGGGCTCCGGCATACATCGCGGAGCTCAATCCCTTCAATCAGTGAGTTGAACAGCCCGTTCATCCGTGAAGCTGACCGTTTGCTAATTTGGCAAGTCACCAGTTTGTGGCCTCGATTTTTGAGGATCAGCCGATCCTCGTCGATGTGTCAGACGTGACCGATGTCAAATACCCCCTTAGCTCGGCACCGAAGCGCCCCGACATCGACGGCGAACCTACCGAGAAACAGTTGAAAGACGACGCCAAACAGATGACCACCGTTACGATATTCACCTCTACGGGAGAGCATATCCTGGCGGGAACCAACAAGGGGTGGATCAACGTCATCGATGCAAAGACTCGCAAGACGATATACTCAGAAAAGCCATGCAGCGGTGTCATTACAACATTACGCCTGAACAACTCGGGGAGGGTTCTCCTGATCAACGCACAAGACCGCATTGTCAGAACCTTCCATATTCCTAATCTCGCGGCCGAGGACCTCGATCTCGATACGATACACTTCACAGAAGAACACAAGTTCTCAGACCAAGTTAACAGGCTGTCATGGAACCACGTCACATTCAGTTCCGCCTCCGAGTACGTCGCAGCATCAACGTACAATAACCACGAAATATATGTCTGGGACAGAGGCATGGGCAGCACAGGCCTGATCAGAATCTTGGACGGTCCCAAGGAAGAGCAAGGTGTTGTAGAATGGCACCCGGATCGACCCTTCATCGCAACGTGCGGCCTTGAGACGGGAAGAATATACATTTGGTCCGTCATACCCGAGCAGAAGTGGTCCAGACTTGCGCCCGACTTTGCGCAGGTGGAAGAGAACCAGGAATACGAGGAACTGGAAGACGAATTCGACATATACGGTCAGGAGGAGCTGCAAAAGAGACGCTTAGACGCGGAGGATGAGGAAGTGGACGTCGTTACTTCGACGGCCATCAATGGGCACATTAGCGATGCTGGAGCATTCCGTATGCCGATACTCTTCGACCTCGGAGAGAGCGATAGCGAGGAAGAGTTCGTTGCGGTATCTACCGGTACCATGCGGAGAAGGAGTCCGGGTGCGGACGGCGAGATACCGGACAGCGAAGTCGTTGAGGACAAGATGACCTCTCGAAAGGGCAGGATTGGTGGTAAAGGTCGGAGAAGATGAAGAAAATAATACCCCGAGTCGTTGATGATTTCTACGTTGACAGGCTTCTAATGAACTGAAGTTGAAGCGTGAACACCAAAAACGCGTGACATGGCGTTGGATCGCGTCGCCATGGGACGAGCTTCGTTGGTGTGCGGACCCTTGCTCGGACTTTAGCGCGATGGGGCTTGCAGTGATGTAAACCAGAACAATTCAGGACTCAAAAAGCTCTCGAAGCTGGGTGGCTGCTTAATAATGACGAGACTCCGACAGCCATTGGGAGAAATGCTAGACAAAGCGAGGGAGTCGAGTCTCAAAAGTTCTCAGCCATCAAGTCTTGTCAAAGCCAATTTCATCCTTACCGCTGCAAAGGTTCCGCAGGAATTCTTGACTCATCGGTGTGATGCAGACAGCTGAGGTTCCTCAGGACTTTTCCTTCTCGCACAGTGAGCGATCGACCACGGGAAATGTACATAGCAGAGAGGAGAGGATGGAGTACCTAGTACTTAAGTCCGACGGCGATTGCTCCTGCTGTTTCATGACTTTTGTGGGTTCCCTCGACCTCGGGCACGCGTATCTAGCCTGAGGAAGGTAAAGGAGGGTAATTGCCAAATCCGGCTAGCGTAATTCTGCCGGCTGTGCCAGCCGCCTGGAGGCAAGATTTGTTTCTGACCTCGCTCCTCATTCTCGCCTCCACGGTCTTCACTTCTACAACTCCGTCAATCCACGCATCGACAATCACCACGCGCGTCGGAAATCGCGCCCCTGGACCGCACATTCATTTCCGACACGATACACGACTCGATACGACCGCGATAATTTTCGATTCTTCGACACACTTACGGTGGCGGCGATTGGGAGGATCAGTGGAACCTTCTCCTGGGCCGCTGGCCGGGGACTGGTGTAGTCAAGAGCGCCATCGATAGACGACCTTGTCCGATTTTTCCATCTCGAAAAGCGTTTCGCGCGATAGATTCTCGCTTTCCGACTTTTTTGCGCCTCGTTTGCGACATTTCCGGGTCGCGTAACGACTATCGGCGACTTGTGCCTGTTTTACGACACTATACCTCGTGGTTTCCCGTTGACACATTCTTTCTCAACGACATCGAAAACACCGTCAAAATGGCGAATCTTTACTTCACGCACTCGAGTGCGCCGATCAAAACGGTCGAGGAGATTCAGTTCGGCCTCATGGCTCCTGAGGAGATCAAGAACATGAGTGTCTGTCACTGTGTCTACCCTGAGACCATGGACGAGACACGGACAAAGCCTCGTGACGGCGGTCTGAACGATCCTCTCCTCGGCTCCATCGATCGTCAATTCAAGTGCAAGACCTGCAACCAGGCGATGGGTGAATGTCCTGGACATTTCGGCCACATCGAGCTGGCGAAGCCCGTCTACCATCCTGGCTTTATCAAGAAAGTCAAGAAGGTTTTGGAGATTGTCTGCCATAACTGCAGCAAGGTCTTGGCCGACAGAGTTAGTCTACTCTACGATGTCTGACAGCCGCCTTGACTTGATTTTGCTAACCTGGCTTCTCAGAGCGACCCTGAATTTCTCCAAGCTGTGAACACGAGAGACCCCAAGGTTCGCTTCAACCGCATTTGGAACATTTGCAAGAAGAAGACTCGTTGCGAAAACGAGGTCAAGGAGCAGAAGCCCGATGATGGAGAGTACGGCCTGAACATGAAGCAGGCTCCCGTCAACCACGGCGGCTGTGGAAACATCCAGCCCAGGGTACGGCACAAGGCTCTGCAGCTCATTGCAAAGTACGAGGCTCAAGGCGAAGACGGCGTCAAGAAGAAGGAAGAGCCCCCAATCACTCCAGAGATGGCCCACAACATCTTGCGTCGCATCAGTGACGATGATCTGAGAGATATGGGGCTTAACCTCGAGTACGCTCGCCCAGAGTGGATGATTGTGACCGTCCTTCCCGTCCCGCCCCCGCCTGTCCGTCCCAGTATTTCTATGGATGGAACCGGTCAGGGACTCAGAAACGAAGACGATTTGACCTACAAACTCGGTGATATCATTCGCGCCAACAGCAACGTCAAGCAGGCCATTCGCGAAGGCTCGCCTGCTCATATTGCGCAAGATTTCGAGCAGCTTTTGCAGTACCATGTGGCTACGTACATGGACAATGACATCGCCGGTCAACCTCGTGCGCTGCAAAAGAGTGGTCGTCCCGTCAAGGCTATTCGTGCACGTCTTAAGGGCAAGGAGGGTCGTCTTCGTGGCAATTTGATGGGAAAGCGTGTCGACTTTTCGGCACGTACTGTCATTACCGGTGATGCCAACCTGTCTCTTGATGAGGTTGGTGTTCCTCGCAGTATCGCAAGAACTCTCACCTACCCCGAGACCGTCACCCCGTACAACATCGGCAGGCTTCACGAGCTTGTTCAAAACGGACCCAACGAGCATCCAGGAGCGAAGTACGTCATTCGCTCCGACGGTACAAGAATTGATCTGCGCCACCATCGCAGAGCTGGACAGATTTCTTTGGAATACGGCTGGAAGGTAGAGCGTCATCTGATTACGGGCGATTATATCATTTTCAACCGTCAGCCATCTCTGCACAAGGAGTCTATGATGGGTCACAGAGTCCGCGTCATGCCCTACTCAACTTTTCGTCTGAACTTGTCTGTCACCTCCCCCTACAACGCCGATTTCGACGGTGACGAGATGAACCTTCACGTCCCCCAAAGTGAAGAGACGAGAGCTGAAGTCAAGGAGCTGTGCTTGGTCCCCATCAACATCGTTTCCCCGCAAAGAAACGGTCCTCTGATGGGTATCGTGCAGGACACTCTTGCTGGTGCCTACAAGCTGTGTCGTCGTGATGTGTTCCTCACCAAGGAGCAGGTCATGAACATCATGCTGTGGGTTCCCAACTGGGATGGCAATATTCCCCAACCCGCTATCATTCGGCCCAGACCGAGGTGGACTGGTAAGCAGATCATGAGCATGGCAGTTCCCAACATTGTCAGCTTGCACAGCGCCCCTGATTCGAAGGAGGAGAACCCCCTGAAGGACGAGGGTCTCCTGATTCAGTCAGGACAGATCATGTACGGTCTGCTTTCCAAGAAGAACATTGGTGCTGCCAGTGGTGGTATCGTCCACATTGTCTACAACGAGCATGGTCCTCAAGCAGCCATGAAGTTCTTGGTTGGTGTCCAGCAAACAGTTAACTACTGGCTGCTACACAACGGCTTCAGTATCGGTATCGGTGACACGATTCCCGACAAGATCACCATTGAGAAGGTTCAGATCCACATTGACGAGCACAAGGCCGAGGTCGAGGAGTTCACAAGGCAAGCTACTGCTAACGAGCTGGAGCCTCTGCCCGGTATGAACATTCGTGAGACTTTCGAGAGCAAGGTTTCGAAGGCCCTGAACACCGCTCGTGATAAGGCTGGTACCACTACGCAGAAGAGTTTGAAGGATTTGAATAATGCCGTCACCATGGCATCGTCCGGTTCCAAGGGTTCATCCATCAACATTTCCCAGATGACTGCCTTGGTCGGACAGCAAATCGTCGAAGGAAAGCGCATTCCTTTCGGCTTCAAGTACCGCACCTTGCCGCATTTCACAAAGGATGACTACTCACCCGAGGCTCGTGGTTTCGTTGAGAACTCTTATCTCCGTGGTCTCACGCCTAGTGAATTCTTCTTCCACGCCATGGCTGGTAGAGAAGGTTTGATCGATACCGCTGTCAAGACTGCCGAAACCGGTTACATCCAGCGTCGTCTTGTCAAGGCGCTCGAGGACGTCAGTGCCAAGTACGATGGTACCGTCAGAAACTCTTTGGGTGATATCCTACAATTTCTGTACGGTGAGGATGGTCTCGACGCCATCTACATCGAGAAGCAGCGCATGGATCACCTCAATATGTCCCACAAGAAGTTCGCCGACCGATTCCGTCTGGACGTCATGGATGAGAACAGGCCGGAAGAGCTTGAGTGGCTCGAGTACGGCAATGAGATGGCAGGCGACCCGGCCGTTCAGCAGCTTCTGGATGAAGAGTTCGATGCTTTGCTCTCTGATCGCAAGCAAGTTCGCGAAATCAATTTCAAGAGGAAGGATGATGAGTCGATGCAGTTGCCCTTGAACTTGATCCGTCTCATGGAGACCGCCAAGAAGCTCTTTGCCGTTGAAGATTTCCAGCGAAGCGACTTGCGACCTCAAGATGTCATCCCCAAGGTACAGGAGATGCTCAACAGAATGACCATCGTCCGTGGCAACGATGACATCTCCAAGGAGGCTGATTACAGCGCCACGATTCTCTTCAAGGCGCAGATCCGCTCTCGACTCGCGTTCAAGCGTATTGCTTGCCAGCAGCGTCTCAACAAGATGGCTTTCGAGCACGTCTTGGGAGAGCTTGAAGCCCGCTGGGACCGAGCGTTTGTCAGTCCTGGTGAGATGGTTGGTGTCATCGCGGCCCAGTCTATCGGTGAGCCTGCCACGCAGATGACACTGAATACTTTCCATTTCGCTGGTGTCTCTTCCAAGAACGTCACTCTCGGTGTCCCTCGTCTCAAGGAAATTCTCAACTTAGCCCAGAACATCAAGACTCCTTCCATGGTTGTTTATCTGAGTGGCGAGGACAACGCCAGTCAAGAAGCTGCCAAGCAACTCCGAAGCACGGTTGAGCACACGACTCTGCGCTCCGTCACGGCTGTCACCGAGATCTACTACGACCCAGAGATCACGTCGACCAACATTCCCGATGATCTGGATATGGTTGAGTCTTACTACCTTATTCCCGACGAGTCGCACGACAAGACGGAAGACCAATCTAGATGGTTGCTTCGTCTCACTCTGGACCGCCAGAAGCTTCTTGACAAGGAGCTGACTGTCGAGGACGTCGCTAGGCGCATCAAGGAGGAGTACCCCAACGATCTTGCTGTCATCTTCAGTGATAACAACGCTGAAGAGCAAATCATTCGTATTCGTCCCATGCATGCAGGCAATGACAAGGACGAAGATGGTGAGAAGAAGATTGAGGACGATGTCATGCTGAAGAGACTGGAGACTCATTTGCTCGACACACTCTCTCTTCGTGGTGTCAAGGGCATCGAGAGAGCCTTCTTGAACAAGGAGGTCAAGCTCATCGAGACCGAGGATGGAGCTCTGTTGGCTGCCAAGGCCGACGAGCGCTGCTCAGAGTGGTACCTGGATACCTCTGGAACAGCTCTGCGCCAGGTTTTGGCAGTCGATGGCGTCGATTCCAACCGCACGTACACGAACCACTTGTGGCAGGTTGTCGAAGTCTTCGGTATTGAGGGTGCCAGAGCGGCTCTCATCCGTGAGTTGACTCAGGTGCTTGCCTTTGACGGTTCCTACGTCAACCACAGACATCTTGCTCTTCTCTGCGACGTGATGACATACAGAGGTACCATCTCTGCCGTCACTCGTCACGGTATCAACAGAGCCGACACGGGTGCTCTAATGCGTTGTTCCTTCGAGGAGACCGTGGAAATTCTTCTCGAGGCTGCAGCTGTCGGTGAGTTGGACGACTGCCGTGGAATCTCCGAGAACGTCATGCTTGGCCAGATGGCCCCCATGGGAACTGGTCACTTTGACGTTCTCCTTGATCCAAAGATGTTGGAGACCGTCATCAGCGACAACTCGCGCATGGGTCTCATGCCTGGCATGCCGGTCAAGGGCGGCGAGGCTGGCGGTGCTGCCACCCCTTACGATTCTGGGTCTCCCATGGCGGACTCGGGTTACATGTCTCTCAGCTCGCCCGCCGCCGGCAACTTCTCCCCTATTGTTGGTGCTGGCTCCGATTCTCCCACTGGTTTCGGTACCGAGTACGGTGGTGGTGGATTCGGTAGCATTGGGTCTGTCAACCCCTACTCAAGCGCCAGTCCTGGACGGCCGACGAGCCCATTCAGTACATCCCCGACGTCGCCATTCAGCAGCGGTTATGGCGGATACTCGCCGTCGTCTCCCAATGCTGGCTACTCACCCACATCGCCGCTCATCGACGGTGCTGCCGGGCGCTATGGGGCTACTTCGCCGCAGTTCAGTCCTTCGTCGCCCTCTTTCTCGCCAACATCGCCCATGCTCCGGCCTACCAGCCCTGCAAGCCCCAACTACAGCCCGACGTCGCCAAGCTACTCGCCGGCATCGCCCTCTTCGCCCAGACACTACTCCCCGACATCGCCCGCGCAGTATGCTTCACCCACCTCCCCGAGCTACTCGCCAGCCAGTCCCAACTACAGCCCTGCATCCCCCAACCTCCATGGGGCTGGTCCCACGTCACCGTCGTACTCACCTGCTTCGCCGACGTGGTCTCCTACCTCACCGGCTCAGTATTCGCCTACGAGCCCGAGTTTCCAACAGACTCCAGGAGCCCAGCAGTCTCCGACCAGCCCCAGCTATTCGCCGACTGTAAGCTATTCTTCAATTGACTTATCTTTCTGAACAAGCTCTAACATAACCTAGTCCCCCTCTTGGTCTCCCCGGACACCTGGACCCGGCGGCTCCGGCAACTAATAGTGCGTCGAGTTACGAAGAAGCATCCAATCGCGTCCTCGGTTCGCCACTATCCTTCACTTTCCTAATATGCCGACTAATGATTCTACGGCTTAACTGGTTCTGGTCGATTGGAACATCGCATCTCATTACAGACGCAGGCTGTCACTGAGATTTTGCCTCTTTTTTATTTCTCTTCTCGCGTGGAGGATAAGGAATATTGCATTTATAGAAGTGCTCTCAGAGACAATCGACATCACACAAAGCAAGATTGCTACACGCAAAGACGATAGAGGGGCCAGACTTGGGGAGAAGCAAGGACAGCAACCATACCCTCATACACAAACACAACATTCACCAAAAAAAAAAACATCACTCAAAAGAAGCAAAAAGGGCTTGCGGTGGATTATGTAAAAAGCTGATTTTTGTACAATAAGGCGATCAAGGGGGTGTAAGAGCAAGGGGGCGGTTGGGGACTGGCACGATGGGATACCAAGAAAAGGGGATTGACTCCTGGTGGCTTGATGTGTGGAAGACGGAAGAGAGCGAAGAAGCAATGCAATACCTGGGAACCCCTTTTCTTGAGAGGATGAGGAACACACACAAAAATCACAGATTGGAATTATCTCGCGATGAGAGGGGGGATGATTAGTCCCTTGTTTCCTATTCTATGTTGCCGCAGATTGAATCACCTCATGAAATTGGACCAGACTGATACCACAAGAGGATGCCGCCCCCCCTGAGCTTGATTCGTGACTTGTTGGTGCATAACGTACATTGCAGTCACGAGATTGTGAGACACTTTCGTCGTCGCCTCGAAGCTTGTGATCGTGATGAAATTGTCTGCCATTGCCCGTTTCGACTTGTTGTACGTTCGTGTTGTGCTGCTGTTGCCTATGCCTGTCTAGTTCTGCCTGCCTTCCGACCCCGCTGCCGCTGCCGCTGCCGCTGCGGCGCTGGCCCTTCCCACCCACGAATGCTCCAAGTTCCGACCGACCCCATGACCCGGAGATGCTGCGCACTTACACCCATCACAGGAGCTGTCATGGCTGAGTAAAAAGCAGGGTGTGGATTCCCCGAAAGAGCACGGATGGGGAAGATTGGCATCCCAGGGCAAGACAGGCAGCAAAAAAGACAGAGAAGAAGAAAAGAGGGTGTGACGGTAAGAGGAGCCAACCCGGCCGGGTTTGGATCTGCACCTTGTCATCATTTCAATACCTAATTGTTCCCTTTGGGCCTTTGGAGAGGGATCGGGATCGTCATGTAGGATGTTGGTTGGTAGGCCAGCCCTGTACTTACTGCCCCTCTCTCTTTCTTGTTAATTTCAGCCCTTCTCGATAAGTTTCTAGGCGCGTGCAAGGAAAGAGGCAGATGGGGGTCTGAATAGGTGCGGCGTGCAACAAAAAATTACACGTCACATCACAAAGACACTGGCACCAAGACGCAATGGGAAAAGCTCGCTCGACAAGAAAACTCGTAGCCCGGCGAGCGGCGCGGGCGACAGCGGCGCCACCCGCACCCAAGGCGTTCATCCAAACATTCACGCCTTCCTTGTTCCAACATTCTTGTTGTTCCTTCCCTCGTGATGCGGATAGGCAAGGCAGGATAAGTGGACGAGGGGGCCCAGTATGTAAGAGGAGCAAGCAATGATGAAAAGAACGGAGACCGGCTTTGCCTCTTCCTCTAAAGAACAGGGAGAGGATGGGAGAATCTCCAGGATGGATCATGGCCCATGATGATGCTCATGGGTATCGTGGATACCATGGGTACGCCCGAGACGCGTCTTCTTCGAATCCTCTTCCGGACGGGGCCCCTTCCTCTTCTCCATCTCGCCTCTCGAACCCCAGTCTCATCACATCGACGAGTACAACGACTCAGGCCCCACGAGTCATCACCCATACTCTGTAGGTAATCTACGAATCAGTTTGGGGTCTTCGTATCGTACTCGCATCAACGAAATATAGAACGGCGAACCTGGTGGGCGCATGGGGTCAAAGGAACTCTCATAGCTAGCAATGACGACGATAATGAGGGCGGCGCTTGGATGGGTGTATGGACGCTCGCTTACAAGGCCACACCAACAAGCGGTCGAAAAATCCGTTTCTGATTCGCGGGTTTGTTCACGCTCTGCGCGTGAAGACGCCAAGCCGCGTCTCTTTGGCTTGTCCGGATCCAACATGCGCACACGCATAGTGTGTGGCACACCCATTCTCCAATTCCTCTACTCCGTACTCCAGAGACAAACGAAATGAAGGAAAAGTGCCCTACGGGTCGCAGGTAACGAAGGGTGTGCCGCTACCCCCGAGCCCCGAGAAACGCCGGGGTGCAGCTACCAGGTAGATGGAGCGTTGGCTGTGATTGCCAAAGGGGAAAGAAAGAAAAAAAAAGTCCCGCCGAACAGGCCGCTTGGACCAGCGGGCTCGAAGTGTCCAACCATGGCCGCGTTCAACGTCAACCGACGAGCACAGCCATTTCTACGCCTTTTGCTTCTTATTAGTCCGCTGATGAAGGACTGTTTCCCAACAGGCGCCCTTGCCGAACATTGTAAATTGCTGCAGCGTGGAATCCCGAATCTCAAGAACGGATAGAGGCAAAAATGAGGGAAAAAGAAGGGGGTGAGGGTCCGATGGATTTCTCATCGTGCGTGTTGGTCTCGGGTCGTACACGAACCCGGTCAACGGGCCAAGGGAGCCGGAGCCGGTGAGCAAGGGCCCCAACAAGAAGAGCCTTAAGCCGGGAATGCGGAAAGGAAAGGATTGTTTGTTGTGACCCAAATACTGATGACTGAAATGAGAGGGATTGGATAGGGAGAAATAGAACATTGGACTCTAGTTCCATGATGAGGAGGTTCTTGCACGTTGTCAAACTAACATTGTCCCCTAGACTACTCATCTGGTCTTGACCGAAACCTACGGGCAGTATCAATCAATCAGTCGCAAAGGGTGGAACCTCAAGCTGATGCGGGACACGGACATAGCGCTAAACGTCGAACCGTGGGCCTCAAAGATCGATCAAGACAGGGGCTGTCCTGCCCCTAGCTTGTTATGGAGGTATTGGGCAGAGGGTTGAGGTTTGCAGATGGGGGCGAAGGATTGCCGCGAGCTGAGTTGCTGCTAAGAGCTTGAGCAGGTCTCTTCATTCACACTATTCCTCATCCTCCGACCATCTAGGCATGGATGGGTCCATGCAGGGATGAAAGGAATCGGAAGAGGGGATTAAGCGGCCAACCGTGCCACCCTCGTTATTCGTTCAACAGCTAGCGGCCGAGTTGCGGACTGGATTCCGCTTCCCGTCGCTGGTTGTGGCTCGGCCTGGCGAGAAAGGACTTGGGTGCCGTTCACTGGCTTCATTGATTCTTGAAAAGCGTATAAAATCTCGTGAATTGATAGGGACACGGTAGTGTGGTAGCGTCGCAGGTATACTTGACGCAGGTGGACGGCGCGGCTGGTATTGTTTGACGAGCGGAAGATGAAGTCCAAAGTGCAGCACTGCGGCACAATCAAAGAGGTTTGTGAACTTTTTGAATGTCAATGATTGGTGTTATGCAGGATTGAAGCGATGTGCATAGCCGCCGAAGACCAAGCGGGCGGGCGCGATGGGCCTGTCAGCAATGCTAGCCCATTCTGCGCCCCCAAGGCACATGGGGGAATTGAGGAGGGAGGGGTGCCCCAGTGCTGGCCGATGATCCGCAACAAGCGGGAAAGTGCTGGCCAGCCAAGTGAAGATGAGCAATGGCCCCCGGTCACCTCGTCTGTACGTAGCCGTGGTGGTGTCACAGCTCAACCTTGACATGAAGGAAACGGCAAGGGAGTTTATGTTTGTGTTATGCTTCTTACGCACAGTGACTTGCGCTTGCGGGCCAAAGGTATGGGCAATGATATTAGAGGGGCGAGAAGAGAGAGAAAACAGACGTGACAAACTTTCCGGCTATTGTCCTCGTGGTGGACTATTCGTACCTCGATATGGTTGGACAGATTGAGTCTAAGCCGTCTGCCAAACATGATCAGCTTTGATATATCAGGGTTGTTGCTTAAAACAGAAACGGACCGTCTGCTTTGCCTTATGCCTCGACCACGAGCTGGTCAGTGCGAAAGGGACGGGCTTCCGTCGCGTACAAGTGCCCTTGTTGAAAAACCAGGGACGGCTCTATGTACTCCGTATGGTGGTTATTGTTAACAGTCTTGTGCCAACTCCACTTTCCGGTGGAAAGGTCTGTCGAGTTGACGAAGAAAGGCAGATCGGGAAACCCATTCGCATCGCCGGTCAGCCATGTTGCTTTGCCGACTAGAACCCCCTTGGAAGTTCAGCTTACGGAGCTGGTTTGGGGCCCCTGGCCAAAGTCGAAATGGCAGTGAAGAACGATGGTGGGCGTGCGAGGGAAATCGCCGTTTGGCAAGAACCAGGAACCAACGTCGTGTGCGTCGCGATGCTGCGTTGCTATGACGCGGGAATGAGACCACATCAGCCCCCTTCTTTGGGGGGGGGGGGGGTGACCAAGGTTGTACAAGGTTGCATACAGTAACAAGACGGAGTCTCACTGCCATGCCGCGTGTCAAGCCGGGCATTGCAGCAGAAAGAGGTTGAGGGGGTTGTGAGAGGATAAAAACGTGTCCGTGGAAGAGAGAGCGCGTGCCTATGTCCGTCCGATGTCGCACGGCGCGTGTCAAGCAAGGCATGCGGTGCGGTACGATGAAGTAGGTCGCTTTGTGATGCCGGAAGAACACAAGCATAAAGTAGAGTTGGTGCATGCGTGACTTTGTATACTTGAGATATTTGCCTTCGCTCCGAAACTTGGTCTGTCTATCTTCTGGCTGGAGTATCACACCAAACCGTGCCTGGCGAGTTCAAGGCAAGGTACGTATCCGTCCGTACGGGATTATTCATAGCTGCTGTTCCACATGTCAGTTCCTGGGACCTGAAGCGGGAGCAGTAGAAGTAAGGTAGCGTCAGTTTCTACCTTGGGCTGGGCCCAGTGATTCTGATTCTGATTCCTGGTTCTCGTTCAAGTCTCCGAGAAACGACATGCTGGGTCGGATACGATGGCGAGGGTCTCTCGAGGTGGAAACTACGAAAGCATGTCCGGGAAACTAGTTGCAATGGTCCTTCCAAAGACCTGTTCTTTGGGCCCTCGACGCCAGGTAGCTGGAGCGAAGCTGGCAGGGGCGAGAGGAAGGGGGGCGCATTCAATGAGACGTGATGCCTTGCTGTCCCTGGTCGTCAGTCGTGGTGACTTCATCCGCAGCTTGAAGTGCTCTAGTGATGCTGTGTGATTGCCCTGCCAAGATGAAGGAGCAAGGTCAGAACTACCTAGTTGCAGGTAAGGCAGGGCAGGGCAAAGTTTTGGAGAGGAAGGTCGTAGTGTACGCATGTTCCCTGCCATGTTGAGCATGGGGGAAGGGGAAGGGGGATGAGATTTGCATGAGCAAGCATGGAGGAGTAAAAGTGAACTGTGTGTAAGGTAGGTGAGAGAAAGAGAGAAAAGAGGGGACATTCAGACAGGCAAATGCAAGTGCAATCATCCATCTTTGGTGGCCCTGGGTTCCATTGGATTCGGATGAGGTGAAGTGCAGCGCGGGCAGGCAGGAGGCAAGGTACCGTTGTATCTCAGGTAGGTACGGAGTAGGTAAGGCAGGTACGTAGGTACTGGGGTAAGGTATGGAGGCAGGAGCTAGGGAGGTAAGTAGAAGCTAGGAAGACGGAAAGAGGTGTCAATCTCCCGACCCACTTGCGGACACGGATGACAGGGGGAAGGTACGCACGTACCTTAGCTTAGTACCAGGCAGGAGTGCTACCTGTCGTGCCTGTCTGCTACGAAGTAGAGCCTAGAGGCTCCTACCCTGGTCCTGTCCTCATGCAGCTCCCTCTCTCCTCGTCTCCATCCTCATCTCATCTTTTTGTTTCTGTGCCGCCGTCTCCTCAACTTTCTCTTCTTCATCCATGATCCTCCCCTCCTATTCTCGCCTTGTCCTGCCTTTGCCCACCTCACCTCGCTCGCTTCTCCTTGCCTTGTCTCGAGAGGCGGTCCATCTCGTCAATATACGACGCACTCGCCCGCTCTCCATTGAGGCACGCCGCACGCCACACGCCGCGCGCATTAAATGGGAGGAAGGGCGGGTTACATCCGGCGAGAGCGTCCTATCTCGTCCTATCCTGCGGTGTCTTGCCTTGGCTCAGTCTAGGATCACGAGGTCTATCCATACGGAGTACTGTGTGTGCGGGTACATCATACTCCCTCCCAGACACAGGAGAGCGCCGAAATACCTCTTCCTCGCTGAATTTCAATTTCCCTGTTGAGCTTTCATCGCAGTCGCAGTCTCGGCTGCTCACAGCATCTTGGTACCCGGGTCGCCTGGCTGGGCCGGTGTGTGTTTCCGCTGCCTTCGTCACACATATGTCCTTACTGAAATGGCCATGAACAAGGGCTAGGTACCTTACCTTGGGAAGAGGGCATCCATCTGCGAACTTGCGAAGCACGGCACCTTAGCTCTTCTCAATGGAAAGTTAGGTTGACGTTAGTCTCCGCCGTTACGCTAACGCAGCGTGGCGTAGCATTGGTCCAAGCTTGATGGCAAGGTGTCTCGTTTTCTCCATGTCTGTCTGGACTCTGCCCTACCGCTAGCTTGCGCATTGGCCTTATGTTGTCAATCCAGCGTCACTCTCTTTCCCTCCTCTCTACTTCTATGGTCTTTCTTCTTTTCATTTCTTTTCTCTTTCTCTCCGTCTTTATTTCTTAGCCTAGGTCCTCTTTTCTTTGATTCATCTTCTCTCTCATTGTTTCTCTTTCGTGATGGATATCGCTAATCTGCTATCTTTAATTTCTTACCCCTGTTTCCTTCCCTTCCCCATACCTTTTCCTGACTCGATAATTCCGGCCTATCAGCAAGCACTATTCACATCTGTTACGGCTCATTTCTTTGTTTTCGACAACTGAAATGAAGAAAAAAGGTGTGTACAGTACTCGACTCTGTTCCGAGTCATAGAGACACCTTGTCGCTTGTCGCGCGTATGCTTCGCGTCAATCAATTCGCGTCCAAACTTGAACTACTCGCTTGCCATCACATGACGCAATGCTCATGCTGGGTCGTGGGAATCTTACCCGCTACGCGCCGTAACCACCGCCATCTATTTCCAGCCTCATGCTGGTTTGGGGCGTCTTTTGTGGCTTGTCTAGGGGCTACACCCTTTTTTCTCGAACAACCTTATGAATGCCGTTGGAGAATAATCAAGTGCTTGCCGGGCGCAGTCTCTGGGGGCGAAGTATTGTTTGTCTATCTAGCCACAAATTCGTGCGTGTGTGTGTGTGTGTGTGTGTGCGTGTGTGTGTGTGTGTGTGTGTGTGTGTGTGTGTGTGTGTGTGTGTGTGCAAGTGAATCAGTCGCCTCTTCCGGGAACCGACAGGGGGCGACATGTCTTATGAGGCCAAACCATCCACACGGCCAAGTGCTGCTCCCCGTCCGACGAGGCAACGTGCTGTCGCAGACGGACCGCTCCCGTGTGTTCACTGCCGTACCACGTTGTCGATTTTCTTCTTTTCTTCTGACAGGTCAGTCAAGTCTCAAGTAGGCCAAACTTACGGTCGCATGCTGATAATTTTTTGTGCCGCCCCAGCCCCATTTTGAAACCAGGTCTCGGGGTCCAAGAGGCGCTATTCAAAAAACAATAAAAAAGCAAAACGGGATACTCGAGTACGGCCCGACATCAAATATAGGTATCCCCCGAATGTGGCTTGACTATGACAGGGGACGCAAGAAAATTCGAGTCTGCCCTGCCAATTTGCTTTCTCAAACTGTTTGGCAGTGAAAATTCTTTTTCCCCTATCTTGCATAATATGGACAGCCAAATCACCGACATTGGCTTTGCATATCTGGGCATCAAATTGCGAAGCACGCTAATTAGAGTTCAAATGATTGAATTGACATCTCCACAAGGAGGAGCTATTGACAGGGAGAGTGTTCGTGAGAGTCGAGACGCCCGACCTGACGAACTAGGTGACTGCTTTAGGCAGTCTAGAAAAATCTGCATGCGATACCCCATCATCGTAGGTTGCTAGGAAGGAAATAAGAAAAGGGTGGATAAATAAACCAGCATGCTGATGAATGGAATAATAGAGACAGTGCTGTGTCTCTCAAAGCTCTATTCTGCTGGAGTCGTTGACAATGATAATGCCACAGAAGAGAAGCGGAACGGGAGGCGTGGGCCTCATAATTTGAATGAGTCCGATAAGAAGAATCTCTTTATAGTCTTCTTTCCCTCGGCTTTATGTCTACTTTCAGGCCGGCGTCGAATCTAATGCCCAAAATACCGTTAGTTGGCATCTCACCGAGTGATGAGTCTGTAACGGACCTACGATTTCCCTTGCTTCTGGCAGTTGAAGCAAGTGCCATCTTGGCTTTGCGGCTTGTCTACAACACCTCCGCAATGGCCGTGAGAGCTGCACGCATATACAGGCCGTGTCTCGGTGCAGCCGCAACCCCATGTGATGATGACTCTGGAACACATTTTGGCTAGAGAAGAATTCTTCTCCGTGGAAAGAAGAAGAAGAAGAAGAAGAAGAAGAAGAAGAAGAAGAAGAAGAAGAAGAAGAAGAAGAAGAAGAAGAAGAAGTGCCGAAGCTGTTTTGAGGAGGTCTCTTAGGCCGCGAGCGGTAGGCTTCCAAGTGAGGTTCTCTCTTTTTCGTGTGAAGCTCGATAGTGATGGGCGTGGAAGACTCGTCTGGCAATGAATAAGTTGGACAAAGAACTTGTTTCTTGGAGGTGACTGGTAAGAGGGATGGTCTCGTGCGTTGTATAGTTGTTGTCCTGGCCGGGTGAGGAGTGTATTTTCTGGAAGCTCAAGACGGGAAATGTCGTCTGTCTTATATATCGTCGTAACACAAGCTCAAGACTGGCTATTGGCTTGAAATCGACTGTCGGGAGTGGGCTGACTTGTTTGCCATCGTCAAATCTGTCAGTCAAGCGAAGGAGGACCAACAGGCAGCTATCACACCGGTGATGCCAAATGGAAGTAGACGCAGCTTGGCTGTTGGTTGCTTGCCAACGCGTCAAAGTTTCTGTTTTCTGGTGTTGGAAGATGCCAGTCGGGAGATGGTGGTGCGTCAAGCGTCTGTCTGGCAAGTCTTCAAGTTGACGCAAGGGAGGGCTGTAACTTGGTGGAGGGAAATAATGTGGAAGATGCAACAGGTCGTGAGGATGGCTTGTACCTTGCAAGTCGATGTACCTGGGAGAGATGCTGGCTGCGGGTGCGGACCGGGCAGATGGGTTGTTTGATCCGCCCCTTTGCAGGAGGTGGTCGACAAGCTGCCTGGTTGTGGAGATGCTTTGGCGGTCGTGGAGAAACCAGCCTAATCCGACTCAGCCCAGGCCGTTGGCTCTCCCGCACAGGGCTAACAAGCACCCGTGTACTTCCAACGCACAACGGTGCAATGGTTGGTCGACTGGGTGAAAGATTCTGGCCTGTCTTTTTGCCCTTTTGATAAGTCGTACGCTAGTTCGAAATGAGACGTGATAGCCGGGTACTGTCCCGCCTCGTTGTGTTGGTAAGACCAGGGTATCACGCAGGCGGCCTTTCTGGAAGACAATGGGTATTGTTGGACGTGATATCCACCTAGAACGAAAGAGCCCCCAATATGCACCTCAGAGGCGCAGCCCAGCCAAAGTTGGGTCTGTTGACGCAATGTCTCGTTTTTCTGGTGTTCCGTCTCGAGTGCTGTATGGGCGACGCGTGACCCAAGATGTTGGTTTCGACGACTACGATACTGAGCCGGCTCAACGTCTGGCAGGGTATCCTTGAAGGGTCTTTAGTGGTGGGCTGCCGAGGCAAGGCGATGTCATCCAAATGTCGTCTCTGGAGATGTTGACAGAGGAAGAAGAGAGATGAAGCGAGAGAGTGTGTGAGAAAGAGACACAGAGAGAAAGATGAAAGACGGATATCCTCAGACGCCCCGCCCGGTTCAATGAATGACTGGTGACGGGTATTCGGGGCAGGGTAGGGCAGGTAGGTGCACCTCTCGTGTGTTCCCATTGTCGCATGGCGCCCACTGGCCGCACTTTCTATTGGGGGAACGTGTGAACACAGAACATCGGCCACTTCGATCGGGGATAGCTTGGCGTGGCAGCATCAGCAGAAGCAGCAGCAAGCAGTGAGCTCTGTGCAGGGCATGCTGGTGCCGTGTCGTATGGTCAGTCCCCTCAGCGTAAGGTAGGGCAAGCATAAGTGCCTACAATGAATGGGTGACCCATGTCGCTGTCTTGAGTTGTGATTGTCCTCGAACTGATGGTGTCGGGAGACCCCTCGTAGACAGCTCCTAGTACGCCCCAGGCCGACTTTACTGTCAAGCGTAGAGATGGGCCGCTGTGTTGAGTGGATCGTTCAGACGATGTCGCACATGAGCGATCCGCGTCAAGCCCTGTTTATTAGTCTAGTTTGGGCAAGACCGTTCCGCTGATGGCGCCCTTTGTATCCGCCACAGCTACGGTATCTTCCCATCTATCCCTCAATGCGCTGCCGATCCTCGAGGCACCTTGACATGATCATAAGGGCGAACAGGCACCGGTAGACCGCTCGCGGATTTGACTCTCCCTGCCGGAGTTACTCTAGCCCACTGGGGGCACTGCTACCGCATGGAAGACGTTAGATTGCACATCAACTCATTCAGATACGAGCATCCAATTTAATGACGGAGCCGCACAACAGACAGCCGCAAAGGCAATGAGATGCTCCTCCGCTCCGAGTTGGAACGGCGGAGAGTGGAAGTTGGGGGTCAAAGCAAGCATGCGAATGGGGCAGACAGCCAGACGACAGCGGCATGAGAAAGGTACAGTAGAGCAGCGGCCGCTTTCAAACGAAGTATTTGATTATGCCACCGTCTAGCTACATTACAAATCGGACCAAAGAAGCAAAGACCGAAGGAGTGAGTAGAAAGGTCGATCAAGCTGCCGGTCGACGTACTCATCGATATCCGCATCAATGTCCCTGACCAGAGTTCCAACCCTGCTTCAGCCGAGTCCATGTTCAGGCCTAGGTCCAGGTCCAAGTCCGGGTCCAGGCATAGGCATAGGCGTTGGCTTCCTGAGGCGAAACAGGGTCAACGTGGAGTAATAAAGGTTGGGAGGCGGCGGGATGCGTTCCACCAAGACGTATCCGTCATCTCTTGCTAGAACCTAGCCGGCCCATCATGTTCATGACGAATTGAAGACAGAAAGATTGTGAAATCAGGACGGTGCCCTAAAGGTGAGAACGGGCGCTGGAAACAGGTAATAGTGACAGTGGTAGAGCGAATGCCACAATTGACCAGGGGTTCACATAACAGAGTGGAGTCGACATCTGAGGCGTGGCTCTTGCAAGATGGAGATGCCAAGAGGAAAGGTCGTCACGTCTGTCGGTCTATGTTCATGTTCTTCCATACGAAGGATAGAATACGCCACATAGATCTATGGCCAAGACCAGGAGAGCCTAATGAGGTTCAAGACTGGGCCGGCTGAGGCTAAGAGCGGGCGAAATTCGGCTCGGTTGGGGTCGCGAGGCTTGTCCGTTGGGGTGTTCGCGGTGTAATGTGAAAGTGCAGGGGCGAAGGATGTGAGATGCTGGTCTGAAGGTGTCAGGAGGGTTCCTTGTAGCGAAAGACAGCGAAGGCGAGGCGAGTGCAAGCCCGAAGCACAATGCTTTCGAAAAGAAGGAACCTTGACCTTGCGCAGATGAGATGCAGAGAGGGAGGGCATGCCCGCCGTCAGGGCCCGAGGAAGCTAAGCCAGCCATAAACGTGGCCAGCAACAGTGTCCGAAAGAGCCCGATGGCTTGATCGGGGGGCACATGGCGTTTCCTGGGCCGTGGCTGGCAAGGGAGGAGAAACCACTGACCGGGTTGAGTTGATGAACTAGGTAATGTTGGGTTGGGTTGGGATATGTGGTATTTCCGTTAGTGTGGGAGAGAGAGAGAGAGACAGAGAGTGGAGGAGTATCCGTAGACGGGAGCAGAAGAAAGCAGAGCAGGCGAAATGAAGCTTCCATTTTGGGAGCGATCACGCACTGTAGAAAGATCGGAGAAAGTGCGAAGAAAGAACAGTGCGAAAACTGCATGAGGCGTTGGTTCGGTGTTGGTTGGAACTTGGAACTGACCGAGTACCTTGACAAGAAAGCAAGTGACAGATCTGGGCAACTGCATTTGTGAAATGACCTCGATGTGATTTTGTTGAACTTTTTCGTTTCTTTTCTTTTCTTCTTGAGCACTCTTTTGCTGCTCTGCTCTGCTTCTTCCTTCCCTGCAACTCCCGAATCTTGCTGCTCGTCCCTGTCATCTCGCCTGCCACTTCCTTTCTCATCACCAACAACTGTGATATCATTTGCCGTCTTCTTTCAAACTGCCATCAATATACCATCTAACCATTTGGAATGATCCACACAACATCCCAACGGCAAAGTTTTGCGGTTTGGATATTGGCACGGATGCAAACCAGTCTCCGCCTTTTCCATTGTTGCCGTCAGACGATGCAAACACAATGTGCTCCATGTCTATGCCTTGCGTCCCTCTGTCGCTTTCGTTTCCCACTTACCTCACTACCTCTTTACTCACTCATGTACAATTTCCCATTCGCCTTCAGCTTCTTTCCCATGGCTTGTCGTTGAATTTGACGAAAAAAGGTACGTATACTGTTCGTTTCTCTTTGTGTTTGAGGCGGTTGAGAAATGTGTAGGTTTGTTGCGTTAGAAAATGCAAGCCACCATCGAATAAAGAGGGCTAGGTAATTACTTGACCTTTTTGAGATGAAGCACTCGACCATCTAGTTGAGGTCATCGCACCAACGTCTCCAGCTAGTCGGATTAGCTACGCACTATTTTAGTGCACCTCGACATACGTCCGTATGCTAAGTTAACCAACTCCGTCTCCGTAGGCCAAGCTGCCTCGACTTATCCTCAAGTGTTCTTCGGATCTAAATCTCGTCTAAGACCCCGCTGAATTGGAGCTAGCCCCTATAATACGGCCGTTGGTGCAGCGTCGACTGTCTGTCCGCTCGGCCTACGAAAAATCAAGCTTACAGTAGAGCTAGACGGCCATTCGAGCAGTCTTCACTCCGTTTCCGATGCCAACGGCCCCATATGCCAAACGTGGCTTGTCAGAATCATATGCACCATCATAACTCGTCACTCTCCCGTCTTCTGCGCCTTTCGGAAAACGTCAAGGGACTCTTCATCGGCGTCGCGTGCTGATGCAACAGAACCTCATCAACGGCGTCTCACCCTAAGGCACAATGCGAAATAGTCGCAACGGTGGCGCCTCCCAACTCCAAGTCCGAGCTGGCAAAGTACCTCGAGGCTGCAAGCCACACCCTCTTTCTCGTAAATCGAACCATTAATGCCTGCTCCTGCGTCCCGGGCAAACCGAAGTGAGGGGGCGCGCTCGTCCACTTAGTCTCTTACAAGGTCGTCTGGAGGTGAACATCATGGCAAACCACCGCTGATGAAGAGTAACCCCGACCCTGTGGGTACCATGTATCTGGTGTACTAGCTCTGTCGTCTCTTTCTGAGTCCTGAGCAGAAGCTGCTTCACCGCAAGACCTTCTGGCCCACAGTCAAGGTGATGTATTGGTTCAAGTGATGGGGTTCCCAGCTTGCTACTACCTTACCACTGGACCATACGGGAGTCCAACACACCGCAGTGTCTTCATGCGGCCTCGCGTGCGGCCTATCATTACCGACAGTCTGACTAGGCAAGCTTCTTCGAACACCCCAACACTCTTTGTGCCCGCAGCATACCTCACATGGCCATTTGGCCTGCCAATCATTCCGAACAATGGGGTACAGCACCCCCCTGGTCCCGGTCGCCTCCTTCCATCGATGTTCGACGGACTGCCGTCTTCCTCTTGAGCCAAGAAAACTTCTCCATTGGGAATGTCACTTGTAGGAACCCAAGTGGTCAGTCAAGGTACACCGATTTCATTGCGGCGAAGCAGACCTCGTTCCCCCTTTTCATACCCACCTAGGAATATGACATCTTGGGCCAGGAGCTCTCTAAAGTCTCAAAAGCCCATCGCAGCCCAACAAGCTCACATTCGGACTAAACCCTGTCCAGTCAGCCCCTGTATCTAGATTTGTTTGTTATGTAATCTGGATGACGGGCTCGAGGTCTGTCTAGCTGCGGGTCATTTTGACGGTGAGTTGACATCTCATTGTAGGAGTTTCTGCAACTCAAATACTCCCTGCTTACGCTTTTTTGGGCAAGGGACATACATTTGTCATTACCCGGCAACGAGACGGACATCGGGACGACTTGGCAACCGAGTGCCTTCGACACGAATATCTCTCACGTTCTTGACCGCATCAGGAAAGGGCAAGAGGTTATCCCATCACTTCCCAGTCGAGCTCTGCAACTTCTTCTTTAGGACTTGGAGAGCGAGATACAGGGGTAGCTTCGCGAATTATTGCACATCTGCATATACTATTTGCCAGGCTCACTCACGACTTGTATCGAGTTGAGTGTTGGCAAGCTGTACCAACATCCCTGTGCGAGTGAGCATGCAGGTGGCGGCTGGGCAGAGCGAGCTCGTCTATGATTGCGGGTGCCGCCATTCACAACCAACCGGGACATTGTCGCGGCATGAGAGCCAGAGGGCACCATCAGGCGCCCTTGTCGACCATTCCAACAGGTTCATCGCGGGAAAACAAGCAGAATGCCCCGCGAAGTCGAGCATGGCGCAGATGTTGTTGTTGGACTGTCCCTCGACGAAGCGGGCGAGGTGTGATTGAGTCGCATGCCAGCCAATCACCATCACGAACCCCCCTGTTATAAGCGCCTCGTGGGACTCGCGGCTTGGCCCGACTCGACCGACGACCATTCATTCATCCGGTAGCCGCCCATGACGGCGGCTCAAGTTCAATAGCGTTCGGCCAGACTTATACACTTTTTGCCGCAAGAATCGACCATTTTTCAACTTCTTACCAGTGGCACCGGCGGATTTCACGCGGAAAGCGTACCCTTTCCACTGCTGCAGATGGTCAAGTTGGAATGCAATATCTCGAAAGCGGTCACTCGACAGGGGTAATTGGGTGTTAGTCTTTTCGACGGGCCAATATGGAGGGAGGATCAGGAAAGATCAGGAAAGGTCAAGGAAACCGTAGGTCTTGACGGGGCATGTGGGCAAGGCCCAGATGACATCTGCACCTCGTCGGTGCCCGTCACCAACCGGATGTCATCATCTCCTAGCGTTGATGAAGCATATGCGGAACGACCTTTCCGTAGGAGACGGACTGTGGATGTTCTAGCGGTCAGAATCGTTCTATGAGCTGTTGATCCCGATGTAAGTTACCCTGATTGTCCTGCCCCCTATCCGTACCAAGACCATATCAACATGGTACTAGCCTTGATCAAGGGTGGATATCATTCATCACAGCCCGCGGATGGATGTACCTCTCCCCTGACGAAGGTTTCCACACACCTTCTATGAACGGAAAGGAAGCTGGACTGCCACTACACCCCTGGAACGATTCTCGCGAAGTCCCTTCTTTCGTACAGTACTTTGGCCATCCACAAGCAACTTTCGCATCATGTGTCCACTAATGCAAGTTGGAATCACCCAAACTGCGGCACATTTGTGACGAAGATTTGAGGGGAAAAGTAGCAGCAGCAGCAGCAGGCAGGCAAGTAGTGAGATGCCTTCTCGTGTTGGTGGCAACACTTCCTCTTCTCATGCAACGTCTCGATGCTTCCCCCCATCACCGCTTCTTGCACACGCCATACACATCATACACACCACCGCAGGCCATGTCGTGTTACCTCACGCACCGCAATCACCTTCCTCCATGCCAGGGTTCACGATGGGTTTTGCGGGCGGCCCGCCGGTCGCATACGAGGCAGGCTTCACCATCCTTCTTCCCCAACTGCCCTCGATAGCTTGGCTTGAAGCTCGATCGAGAAGCGGAGTTGTATCGGTTGGCATCAAAGAACCCTGACTCTCTTGCTCTGGTACGACGGCCTCCGTTGGAACATCCCCTCAGAGATTGCAGAAAGATATCGCGCAACGGATCGGTCCTTTTGGGGAAATGATTTGCCTCCTGGAGCTGCGGTCGAGGAGGGAGAGAGCACCTGGAGGAAGAGGAGACGAGAGGAGCTTCGGTCCAGATGAGAGACGAGAGATGAAGAGAAAGGGGGGCAAGGCAAAGGTTTGCCTGAGGAAGGCTCACTTGAGTCTGAGGCCAAAGTCAGCATATCCTTTGTCTCCAAAAACCTGGGCTGCGTTTGAACGCAGCAGAAGACAAGGCACTGTCAAGACAGAAGCCTTGTTTGAAGTACGTCAGGTTCGGTTCTCCTTGTTTTCAAAACAGAGTCTAACCAACATGACGAGCGAATGAGTCGAATGAAGTGGTGTTTGTTCCTTGATGGCAAGGAGGAAAAGGTATGAAAACCTTTCAGTTCGTTTCTTTTCACCATCCAGAAGACAGGATGTCATGATGCCCCCCTTCCCCTCTAACGTTTGCCTCACTCTCCTCTCCGTTTCGTTCTTTGCTCCTTTTTTTTTTTTACTCTGCTCGGAAAAATCTTTGTCTGCCCAAGCGGGATCAGAATACCGTCAAGACGACTTTGGTATGAGAAACGGTTGAAGTCAACCTTACTGCTGGGGAAACACTCAATAATGAGCAAGGCACTTACTCAGTGGACTGCACCCCGCGGAAGGATCAAAATGCTATTGCTAGAGAATATGCAAGCAAAGGCGATCTCAGGATTTTGCCTTCTTCCCTCCCGAAACGCCCGTTGAATCCTACGAACTACACACACCACATGGCACATGGCTAAAGGGGCAAAGACAAAGCCAAAAGGATCTAAACCCGCGCCTTCGCGCCGCGCCGCGCCGTGCCACGGCGTGTATGTGCTCTCCCGCCGGGGCACAGCAGGAACCAACGGGCGGGCTCAAGCCAGTGGCACGGCGGCAACAGGCGACAACGGGCCAGCTAGTCTCGGGGCATTGTGTCCACTTTGCCGCAAACTGTGCCGGGCCGAGTGCGAGCCAGGTGAGGTACCTAGTATGTTCCGCTTGGATATCTTGTACCGAGGCCCAAGAGGAAAATGACATATTCGTCCCTAAGCCTCTGCCATATGCGGGGGAGAGAGAGGGTGTTGCCGAAGGTTTGCGAATGCGGGAGGATGAGGAAAGTCACGGCGCTCAACCTCCCCGGCGTCCTCCGCGATTTTCCCCCACCTCGGCGTCGCACCCGAAAGGACCCATCCAGTGATGTTGGCTCCTTTTCCCCGGATCATGAGGTGGGCAATGTTGTGATCGGGTTTGTCTTGCGATGGTCTGGATTCGTTCGTTGCTGGCTGTTGCCCATAGAAGGAGGGAAGGCCCCAGCGCCGGTTCTCGTGGTCCCTTCCGAGAAATCCTCTTGTGGCCTCCGACGCGGCCAATGAGGAGCCACCCGCGCCCCGGGACCCGGGGCAAGAACCTTGGCCCCTTCGGCTTCCTCTTTTACTTTCCCATTCCATTTTCGAACGACGTTGGAGACTTGGGAAAGAGCCTCAATTGGGGCCGACCGAGGTTTCTCCACTTTCCCCGGATATTCCAATTGTCATGATATCAGATCTGGTGACTGCGAGGGCATTCACAACCGGAACTTCATGATCTCGAGTTGCGGCAAGCCTTCACGCTTGTCCCCACGCTCACTTTGCGTAGGTACCCACACTCTGCAGTCTGCACCAACCCCCTGCACTTTTCTTTACTTATTTTTTTTAATTTCATTTCAGCAAGTTTTCTTTTTTTTTTTTTCGCGGCGGCGGCGGGTGTCTCGCGTTTTTTTTTTCTTGCTTTCAAGCGCACCAACCCCACGTCAGCTGCGGATAAGGCAAGAGAGAGCGACTTGAGCATTTCTCGCATTGCACACTCTCCCGCGCTGCTGTCGTGACATGGAGCTCAGCCAATTACAGGCCCACGTGCAACAACGTTCCCGCTCTGGAAACTTCAGGATGCCTATCTAGAAGGTCCCGTCTGGGTCTGGGACTGGGACTGGGTCTAGATCCAAGTTCCCAGAAAAGAGCCACCAAAATAATTATCAATAGCCCCTCCCAACAAGGGCCGATTTGATACTTGGTTGATAAGGGTTTCAGGAGCGACCGCAGGAGAGAGGACCGTGGAGGCCCGTATTTCCTCTTTATTTTTGTCCTATTTGCTGCCTCCTTTTCTAGACTTGACATCTCCAATCCGAACATCTCATGCTTCCAGGTTCTTGGCGGGTTTGGGAAACTTTTCTGATCTAAAAGCGTGAATGCAAAGTCGCAATACGCCCCTCCGGGGGAGTGACTGAGAGTTGAGACGCTCGGATGCCCAACCCCCATCCATCTGTTGCAGAACACCTCAATTCAAGCGCGATAAGGTCAAAAGCGGAGCCCATTCGCATAGAAAACACACCTCAGGATTATCAAAATTTAGATCTCTTGGCTGGGCGAGCTTTTTGTTTGAGAAGATCAAAATACAACACCATCCCGGTCGAGCGCAAGAGTCTTCGGTCTAATTGATTCATACCCTTATGGCACCTTGCTACCTAGCTTGTTTTGACACCCACCGCAAATAGTCTCAGTCAACTCTCTCCAACGACGGGTATGAACATAACAAGAGGTAGCACATCATTTTTGCCCATGCATGTGTCATGGCTTTTGAGAAACACCAGATCCCGGCATTTCCTATTTTGTGCAATACCTGTTCTGAACCTGTGGCTATTGTATTGCCCACCTCACCCTAAATCTCAATCACGCCCTCCCTCTGACTCTAAACCATGGCGTTACCGTAACGTGATGTCTGTGGTCTGTGTCTCTCTGCACGCCTGCTCTGCCCAGACGGCTGGTCCGGGAGATGCACCTTGAGTACACACGACGCGCGCCATACGCAGTACACAATTTCTCATTTCTCGACACAGAGTAGTGTACGATAGGCAGCGTGCGATACGATGCGATGACCTTGCCCCTCCCCCTCCCTCCATGTCCATAGTCCGTCCCCCCTTCCCTGTCCCCCTTCTCCATCTGCGCCCGAGGACCCCCAGTATCAACTTTTTTTTTTTTCTTTTGTGAGCAAACCCGGCTTGAGACGGCACCCACCGTGTGACTCGGCAAGCTACCCGTCACCTTACCTTTGAATTCTTGCCCGTGGGCCGGGTGGAAGGGGGTGGTCTGCGACCAGGTCAGCCAAGCTCACACCTCCCGTGTCCTCCGGTGTAATCCAAACTTATAAAGTTGGACGGCCCTCCCCTCCCATCCAGTGTCTCCCCTTCTATCTGTATCCCAACGCTCTCATCCTTTCTCGACTCTACTCGCCGAACTCTCAGTGTCTTCAAAGCAGTTGATCTGTTCTCCCACACGCCGATTGCCAACTCTCGCAACCAAAACAAGCCCCACACCAAACAAAACCAGAACAACAATATTCAAAATGTCTTCTCCCGTCGA
Organism: Colletotrichum acutatum; assembly: GCF_030867785.1. Classification (NCBI taxonomy): domain Eukaryota; kingdom Fungi; phylum Ascomycota; class Sordariomycetes; order Glomerellales; family Glomerellaceae; genus Colletotrichum; species Colletotrichum acutatum. The sequence goes on from NW_026848995.1 coordinate 869,641, forward strand.
CAACTCCGTCTTCCTCTCCCTCGCCCCCACCACCTCGTCCTCCTACCCCTTCAGACAGCAGCAGGCCGCCGCCGCAGTCACCACTACCGCCGCCGCCACCGAGCCGGCGCCCCTCAAGCGCCGCACCTCGAGCATGAGCAGCGACGGCAGCAACGGCCTTCGCTTCCTCAAGCTTGGTCCCGTTCACTACGGCGAGCACCCCGACGAGCACAAGTCTGACTGGCACCCTGCGCTCCTCGGCTAAGATGCTCTTGAAAGGATAATGATTCTTCTTTCTTGAATTGTTTTTTTTCCCCCACATCATTAAAGCAAGCCATGTTCATGATTTTTCCATCGTATCAAGCCATCAAAGTCTGGATACCAAAGGTGCAGGAAACCAACAAGGCAGTTTGTGCCCAAAAACAAGCGATTAGACGAGCTAAGGGGAGCTCTGGGAGGACGAGCAATAGGCGCTGGATCATTTTCATTTTCTCTTTTTTACATCATTGAGTACAACACCCGAAGAGAGTAGGGCAGATTGTCTCTTGGGCCGGCAGGAAACAAACCCCCCATTCGTTTATCGTTTATAGAGTCTTGGGAAACGGGATGGGACACGGGACCGATTTACACAGAAAGAAAGACAAAAAATACCAAATTGGAGTTTCTGACGGGAACAAATCATCGTGTCAAGATTTGCTACTGCGTATGCCTACATGTGCTGAGAATCCTATTATGTGAGTCTGGTACGATTGCCATCAAGCCACTGCAGAACCGGTCCGGTCTCTTTCCTCTTACACACATTCGGCAACAAGCGGATGAAGAAAAAAATCGGCATGCAGCCTAGACTCCAGAGAGTTGGAGGGGATGGGGGGGGGGGTGTGGTGGGCACATCACCTCCAGTCTCTCTTCGGCTGTGCCGCATTCTCGGGAAGCCTGTGAGTAGGTGCATCACACATTGCCGGGCTACACGGATCAAGGGAAGGAGGAAGGACTTTGAGGAGCGAGAGCGACATTGGTGGGAAGAGGGGCCAGAGGCTTGGAGCTGTCAAAGTCGGGGGGCCCAGCTCGCCGAGACTTTCCCTGCTCCCGGAAGATTGCTTGGAAAGACGGTTGTTGTAACATGACTATGTTTACGCGCACTTACAAATTGCAGACAGAGAAGAGGAGAGAAAGAGTGAGGGAGAGAGCACAGCAAAAGAGGGAAAAGGAAAGGAGCAAAGACCAAGCTTCTGTGATGTGGGCCGCTCTTCATGCAATGATCTGACATGCTAAACGGACCACCCCCGCTGACCAAGGTGGGAATAAGTGGAATGCGGTAGAACGCGTCGTGTCTTGTCAATCCGGGCTGGCGGATTGGGGAAATGATTGCTGATTGTGCAAAGACACAAAAAAATCTGGGGAGGACGAGGGGTGGAAGAGACATTTCCTCAGAGACAGCTCATCGTCACACCCTTCGATGTGCGAGACCTCTCAAAAGGGTGTGGGGTGATGGTTTTGATTGGAGTAAGCCGGAACGACTTTGCCTTGATTCTTTTGCGAATTTTGGCTACGTTTGCGTTTGTCGTTCGTTGTGCATTCCAAGCACGCAAACGTTGTTGCGATCGAGTCTCTTCCTGTTGATTGCTTGGGGCTGTCGCCAGGACGAGAGGTGTGGAATGGAGGGGGAGGGGATGAGCACTGACAAGCCTGCTGCTGCACCGAGGGTCGATTCCCTGGGAGAGGCGGGGGGGAGAGAGAGAGACAGACACCTGCTTTCGACGAGACGCACGTGGGGTAGAGACTGGGTATCACGACCGGGGTGTCACGGTGTGTTGATTTCTGGTCTACTGTGTATGCCGAGGCTGAGCGGGTTCGATAGTTTCACAAACTAGTTTCTCTTCCGTCCTTCTCTTTGATTCCTCTCAATTTCACGATATGCCATTCAAGTGGTGTTGATGTAGGTGGTAATTATGACGTGCAAACCTGGCGTGGATAGAGAAGGGTTGTATTTTAAGTCTTGTCTAGTCTAGAGTTTCTCTAAGAAAGGGGGGGAAGGGGACTCAGGAGAGGGGGGGGGGGAGAGGGGGATGCCAGCACCTGGAGTTTAATCGCAGTCGCGCAGGAGACTCGGACTTGGTTCGCAAATTCCCACGGGGAGGGTCCTGCTGTTGCAGAGTGCCAGAAGACAACTGAGAGAGTTTCGGAGACGACTCTGGCATTTGTGCGGACGTCACATCTGGTTCGCCTGCCTGCGAGTCAAGCTCTTATCTTGCGCGGCCGAGTTGGGGTTTACCTTGCTCTACTGTCTACGTCTTGTCTAGTCTGGCAACTTTGGCTAGATTGTTTGGGACGCGCGCCCATCTGCCTTTTAACACACGTCTTTCTACTGGCATGTTTTGTTTGCCGGCTTCTGCTCAATCTCCGACACGCTGGTCACCCGTCACCGTTGTCATGTAAATGAAGAAAGCAAAAGGTCTAGTGTTCTCGTAGGTGGGACAGGAAGGAAGATCGACGGGGCTTTGCATCTGGCATGTGACCGCCCTTGGCAGGCCTGCCGAGCCTTCAACCCTGGTTCGCAATTACCGCTTCAGGAAAGTTCTCGGGCTTCAACTCGATATGTGCAACCGTGACTGAGTCGAGTTGGCGGGTCAGCATCGAGGCCACCATAGGCGAGAAAGACATGGGCGAGAGGCTCTATGGATTGTCGGTGGATGATACAATCTGAGCCTCTGTTGACGTCACAAACAACCATGAGACGAGTTCTGTGCCTGCTTATCCAAACATGTGCTGGTGCCTACTGACATGTGGCATCTTATCTGGGACTTGACGACTGTACCTATCAAGGTGCCCCTTGAACGGCGCACAGAGCTGCTGAAAGGAAGCAAACAGTTAGAAACTCGAGAACGGGGGTTTTTTCGCGCTGTACCTGACCAGTCGGGTGGGGGGGGGGGGGCAAAGACAGCGTGGCAGGCAAACTCGAGCGGCGAGCGGGCCGGGCCCGGCCCTCCGACACGCGCCAAGATTGGACGGGACGAAAGATGTGCAATGCCGGCCGCTTGTCGTCCCAACTCTACCGTGCCTCCTTGTCTGATGATTTATCGAAATAGTAGCAAGCGTTTACAGCGAGGTGCACGGTATCCGTCCGTACGGTTACAGCCGAATGAGTGAACCTCAGCTCAAGCGCGATGACCAGGAAGAAAACACTATAACCACTGGAAGGCGCCCCCCCCCCCCGGCACAGCAGCCGATTCGTGAGGTTTTACGCCAAGCTGACTTATTGTTCGAGCGACAATGGCAATTGGGGGTCCCCAATCACTGAGACTTGAGAGAGCCAAAGCGTGGGGAGGGGGGGGGGGCTTTTCTTGGGGTGGGATGTGTTGCTGATCCACAAGGTTTTGAAGCAATCTATCTTCTTGGCGGTTTGGATGCGCTGGCCTCTGCGAAACGGTCCTTGCGGTGCAACAAAGGGGGGAGGGAGCATTGGGGAGATCTTTGTTTCTATGTAAAGATCCTCCCGTCTTGGGGAGGAGATAGCGTAGCATTCGGACACGGCGTGAGGCTCGTTCCCTCGTTTCGGGGGCCATTCTTAGACCTGAGGCGACGGGGCTGTGGATTCGGGGGGGTCGGGGGGTTTCTGGTGTTTTTGGACACGGGTAAAGGGGAAGAATTGGCCCGTGGCCAATTCTATGGATAAAATAGGCCGCTCCGGAAATAATCGCGGCCCCACTCGGGGCTATGCCGGGGCCATGGTCGGGGCCGGAGCCATCGGTGAAGTCACTTGGAGCATATGCATAAGCCGTTTCTCAGGAATACACGAGTTTAGAACAGCGAAATAAGTCTGACCACGATCGCCTGGAACTGATTCACGCTGCTAGGGCCGGAAAGATGAAGCAGAGTTGGTTTTATGCAGGGCATTGGGAGTAAAGATTACTCGTGGCTAGCCTACCGCGGCGCCTACATTTAAGACTCAAGGGAGTAGATCCAAAAGGCGTTCTGCTATCCTAAAGAGCAGACTGGGATCCACCGAAAGTGAAGTACCAATTTTACCGTCCGGGGTACCAATGTACAGAGAAGGATTTGGATTGTCAAACTCATGTGTGTTATGCCCCATCTAGGTACTTTATGACAACAGCAGTTATGGATATGTGCCACCTTAGTGTGTTAGACAGTTTTTTTGCTTCTTCTTAGTATATCACACCCTTCCTTGGTGAACTGCACGTAGTAGGAGACCAGCTATACACCGCCGCTAGGTTTCTCAAAGACTAGGGTGCTCTTAGGAGAAAATTTTGTGTCGTTGGTAGGGGACTTGGCCCTGACTATACTACACCCAGACCAATCGACACGGCGAATTGGGTACGCAGTCAGTCTTCAATCGTCACCTTCGTGCGCTTGATCTAGCGCGAATAAACCTCGGCAACGGGCGGTTCTCAGAGAGGCGAAGGGCAAGGTGTCTGTCCTTGGCGGTATAAAATTGGTAGCGCAAATCTCTCCAATTCCCTGGCGAGTGAATTTCTCTGATGAGGAAGAAACAGCGTTCTTCCACTAGGCGAAATCCCTCCGGCTTCAGAGGTGGCTGTCTTCCGTGTGGCGTCAAAAGATTCCCAGATCAAATTTTCAGAGAATGTATACGAGGTCACCCCGTATCCGAGAGCTTGCTTAAGTACTTGATTTGTAGAGCTCAGTTGTCACCTCGTTCGAATTGATAAATTAAACAAAGGTTCTAGGGCTTCGTCATCTGAATTCCCGTCACACTGCGGACCATTGCCATGGCCTGTAAAGCGCTACTTTTGTTTGATTTAGAAGCTGTAGGTAAGCCTTGGGGCTGCAATGTTGTCAGAGGAGATTTGAATCCTGCGTGTAAACGATTCCAATGGGATAGAAACTTCCGCCTACTCAACGACACGAGTATTGCAAAGCGAATTGGAGATCAAGATCACCTCATCTCAAGGCGTTCTCCCTTTGCAATATTGGTATCCTAACAGCAGGGTGCAGTCAACCATCTCAATGTCAAAAACCCGGCGTCGAGACCTTTTCCGCAAAATCGAGCTAAGTGAATAACAGTTATGGATATCAATAAGATCCACATCTTTGCAGCATCCTGCGCGGCCAGATCCTTCGACAGGTACTGTTGTGGCTATGGAGAGGTTATTTGCAAGCATTTGCTGACTGGAAGTATCCCCGCCAGAATTTTGCATTCTCGGTAGCCGAATCACTCGCTTCCAGTACTCAGAATAAGCAAGAGATCGAAAGAAGGCTCTGCAGACTATTGGGATGTGGTGAGAAAACGGATGTCGTCACGTGGAAAACCCAATTTTACACCGGTCCAGATGGGCCGCTCACCATGTTGCCTGCGTCAAGGGTGTATATCCCAGTCCCTTTCCTATTCTTCTTTTGTCCTCCCTCAATCTCAATATTGGAAGCCGTAGGCATTATAGGCAGCCTATTCCCTTCCCATTCTAACAACAAATATCGGGCCTGGTGACCGAGTGGTGAAAGCCGTGAAGTGCTGACTGTGTGCGTGATGCTCCGTACTCTTCAGGACTCCGGCGTTCAATTCTCGGTCGGCTCCTGTTGTTTTTGCCTCTTTCTTCTTTGATTACTGCCTGAAGGTAGTCTTCAATTTCTTTGGTGCACTTTAGACCGTGGATAGATGTGCTCAGCGATTTCTCTGTACTGGAAGATAGAACCTTGGCCTAATCGAGGCTTCGAAGATCGTATACTTCAAATGGTCATGAGAGCTCCAGCAAGCACAAGGCCTTTGGGCTTTTGCATTGAATGACTACACACGATCCTAGCCGCCATACTCTTCCAAGTCATGAACATAGGATTCCCGAAACAGCCACTGAGCAATCAGACCACCACCCGAACGATACTGAGCTCGTGATCCTGGCCATAGCTAGCGGCAAGCCTCCTCCAGTTAATCGGGATCAGCTGCCACGGCCCCTTCCGCTGTCCCTTGCAGCAGGCCACACCCTCGTGGAACTCACACCAAAAGTCGCGATGAATAGGGTCGACGTAGAGGTCGGCCGTCTCCAAGTCCGGATCAGCCAGCAGCCGCAACAGAGCCTGAAACGGTCTGGAGTGGGCAAAGGCGTCGTCACGCCGCGTAATGGCGGCCCTCCGCGACTGGGCGTCAAAGGCACTCTGGTTGAAGACAATCTTGTCGGCGCTCGTCGGATACAGCACGAGCCTGAGATGCCGTAGGGAACCGTTCAGAATCATGTCGGCCACGGCCGGGGAGACGTGGGTCTGGAAGACGTTGCCTAGGCGGCCCGGCGAGAGCTCGAGGTGCTTTACGCGGCGGCGGGCCTGGGGATTACCAAGAAGCCAGGGGCTGCCGCCGTCGCAGATGGCGCGCTCGACGGCGGCGCGGGGCCCCGTTTGGAGGTTGAGGATGAAGCGGTTCTGTTCGTAGAAGAGGGCGGAGCCGGCGGCGTAGAGGAGCGGGTGAGAGAGGAGCAGGTCGTGCGGGAAGGGGATCTCGGAGAATTCTGTGGGACCTATCTGGATTGGATTTGGGAGTACGCAGAGGTAGGATATGATTTGGTCCCGGATCTCGACGGGAAGGTCAAAGAACTGGTCGAAGGTGCGGGAGGCCATCTTGGCGGGTTCCCGACATGGTCGGTGGCAAGTAAAGATCAGCAGGGGATGTCCTGGAACCTCATGAAAGACTTCTGGAAGGAAAGTCTTCCATCAGATTAGATCTGCAAGGAACTAAGTATTCAGATGCTGCTGTGGTGTATATGAGGAATGAGCGTAGTAGTGACACCGGGACTGGCAGAAGGTGGGGTTGCTGATTACGTGATTGGCTGCGAGGTGACTCAGCCCCACTGTGGCGATCGAACTCCATGCCATCGTACCTCTGCCCTGGTCAGTTCTATTTCGACTTCACACCATCTTCTGTGGCATGTCATTGATGTAGCTGAGATAGGTAGGGTGCCTACGGCGAGGCAGTCTAAATAGATACAATCCCCTCATCTGTTGTCCTCTTAAGGTGGAAGAGCACTACACTTCGGATGAGCGTGGAGTATTTGAGCAACACATCGTGGTGTAAGACGGCGTCGATGCAACAAACATTGGGGACGAGGTGCAAGAAACATTCTTCTGGACCATAGCACATTCTTCTATTAGAAATCGATCTAATCAAATCTAGCGATGTTAGCTCTGTCCAGACGGTATATTCTCGCTATTTCAACGTGCCAATATACCGACATCCCCTTCGCACCTTCTCTTTGTAAGAACAAATAAAAAAAGAGAAAAACAAAAGAAGAAAAAAATTCGTTGGCCACATGATGAATCAAAACACCGCCGCCTGAAAGCCTCGGGAGCATCACCGAGGCAGTCACCCGATCAAGCATCTCAACTCGTGGTCGGTGACAGAAGAAGCATTACTATTCCCTATGCTCCTTCCTGTGTCGCCTGAGGCATGGACTGGTCTACCTAGAATTCTACAGGTAGCATCACCTCTCCGATCTAGGTAGGCTATGGTGATCTACGTATGGAATCAGATCTTGCATTGATATTCTGAGGAAAGCGCCCCTGGGCTGGAATGGCTCGGCTGTTGACCACATCCGTTCTTATTTCTGATCTACCAGCCTACAAGTTCTCGTGAATAGTCTTGTCAGTTATAGCGCATGGGAATTTATGATCGAGATTTGTTACAGCCAGTCTACTAGTATCGGAGAGGGTATGAAGAGAAGTTGGACATTGGTCGAAATTGATAGGCTGCCACACACATTCGAGCGTCTTCAACCGCGTGAGAGCCTCCGTTCATGGTAGGATGTAACCTGGGACTCATACCAGATAATCCGAGTCCGCACTGCCGTCAGAAGTTTCTAGACCTGCACTGTCACACTATTCGTCAGTTTAGACGAGTAATTCGCTGCCCTCTTCGAATACTTGTCTGCATACCACCACTTCCATACATCAATTTTCACCGATCGGTGACCAAGTCCTGCGTGCGCTACAAATGCCCGTTCGCCATTTGTTATCCGCCAGATCCGGGCATCCTTCAAACTTGTTTGTCCACGTACAGCTTGACTTGCGCGATGCCCGAGCATCGACGTGCTCAGCCCATAGACGACAGGAATAAGAGACGTCCTGCCCCGGCACACATTCTTTCTTGGTCGTAATTCAAAGGATCTGTGGTGGAATGTACGATAGAGCGTATCCATCTAGATGTATCAAGTGATATGTAGCGGGGTTCCGGCGGGTATGCGAGACGAAATTTGTCCTGACCAAGGTTCTGGGGATATGCTTCCTCGTGGAGGGTCCGACGGGAAGGCATTAGGGCTGCTCTATCCGGACCTTGAACTACTTTCTGCGGCGGATTCTCGTTGGAGCTAGACGCACTCACAGCGCATCTTCTCTGAGAGAAGCGTGGTCTAGGCAAATCCAGCACCCACGTGAGGGAGATGACATCAATAAGACGAGTTGAACTAAAGGACTTTTCTGAGCTGTCCGATGCCACCAAGCAGTAGTCGTCGACTGACGTCCATAGCCAAGACATTGAACTCAATGACAAGTTTAGCAACCCACATACTACCAGCTCGTCTGTTATAAGGCCCAATCGCCGGAGCGCTTTCCTCAACCACCCAGTGTAGGAAACCGACCCCACGTTATACGAGACCATACTGAAGCCTACGGCGCCTTTTGAAAGACTTTCCATGAAGTGCGCAACGGACTCAGTGTAATGTCAAGCTTGCGTTGCTAAGTCTAATGTGGGCAAACGCCCCGCGACGCCACACATACACAGAGACATTGTGGCGGCGACGGTACTGGTGTGATCTCAGAAAAGGGAGAGTTCTGTCTGGAGAGAGCGTAGTTACACAAACGGAACGAAACGCGACAGTAGTGGCTAGTTGTGGCCAGTCGTGCTATAGTTGCGGCTGTGGGGACAATACCTTGCTTTAGTAGTCATCTCCAACAGGCATTATCTCGACGAATATTCACTTCTGATTAAACCACCGGCGATGTTGGCAGTTGATAACAACACCAATGGGAACACCAACGAGGTGACCGATGAGGACATCAATGAGGACAAGGATAGTAAAGGGGATGGCGATGGCAATGTCGTGACCAGTAGACCTCATCCGCAAATTTGTTGGCAGCGTTCACGTCATGTCGACATCACATCGTATCATTCGCCATATCGAACCAAGTTGAAGTAAGACGTAATTTCATTTCATGTCGCCCTGATCCTTTCTACAGTTCTATGAAAGCCGTAGAAGACGGCACCTGGTAGGCATTCATACTCGCCCGAGAGTCATGCCAGTGTCGTGTCGTGTGTGTGTGTGAAGGGGTTGTGGAGGTATATGGGGAAGGCGGCGGGAAGAAAGGAGGAACTTTTAAGTGCCTTTTGATATCACCTGACCCAAATTATTCGCATCCTGCCTGGCCGTAATCTGCTCGGCCACCCAAACGCAAGAAAGTTGAACCAGATACACCGCATTGAAGCGGCCTCATCAAAGCCGTAAACATCCTCCGCGCGAACAAAACACTAGAGATCTTTCTCTCATGTTTTGAAGCATTTATCGGGAGGACATAGCCTTGGTCACGAGACGCTTGAGAGCGAGCTCCTGCTTCTTCAGCTCGTCGGCACCGCTGTCGGTGATCTCGAGGGCAGCCATGGCCTCGGAGACCTGCTGCTCGATCTTGTCCTTCTGGCCACGCTTGAGCTTGAGGGACAGCGTGGGGTCGGAGATGATCTCCTCAACACGGCCAATGTAGGACTCAAGCTGCTGCTTGGCCTCGAAGCGCTTGCTGAAAGCCTCATCGTTGGTCTTGAACTTCTCGGCGTCTAGGGAGGGATTAGCATTCTGTATCCTGAAGAAATGGTCGAAATGAACTAACCGTTGATCATGTTCTCAATCTCGGAGGAAGAGAGCTTGCCGACAGAGTTGGAGATGGTGATGTTGGCGCTGCGTCCGGAGGTCTTCTCGGTGGCGGTGACCTTGAGGATACCGTTGACATCGACCTCGAAGACGACCTCAAGGACGGCCTCACCGGCTCTCATGGGAGGAATGGGAGCAAGAGTGAATTCACCCAGGGAGGTGTTGTCCTCGCAGTTGACACGCTCACCCTGGTAGACGGGGAACTGAACGGTCTGCTGGTTGTCGGCAACAGTGGTGAAGGTTCTCTGAGGGGATGTTAGTTTTTGATCTTTACAGCGGGTCAATAGAATGCGGAAGGAACGAGTGCTCTCCTCCTGCCATGCAATTCACGCATGGAAGGAAGGCACTGCCACGGATGAAGAAGGCGTTAGCGCCAACAGAGCGCCCACTACCACGATAGTCGCGGACAGGCGAAAACATCAAAAATCGAGAAAAATCAACGAACTCAAAAAACGGAAAAGGAAAATGAGGGTTACATTCCTTCTTGAGACAAGGTACGTTTTGCCCGCGAGTGACGACGGGAGCGAAGATGTTACCCTCCATGGCGACACCAAGGGACAGGGGGCAGACGTCGAGCAGGAGAAGGTCGGCGGTCTCGGCGGAGGTGGCCTTTCCGGAGAGGATACCGGCCTGGACGGCGGCACCGTAGGCGACGGCCTCATCGGGGTTGATGCTCTTCTCGAGCTTCTTGCCGTCGAAGAACTCGGACAGAAGCTTCTGAATGCGGGGGATACGGGTGGAGCCACCAACGAGGACGATCTCGTCAACGCCGGACTTCTCCATGGAGGCATCCTTGAGAACCTGGGCAACGGGCTCGAGGGTACCGTTGAAAGCCTTGGCGTTCAGGTCCTCGAAACGAGCACGAGTGATCTGGGTGGTGTAGTCCTCGCCATCGAAGAGAGAGTCGATCTCAATGGTGGTCTGGGCACCGCTGGAAAGGGTACGCTTGGCACGCTCGCAAGCAGTGCGGAGACGACGGAGGGCACGGGGGTCGCCAGAGAGGTCCTTCTTGGTCTTGCGCTGGAAGTCCTTCTTGCAGTGGTCAAGAAGGTTGGTATCGAAATCCTGACCACCCAAGTGGGTGTCACCAGCGGTGGCCTTGACGGTGAAGACACCGCCCTGGATGTTAAGGAGGGAGACATCGAAAGTACCACCACCCAAGTCGTAGATGAGAACGTTGCGCTCCTTGCCAGACTTGCCGGCACCAAGACCGTAGGCAATGGCGGCAGCGGTGGGCTCGTTGATGATACGGAGGACGTTAAGACCGGCGATGGCACCGGCGTCCTTGGTGGCCTGACGCTGGTTGTCGTTGAAGTAGGCAGGGACGGTGATGACGGCCTTCTCGACCTTCTTGCCAAGCTTGACCTCGGCAATCTCCTTCATCTGTTGAGGGGGTCAGCATGCTGCGCGTTGACAAAGATATGTGATAGCCAGCTGTTTTGTTTCCGGTCTCATCACCAGAGCAAAACGCACCTTGAGGAGGACCATGGAGGAAACCTCCTGGGGGGAGAAGGTCTTGGTCTCGTTGAGGTACTCGACCTGGACCTTGGGGTTGCCACCCTCGTCGACGACCTTGAAGGGCCAGGACTCGATGTCCTTCTTGACGGTGGGGTCATCGAAGCGGCGACCGATGAGACGCCTATCAAAGAATGCGTTGTCAGCGATTTGTAGTTGTGTATTTTTTTTTCTCGCTGTCTGCTATTGCTCCGGATTACCCCTCCTTGGGCGGGGAAAATTCTCACCCACCCCGGCCCAGGTAGGAACCACGGAGCAACAGCGGACGGGGAAAACGGCGAGGCTACTCACTTGACATCGAAGACGGTGTTGACGGGGTTCATGGCAGCCTGGTTCTTGGCGGCCTCACCGATCAGACGCTCCTTGTCGGTGAAGGAGACGAAAGAGGGCGTGGTGAACGAACCCTGCTCGTTGGCAATGATTTCGACATTGGTACCCTCGTACGTGGCAACGCAAGAGTAGGTAGTTCCTGTGATGAGAGGACTCGGTTAGCCTGACATGTTCTTTCGATAATTGTAAAAGTCCTCCTCGAGTCTCTCCTTCCGTGATAGTGTGTTGATGTTTGACGATATTTTGCAGCGTTGGCGGACGTGATATTGTTCGTGATATCTGAAGTGACCGAACCCCTCAAAGTTGAGCGGCGACCGGTATCGCCACAAAATAACACCCCTCTCAAAAAGAAAAAGAGCATCATCCATCAGCAACAGGAAAATAAAGACTCACCCAAGTCAATGCCAATGGCACCATCGTAGACCTCGTCCGCCATTTTGAGAGATTTGATATGCACAAAGACAAAAAAACGGCCTGTGTGAATGGGGGAGGGGGGAGGATTGAAGGTTGGGAGGTTTGCGCGGAGGAGAAAGATATGTGAAGGAGGGCGGGCGGGCGACGTGGGGTCCTTTCAAGAAGAATTTCTCTCGCTCCAGTCGCTCAACACAGGATTTTTGTGAAGGCCGAAAAAAAAAATCAATTTCGACTTTTTTTCTGGGTCCCCCTAGCCCCACCAACCACCCACGACCACCCTCGACCACCTACCCCCTCCAGCGCTGAGACCGTGCTACTAGCGCGCGGGCCATGCCACAAAAATTCGAGAGATTCGAGGGCGGCGAAGCAATTTTTTTGCCATTTCATCCCGCTGTGGCCCTTGCTGGTGGGCTGTCTCTTATCTTATCGCACCCTGGCCCGCCATTTTCTCGCTTACTGCCACTCTCTCTGTCACTGAGAGTTGAGGAAGGTGCCTAGCCGAAGTTGAGTTAACTGCAGGTTGCAGCCACCTGCTCTGCACCCGACTCGGGACACTGTTTGAGAGCCTCTTGATGGTGTCTGGCTGTATTTCGGTACTTTGCAAAAGTACCTAACAAAAGTTGACATTGTCTTCTTTGGCTTCAAGTAATAGTTTGCTAACCCAGACAAAGAACGCAGTCATTAAGACCAAAATACTCCGTACCCATCCTGACTTTTAACAACCTGCAACACCTCCCCCCCTCGTCCACATGCCTTGTTGAGCTTGCCTTACTACTACTCGTCCTCCCTCGTGCAGGTACCGGCGCTTAGCACCATTTGCAAGTACTTGTTCCATGACATTGCTTTTCTCACCGCCTGACTCGACTTGGACAAGCAACCTAGATGCCTACCAGTGGACTCCCGGCTTTCTGTGGCAATCCCACGGGAAACCCCTTCCTCTCAGCGGCAAATCAGTCTCAAGTTGCCATGATTGTGGTTACCTGCTCAACTGTTTTCAGTCTCGTGACTGCTCGGCCAAAGAGGACCTTCATGCAAGATATGTCGGGCTCCCCGAAGTCGGTTGGTTGCCCAGCCAGAAAAAGAGTATCCCTCTTTTTTTTTTTGGCCATGATACCGTCCCCAACTCAGGTCCCCATGCACGTGTATTTCGTTGCCCCTCAGAGAGTTCCTGGAGGGGTCCTTCCCAACTTGCCAATGCCTGCCAAACGATTGGCTTTCGCTTGCCCATTCAGACGAACGGCCGACCTCTCTCTCGCAGAGAAGCAACCCGACAATGTCCCGAGAATGTCGGCCGAGATTGAATCTAAGCATCCCTCTTGCGTACCTTTTGTCTTTCTAACCGCGGCAATCTGCTCTTGTCGGACATTTTTTCAACACTTTCAAAGTTGCAGGCGGGTGGAGCCGCCGCCGCCGCTTGCAACTATCAGTCGCCCCGGGAACCGCAACTCGCGAGCCCACCGAAACCCTCATGCACGAACCCTCGCTCCCCACACACAACCGCCATACGCCCGCTTTGGAATATACTTGCCTTCTCGTCGCAATAGTCCCAACCAGCTCGTCCGGCTTCGATAACCGGATATCTGATCATCTGCGTCGATGGTTTAGTGGTAAAATTCTCCGTTGCCATCAAGCAGCGTCGGGGAGCCGGGGGTTCGATTCCCCCTCGACGCAATTCTTTTGCCGTATCTGTCTTTTGATGAGCCCGGATGTCTATTTTTGGTTTGTTGGATGACGTGCTGGCTCAGTGAGGTGACTAGAGTGCCCCTGGGATCATCATCTTCAGTCTTTCTTGTTCATGATCCTCAAGAGAGTGTGTCATTACAAGCTTGCAGTGATCCTCTTCATAAACCTCCTCAATGTTGCCATAAATCAACAACAACAGCTTACATGACTCTCCCTCTGTGAGTGAAATTTGGTAAGGAATTTACATTCTATTGCTCACTTAGCTGTCGACTCAGGCGAAAGCCCGCCTGATCCTCACGTACAAGCCACGCCATCATCGCCGAAAATTCATCCCTCCAGGCCCAGTCAAAGCTGCCTGGTAAAACCAAATTTCTAAACACCCTGATCGGTCCCAGCACGACCGGACGACGGATCATATGCAGAGCCCGCCCCACCCTCATGGCTCCGCCTGCTGTATTCGTCCCGCAGTTGATAGACGTATCTCAGGAGCTGAATGAGCAAAGCGTACATCAGAAGCTGCCAGAATAACGGACGGACGATCACAGAAAAGTATGTCGGTTTAGGTCGCCTCATCCCACATGCGTGGTCGACAAGCGAGCGCAGCGATGGGTCAACCTCACCAGTGTGGCGCCAGAGGGTATAGTAGGCCGTCCGAGACTCCAGCAACCTTCTCCTCTGGCTACCAATGGGCTCTTCTCCATTGGCACCCTCGACGAGCGAGATTCTCTGAACGACAGGGACGAAGGAAATCAGGACTCTCGACAACGGTGGTTCTATCGGCGGTTCTCTGAATCGACTCGTCGAAGCGACAAACCCATGAGACGTTGGGCTCAGTAAGGCGTTGGACGGTATTGGCAGTACTCCTGGATCAGGGATCTCAAAGTCGCCCGGCACATAGAGTTCGTCGGGCTCACGCCATTCAAAGTGAAGAACCTCGGGAGACAGACGAATGTTGACGGAAAGCCAAGCCGCGTAGGCCACGTCGTGGTGAATCATCTGGAAGATTGACCGAATAGACGGGTTCGGGCCGTTCTCGGGCCAGGTCATCCTCACCCAGGTCAGAATTGGCCTTATGAGCAAGAAGGCCTTCATAGTATAATAGTCCACTTGCTTCCAAAACAGAGGTGGCAGGCCATGATTCTCTTTCAATAGCATTTCCACCGTTTTCGCTCTCAGGTCCGATCGCCTGAAACCTAGTAGGCAATCAGTTGCTGTGTCTTGTTCGTGGATTCTTGGATACAGGGGGAAAATCAACCTTCGTGCCTCATGAACTGCTTGTCTTGATGGAGTAGTGAAAGCCGCTGTTGGTTGTCTGCGCCAAATAGCTGAAGTGATAATATTTGCTCCTCAAAAAGCTTCAAGAAGAAGGCCCTCATGACGAGTATTCGTTTGTAGTCGCAGGCAATCAGATCATCCCAAGGACTCTTATCTCGCGGATCTGGCCGGGCAACTTTCTCGATAGTACGTTCCAACTCCGAACTCTGGTCGCCAGTGACCACGGACCAGACGGGTCCTGGAGGCGGAACATCGCCGACTTCGAAAATTTGCTTGGCGTGGAGATTGATATTTGATATGATGGCGGCATAGTGACGCGTAAAGAAGTCGTCTGTAAGCGAAGAACGTGGAAGGCCCCATTGCAGGACGAGTCGTTCGGGGCAAAATCCTTTCAATTCTTTGAGGTCCTTGGACGCAAATGCTCTGGTTGCTGATGGATTTGCTTTCATGTTCTTCCTATTCTGTTGCGCCGTCGAACTGCAAGCCTCGCTACAGTTCGGACCATGCGAACTCGGATACGTTGGTGCCATCTTTAGGGCTTTGAGGATCGATTCAAACGTTATATGTTGCTCGAGAAGTTCGATGGGTGGATATGGATCTGTCGACGAAATTCTAGATGGTCGAAAACTGCCAATTTGGGATGGGTTGCTCGAGAAACGATATCGCCTTTGATGATCAGCTATCTGTACATCGCGACCGCGTCTCACGCAGCGCCGCCTCGATTTTATGAGTATCACGCTGCTTGTTCAAGTGCCTTGCCATACGAGCATGCTCTGCAACCTAAATGGGCCGCTGTGTTCCATAGCTTCGGTTGCCGTCCTTGCGAGGATTCAAGGGAGGGTGCGTGACAAAGAACACTCGGTCATTATCATCGATGCCATTATTGTTTGTCTCCAACATGCTGGCATCTGATGGCGTGGACCTAATATAGAAATTCCAACGAGGTACAGGCGATGTATGTAGCGCCTGAGAGCTACGCAACGGAACAAAGGCAGCTTATCCTTCTTTCACCCTGCATTCCCATCCTAGCTCTTGGCCGACGGTGTAATGGGTAAGCATAAGAGTAAGCAGAACAAGTATCCTGTCTCTTTCACTCAAGTCCAGGAGCACAATGCAGCTCTTCCAGAATCACCGTACCTCTATTCATTGAGACGATGTCAATAGAGCCTCGATGCATGTGGGGCGGAGTGTGCAATGACTGAAACGAGCAGAGCGGCCTGGCCGAAACGAACCCCAGAGCCATCACCGCTCAAGCCGAGCTCGACTCGCTTGAGTTTTTGAGTGCAGAAGAGGGTGGTAGAGGATGATGGGAAAGATGCCTAGCTTGCGTGTCGTTTGACTCAAGATGACGAAATTTTGTTCAGGCCACCTCATTCGCAGGTCACGTATTGCGAGAGGGGTGGGAGCCTCATAAGAAACAATAGCAGTTCAATTTATTGGCTGTAATTGGCGACGGAAGAGACTTGGGAAAGCTTCTGGAAAGGTCTCCCCCAGGTTGAAGCCAGAAATATGATGGCGGTGCTTCAAGGCCAGATAAAAGCGTGATGTCGAAACAAGGATGTGTCTTCTGGCGTAGGAAGGGGCAAGGAGAAGGGGTCAGGAGGCGACGCTCGGTTCAGGCCGAGTACGGAGAGGACCGTCACAACTGCAAAAGGCTGCAAACAGGTGGTAGAGGGATGAGGATTAGAAACAGGAACTAGAAGGAACAATCCGGATGACAGGAGCAGAAATGGAGCAAGCACACGCCTAGGAGTCGGAAGCTTCGTCTGAGCTGTTGGACATGGGTGAATCTGAAGGCAGGAAAGAAAAGTTATCTGACTTATCAGCCTTGAGCAACGACGGGCAACGTAAGCTAAAAGTCAACATGAACAGTCTCATACTGTTATTAGAGACCGCTAGTCTTGAAAAGACAGGAGTGAAGAAAAGCAACTCAACACTGGCGAAACGGATTGCATGGCGTGGAAGACAGACATTCAACAAGCCTCACGACACGACACGGAACGGAGTTACAAGGTTTGTAGGCTGACAAGTGCTGCTATTGGAGCAATTGACATCCACTGGGCTGCTTAAAGTTCCGCATACCTGGTCTTGAATGGGACCAGACTGACCTTGCCCTGGATTATTCTTGACCTTCGCTTCTTGAGGAACCTGAGGTGACGGCACGGTATCCATCAGGCTAGGCTCACCTCGCCTCCGCTCTCACCTTGGGCAACCGTCAACGGGCCCCGGGCTCACCTAGAATCCCACTGATGTCGGGGGCTTTCCTTCGCCCTAACTAGCACCCCGGGACCGCACCTCACTGAGTGGGTGGGCATCTGCCTTACGTGCTTGGTGTGGCAGTTGTGCTAGGTCGTAATTGTGAGGTGCCCTGCGCAAAAAATAAAAAAAAACCTAGGCCTCACCCACCAAGAAGGTACTGAGGTAAACCTTGCTACACCCCACTTTTCCACCGTCTTGCTCCCCTCCCGTTGGCCAAGCCCGCTTGGGCATTTTTTTGCGACTGGAAAGGCTCTCTCGCTCGCAGACTCAGACTTCTGTTTGCTGCGCGCAATCCCTCGCAAAGTGCAAAACCCATCGCAACTTCCCAATTCTCGACCTCGTCGTCTCCCCACGAAAAAAACAGAACGTCACCGCTCGTTCTAATCTTTCCTCTAATCCGCCCTGTCCGATCCTTGCTGACTTGCCTGGCGCAACGTCGGAATCTCCCCCACATCCGAATACCTGGTAGGAAGCAATCGCCCTCCAGCACTTTCCCAATAGTGAAGCGAGCAACCGTCGTCACCACCACCTTCAGCCACTCTCGTGCGGAACCCTCCCACTTTCCAACTCTTCCACCTTACAACCGCGACCAGCGACCTCTTTTTACTTTGGCTTCTTCAACCTCCGAGATAGCCTAACTCGCCTTTTCCTCCAGAGATTGTTCCCCAGCACCTCTGACAACCTATTCTACCCCTCATCGGTCCGATCCGTAATCAGCCCGAAAACACCACAACAAATCCGTTCGCGATGGCGACTTCTGTGCAAACACCTACGAACCCCGACCAGCAGGTCGACCTCTCCACCATTCCCATCTCCCCCGAGGGCGGTGAGAAGAGCGAGACCAAGGAGAACGACTCGGAGAAGCCTGTTACCGTTTTCCACGACAAGGAGAACTTCAACGTCAAGCACCCTCTGCAGAACAAGTGGACTCTCTGGTTCACTAAGCCCCCCAGTGGAAAGGTTCGTCTATTCCGATTGAGAAAGGCAAGTGGCCAGACATTAACGTGGAGTAGGGCGACAACTGGAATGACCTTCTGAAGGAGGTCATCACCTTCAACTCAGTCGAGGAGTTTTGGGGTGTCTATGTACGTGCACCTTCCTTCCCCGCGGCCCCTCTTATCGCTCGCTAACCATTGACCAGAACAACATCGCCCCCGTCTCCGAGCTTGCCCTCAAGTCCGACTACCATCTCTTCAAGGCCGGCGTTCGCCCCGAGTGGGAGGATGCCCAGAACAAGCACGGCGGCAAGTGGTCCTACCAATTCAAGGAGAAGCGCAGCATCCCCATCGACGATCTCTGGCTTCACGTCATGTTGGCCGCTATTGGCGAGACCCTTGAGGCTGAGGACGACGGAGAGGTCATGGGTGTTGTCGTCAACGTCCGCAAGGCTTTCTTCCGTATCGGTGTCTGGACCCGTACCATTGGCAAGAGCATTCCTGGCCGTGGTGACGGAGATGTGGCTGGTGGCAAGGGACGCTCGCAGGATAAGGGCCGTGACATCCTCCTGAACATCGGCAAGCGCTTCAAGGACATCCTGAACCTCCCCGCCAACGAGGTTGTCGAGTTCTCCGGCCACACGGACAGCGCACACAGCGGAAGCAGCCGTGCAAAGGCCAAGCACACTGTCTAAAGCGATGGACACAGCCTCTGAAAAAACCACAGAAACGAATTACACAAGCTTGCACCACATGCTCACCAACGCATTTTATTGGAACCTATGGGCTCCACTACCAATCGAGAAGGCCGACTTCCGTCTGCACGGCATCACTTCTCGTTGCACTTTCTCAGCCGACTTCTTTTTATTTTTTATTTTTTGCCTGATGCCAGTGGGGGGAATACGGGGGCAATGCTACGCTATGCATCGATGATAACGCATCTCTGGGGCGGAAAAAGTTCTCTCTTATGACAGTCCTTGGAGCTCGACGAAGGCGTTTGCTGAGAACGAAAAAAGAGATCAATGGGTTTTATGGAACTTCTAGACGGCCATGATCGATAGTACATAGGCGGATGCGAAATATCCGGAATAGATACCTAGGTTTAGGCCAGAATGCCCTGGTGCACGCACCCTTTATGAAATGAAGGTTGTTAATTATGCTTCTCCGCAACAGGACATTGTCTTGGGAGTTATATCTCATCACTACAATCTCACTTCGTAAAGGGTACACAGTGAGGGGGTCGATGCTCAATAAGGTATATATTTTATCTAAATTCTATGCAGCATTCCGCCATGTCCTAGTCAAACAGGTATATGTGTATGTCATATTGTGAGGTGAGGGGAGCAGTATCCACGCACCAGTAGCTGCTTATTCTTACAATTCATCACCGCTAAACTGGTCCTCAAAGACAGCCTGGACCAGTTGCTTCTTGTTGATCTTGCCCATGGCGTTGCGCGGGATGTGGTTGACGACCTTGAGCACCTGGGGAATCTTGTAGTTGACGAGCCGATCCCGGAGAGCCCTTCGCATCGCCATCGGGGACCAGTGTGGGACGACGTCCGTGTTGAGGATGACGACGGCGCCGACCTTGGAGCCCCACTTGCCCGAGGGGACGGAGACGACGGCGGCCTCGGCCACCTCAGGGAGGGAGAGCAGCTCGCGCTCGACCTCGAGGGCGCTGACCTTTTCGCCGCCCGTCTTGATGATGTCGGCGCTCTTGCGGCCCTGGATAAAGTACATGTCGCCCTTGGCCCATGACGCCTGCGCGGCGTTGAGCCCCGCGTTCGGGACCGGTCTCCGGACGGCGACGTCGCCCGTCTTGAACCATTTTCCCTTGCCGTCCTCGCCTTCGACGAACTCCTTGGCTGTCGCCTCGGGGTTGCGCCAGTACTCTTTAAAGATTGTGGGACCTCGGAGCTGGATTTCGCCGGAGCGCTCGCGGCCCGTTTTGGGGTCGACGTCTTCGCCGGGAGGGATGACCAGGCCGGTGTCCATGTCGACGAGGCGGGCTTCGACGCCGGGCAAGGGCCAGCCGACGCTGCCGTCGACGCGGTCGGCGAAATCGAGACCGCAGGAGAGGGCCATGCCGACCTCCGTCATGCCGTAGCGTTCGAGGAGGACGTTGCCCTTGGACAAGGTCTTCCAGGCCTCCTTGATGGGCGTCGGGAGGGCGGCTGAGCCGGAGATGGCGAGGCGCATATTGCGCGGAGAGACGGCTTCTCGTGTGGGCTCGGCGGGGTCGAGGGGGAGGAGTTTGTGGGTTGCGAGGAGACGGGAATAGACTGTTGGCACGACGGTGAAGAAGGTGATCTTCTCCTTTGCGATGTTCTTGTGTGTCCCATTTGTGCCATTAGTCCCGTTGACCCCGTTGGTACCGTTGGTACCGTTTACACCATTTGTGCCGTTGGAGGTGATGTAGGGCGCGGCGAGGCGCTTCCAGACCGCGTCGGCGTTAAAGGGGAACATGAACTCGATCGTTGAGCCTGACAGGAGCGGCGTGAGAACAGCATTGACCGTGCCGTGGATGTGGTGTAGTGGGAGAACGTGGAGGAGGTGGTCGGCCGGGGTGTAGTTCCATGCTTCGATTAGGGATTTGGATTGCGCCGTGAGGACGGACTGGGGAAGAAGGACGCCTTTCTAAGGTGGAGGATTAGTGATCATGTTCGGAGCTTGCCACTCGAATTCAGAAAGGGAGCAACGAACCGGTCGGTTGGTGGTGCCTGAAGTGTAGAGCATCATGCCTGCGCCGTCGGCATCGGAATTGTCCAGTTCAACTTGCTCATGCACGCTGCCACCGAGGTGCTTCTGGAGTTCGACTTGCGTCGGGCTTGAGAGGAGCTCTGTAGCGAGAACCTCCCTTGTTTTTGCGGCGAACTTGGCCGAAGACACGAGCAATGACGCTTCACTCTGATTTAGGATATACTGGAGCTCGGCGGCGGGGAAGGCTGGAGAAAGAGGTACGGCGATAGATCGCGCGGCAAAGGCAGCGAGGAGGGTCACTAGAAATCAAGAGAGTGTTAGAATCGAGGCGCATTGTTTGGGCCACAGCCAAAGGAGTCTAAGAGCTGTTGTGTAAGGGGTATGCGACATGGCTTACCTACATAGTCGTAACTGTTCTCTACCAAGAATGCGATGCGCTCGCCATTGAGATCTGACTTGCCCGCTGAGTCTAAGAGCTTGTTCCGCGTGCGGCGGACGTCGCCCAGGAGCTCTCCGTACTTGAAACGGCGGCCGGACAAGGAGTGAATTACAGCCGTGGACTCGGGGTCATGTTGGGAAATGGCCTCGAAGAGAGGGATCCTTGGGAGGGATGTCGTTGTTGAAGCCATTCTTGCGGATTGCGATGCGCGCGCGGCAGCAAAGGGTCGGGATACGGGACGGGAGAGATTGAAGCTTGCGGAAGCTGTAGTACCGGCGACGGCGGCGGTGGCGAAGGCTGAGAAGGGGGATATTCGGCAGCAACAGCAGCAGCCGGGCCGTCGAGCTACATTCCGCACACCGGAGGCCAACATAGGTGTGGGGAGGGGAGGAGGAGGGGAATAGATATGCGTCGTTATCAATTGCGTTATAATTAAAGGGGGATCGGGAACACGGCGCTGTGACGGAGTGGATATTGGGGGGAGGGGGGAACGGACCCCGGAAGTTGCGAATGGTTGCCCTCGGATCTGGTCGCGGCAGCTGTTGGCGTGGGATTGCAGTTTGGGTGCGTATGTGTGTGTGTGTGGTGGTATAGACTGGTAATATTTTTTGGCTTCTGTCAGGTCCCGGATCGGACTTCTCCCTGCAGGACCGCCGGCAGGATCTGCCGAAGACCGGACGGAAAACTTGGTGGGTTAAGTGTGGCTTGCCCGGACATCCTAGCAGATTCCTCCCCTCTAGTTGAGGCTTGACTCTTTTATGGAGCTCCGGAGTTGAAGGTGTGAAGACTAGAGAGACACGGAGAGGAAACCCGTCAGATGGTGTGTGCGCCTGCGCGGGCAGGTAGGTATTGTACTGTGGCACCGTGGGTTGTTGGTGCGTTTTCACGGCCCAGCGCCTTGGGATCAGGTATTGGTATTTAGATGCCGTGATGCATCAGTCCACGTCCATTGTATCCGTTCCTGGCCCTAGGATGTCTAGCGGTGGGGGAACCATTCGAAGCGGCCGACGTTTCCCAAGCGGCACCTACCTCTACCTACCTATCCGTCCCTCCATCGTATAGCGTGTGGGTAAACCTCCGAGGTTGTTAGGTATCCAAGTGTGCCAAGGTAATGATACTTGCGGTCCTCTCGACGTTTCTGCTCTCTCTCTCTCTCGTTAGGCTGTTGTGGTTGTTGTCACTGATCGAGGAGGTGGTGAGTCTGCTGCATCTCTGCCCGCTGCCGACCGACAATGTTACCGTACCACACGTCACTACATTCGATATCCATGCAAGGTGCCTGGAAGCTCTCCCCAAAGAGTCCTCTTGGTTTCCCCGCCCGCATGCATTGGCGACATTGTGAGCGAACAGCTGGTATTCTGGAACCGAGAGATCTAGAGGATCAGGTGCCCAGTGATGGATGGGTGCCCTGCCCCTTGCTGCGTGGCTCAAGGCTCCATCACTCCAAGTCTATCCGTACTTTCTGAGTAAGAAGAGGGACCGACTCTGGCCTTTTGTGATGAATGGTGACGAGGGTTGGGGGTTGGAATCTTGGGGGTCGGGTACGGATACGGATGGCAAGCCGCAAAAGGCGTCTGTGGCATCGTTCAGGAAACACGCGGTGAGCAGAATGGAGCCAACCGGCAGGGCACGAGGGCTGAGGAGTCATCCAAGAACCTGGTGGTGTGTCGGGTGCCCATGTGCTGTTGTTGCTTGCTCTGTGTTCCGTCGTTCCCCAGTTGTTCTAGGTGTTCTTGTTGGTCCACCTAATCTCAACGCGCGTTAGCGTCTTCGGACCACTCAGAAACATGGGACGGTAAGGCCTCCCGGGGTCTGGTAAGCTAGGAGCGTGGGTGGCTCCAAGAAGCAAAAACAAAAAAGGGCGGTGGGCATAACAGAGAGTGAGAGAGACCGAGTCACTGACACGCACTTACTGCAAAAGCAAAGCTAACTCGGTCGACCACCTCACACACTGACACGAGGTCGGCGGGGAAAATCTGGGAGGAACTTGGAAGTCAGTCATCTCTCCAAGACATGAGAGGCCAAAAATACAACCTAACCGGGAAGATGAGTGGCAACGGCTGACTCTTTTGTTTTTTCTTTCCGCCTCCATCTTACTTGCTTGTAGCATTTTGCGCGTGTCCGTGGAGGAAAGTGCTGAAAATACGAGGAAGAAGGCGTCTGTAAAGTAAGCAAGGTTTGCCTTTCTTTACAGATGGACCACCGCAGACCACAGAAAAAACCAAAGAATGTACTGCATAGTGGGAGGGATGAGAAGGAACTTGGGACATGCTGGTCGTCTCATCGCACTGCTGGCTGGTGCATTGGTGAAGCGTGCTGGAAGGAATGGAAGTTTGGAAGTGCCTCCCCGGTGCGGGTCCTCCGGTTACCAACCGGAAGGACAGAGGCAAGGCCCCCGGTCTGCTGATTGGCCGGGACGCATGTGCCATGTTGCCTGCCAAGCCCATCCCGCATGTCCGCTCTTTTCTCACCGATACACCGAATCTTCTCTACCTTCTTTTTTTTTTCCCCCCACGACGTACCTTAGCTGGCCGGGGGGTCTTGACTCTTGAGGAAAATCTGCTGCTTGCCATCCCATTTGCTCCCCTGCTTCTGCCTCTACCTCCATTGTCGCTTTGGGCTCTTCTCCATCATCCACTCATCCTCCTCCTCCTCCTTGCCGTTCCTCTCTCTCGGTCTCTCCTCTCTGTCAAGCGTCAACCCACCAGCGCCACCACCCCCATTTCCCATCATCCATGCTTCGGCTCCCAGTCCCAAGTTCCAGGGTCACACTTTTTGCACACCGTACCTTTTGCACACGCAGCAGCGCAGCGGCTCCATCCATCTGCTTTCCGCTCTCGTCGCTCTCTACCTAAACCGAAAAAAGTCGTTGGGCTAGCAAATCACAGCAAACCACAACCCACACCGCACACCGGTATCCGTACACTACACACCAGCGCAAGGGCAGCTTTCTTATTCTCCCCTGTCCAGTTTCTACACCTCCTTACCGCTTCTCGGTCGACGCACGCTGCCGCACGCCGCAGACCGTCGCATCCTACTTTTTTCTACTTGAAAACCTCTTTCCCTCTTCTCTTCTTTCCTCCTCCCCTTCTACTCCCCATGAACACATTCCGCCCCATTGTCGGCAGGATTGGGAGTAGCTTGACCGGAGGAACTATACACCTACATACACCAATGTTGCGAAGATACGCCCTCGGCTTCTCGGGCGCTGCCAGACCCCACGGAACCATGGCTTCCACCAACCCCGTCGAGGACGCTATTCGGTCCAAGGTACGATATCTTGCCTCTGAGACAGTCTTGTTGATGTTTACAAGCCAACGTTGCTGACCGAACCACTTCAGGTGACCGCTGCCTTCTCCCCCACCACCCTTGAAATCTACAACGACTCTCACCTCCATAGCCACCACAAGGCTATGGCTGGTAGCACCTCCAAGGAAACACACTTCAGGTACGACAAATCACATTATGCTATTCCTCATACCGAAACCCTCTTTGACTAACAGCCGTCACGCAGACTTGTCATTACCTCCGAGTCCTTCAAGTCTAAGATGCAATCCGCCCGCCACCGCATGGTCTACGCCCTCCTGCGCGAGGAGATGGCCCGTGAGGGTGGCATTCACGCCCTTCAGCTCAAGACCCTCACCCCCGAAGAGGAAGAGAGACAAAAGGCCAAGAAGGCCGCCGAGGCCCAAGCTTCCGAGGACTCTACCTGAGTCCATTACAGATACCATAAAAACCATATACCCACAACACAACATCACCCTGGGGGCGACCTCGGGGGATGTAACGACACGAGAGATACGACCTTTGAGACATGACGGAATATTGGGAAATCACAGGGCAACGACTATGGAGGAACACTGGAGAGAGAGAAAGGGTGTTTTTTTTTCTTGTGAACACTACCTATACGGAGTCGGCTCATGGATTTTTGCTGCGACACGAAAACCTAAATAACCCACCCCCACCTTCAAGCTACCTACCCACCACCCTCAACTCATTTGCGACTAGGATACGACGGGAAGCATTTTGGGGTTTGGCGAAATGTTTTTTTCCTAGGGGACATAGAACACCTTTCAGACTCTCCAGAGAGCCGGGCACGAAAAAAGCACAACTAGATCCAGTCTAGACAGATCAGATTGATTGCCAGAGCAGTTTAGAACCTTGGCCTTGTTATTTTGGAGAGTAGCATCAGCTTTGCCACTCGTGGCCTCATCGCACCTGTGGTGTAATACAAGTGATACTTTCTACCAACTCGCTACAATAGGGGTATTATACTCAAATCATGTCTTCCTTTTCCCGCCCAGTATGTGTCGTTATGCTTCCTCTCCGTTTCCATGTTGTGGAGAACCTCGATCGACAACTGATACAGAACCGTAACGGTCAACCCCTTTATTTAATACAAAATCGACTTGCGATCCCCGCATTCTCGCCCATTTTCGCCCATCCTTGAAAAATTGCTCAAATGAAGCTTGTCAGTGAAGTTCATCCGCCTCTGGCTCACACCTCAAGACCTGGGAGGCATCGTGCTAGACGGCGGCTTATACCGTCCTTCCTTCGACATCCTCTCCATCTTGGCCAGAGCCGCTTGTCTCCTCTCCCTCTCCGTCATGGCCGTCTTCTGCTTGGGTTTCTTCACGCGGCTCTCCTGGAAAAAGGAACCCAACGCGGTCTTTGGCGTACCGCTTGGCACGGGGCTCGCCGCCGGGCTCGTCGTCACTTGTACTGAAGCCTTGATCGGCATCGAAGCGGGAGGCGGCCGGCCGTCGGAGAACGAGGCCGGCAGGCTACGGCGTACCGCTGGGTGCTGGGTCGTCCGTTTGGGTGGACCGGCTGTCTTTCGCGGCGGGGTCTCGGCGATGATGGCGTCCTTGGTTGGCTTCGAGAACAAGGGGACCCTCTGCTCGGATAGTAAAGGATTGGGAACTGCCTTCTGCGGCAATACCGTGGCGGCGGCGGCGGCGGCAGTGCCGTTGTCGCTGCGTTCCGTCTTAATATTCTCCTTCAAAGAATTTGCGGTACGGGGGCGCGGGGTACTGGATATGAATGTGACGTCTTCGTCGTCCTGCAGAGCGTTTGCGTGTCGATGAATGGCCGGGGCAGATGCCGGAGGGTTCCGAGGGCTTGAAGCCGCGCTGTTTGTCACTCGCTGTTTGGCCTTATCCCCATTGGCAGGGGGGATGTCTGGCGCAGGAGGCAAGGCATTGTGAGTATGAGGTTCATTAGCAGGCGGCTCGCCAACATGGCCACTGTCGTTTGTCTTTGATACAATCGACTGTTCCGCGAGTGAAGCATGCACGGGGGAAAAAGCAGGCTTGCTAGGCGTGCCGTCCGATGTGCGTGTCTCGATATGAGGCTTCGGGGTAGGGTTGCTCTTCTGCGCAACTGGCGTATTAGGACCCACGCTCAGGTTCAGCGCCGCTGATTGTTCAGAGAGACGTCTCTGTGCGACTTCTGGAAACGGGGTTCCGCTCTCCAACACAGACTCCCTTGCCAATTTGAATTCGCTGTGGTAGATCTTGAAAACCAGATACAGATTCTCGCGTGTCACGACACCGCCTTGATATGCTGGCCGGTCCACGTACTCGACGTACCACTGGTATGCTGAGAGCGGCTCCTCGTCGTCGTCCAAGATCTGTATGTAAGGGACGAACCCGTCCACGAAGGCGCGGATAAAGTCGTCGTAGAGCCACTTGGGAAGCAGTCGTTTCCGACGTAGGTCTTTGATCGTGAAACAAGCCTTAACAAAGTCATCTACACTGCCCGAAAATGAGGGGTATGCGTGGCGGAAAGCTTCCAGCGGACCCTGTGCAAAAGGGGGCCTCTTGACCGAGCCCTGTGGTGGATGATGGACATCGAAGGTTTGGTATCGGCTATCTTGAAGCACTTGTGGGAAAGCAGTCAGCTGCACACCTTGCATTGCGCTGGGTGATGGTGGAGGTGAAGGGTTGATGGGTGCCACTTGAGACACTGTCCGGTGACGGCTTGCGGGCCTCGATGAGCTTTCGACAGGTGCTGCTCTTGCTTCAGTAGCTGTGCCTCGAGTCTTCGCCGCTTTCAACTTTTCTGCCTCGAAGAAAGAGAGTGATGCCTCGGCGACTTCTTCGGAGAAGATTAGTTTGCCGTCTGCAACGTTCGAAGCCGCTTTATAAAGCGGGCCATCAGGCTCCGACCACAACCTTGCGAGTCGTATGCCGTTCTTTGATGCCTGGTGGGTGACGGCAACCAGGACTCCAAGGCTGTGAGCTGTCAGAGTTGGCTGTAGGTGCTGGAAAGCGTTCGGAATCCAATCAAGACCATTCCGCTTCCAAGCTTCGTCGAGATACGATATTGCCTTCTGCCGCTGGACCTCTTCCTTCGAGGATTTCAGGCCATCGCCCTCAAGCAGTACTCCACGTGTGGCCGGTGAAATATTGGACTTCGCCTTGCTCCCACTCTCGAGAGTTGGTTGGACGTGTGCTGTTGAGGGCGTAATATCTGGACGAGATGTTTCACCCGCCTGGTGACCAAGACTGGCAGTTCCAGAAAGACTCGGAGAATCTTTGAAGACCTTGGGTCTTTCCAATTTCGGCTGACCGTCGGTGACCGGAGACGTTGGCGCAAATGCAGAGCCTGAGGCTGTCTGTAGAGCCCTTTCATGAGTTTGAGGAAGTGGTGCTACAGATTGTGGATCGACTTTTGCCGAAGGGCACTCCTCTTCAACTTCTTGGGAGCTCAATTCGACTGCCTTCATCCGTCTTTTCTTGTTGACTGGTTCTTCCACCTTGTCAGAGCTCTTAATGTCTTTGTAAGTGGACGGAACCATGCTTCCTTGGCCGCAGGGAGGACTGGTGACGGCCTGAGACGCAGTAGTTAAACGTGCGGCTCTTCTGTTGATAGGGGGTGTCGCTTCGCAAAGAGCCCCTGGGATGGCGGTTTCCAGCTCGTCTTCCACACCGGCGCTGCTGGACGGAAACACTTCAGCTTGGCGGCGACGTTTGGCGCCTGTAGGAGGTGATATCTGTCGCTTGGTGGCTGGGATAATCGGTGGTGAAGACCGAATTTGAAGGCTGCTTCGCGTCCGCGGTGGTGGGGACTGGGAGATAATTCGTTCTACACCAGACTGGGCCTGGGTCACGAGGACTTGTGACTTGATAGAAAACGCTGGAGAGGGGGTTTCTTGTAGCTCTCTTCCACGGGGTGGTCGTGGGGGAGATTCCGGCCAGGAGCTTACGGGCACCTCTGGCTCAGAGTCTGATTCATCATGCTGATGGTTGGGTGTATGCTCAGAGACCGAGACTGATGCAGTTGGCCCACTGGAAACAGCCGCATTTGGCCTCTGGGCAGGTGGCGGTAGTGTCCGAGAGGTATGAAAATACTTAATTTGTTCAAGGACCTTTGGCGGGACTCTGGCGGCATTCTGTTGTGGGTTGTTCTTGAGAGCTGAGATCCACGGTTGTCTCCCACTGTCTGAAAAGATTGCTTGTTGATCCTTGGGAATCTTCACAAATTTCCGAGGGATTTGAGCTCCATTGCGAAGACCAAAGGGAGCAGACGTTATGGACTGTTCCGAGCTACTCGATGAACTAGTCATGGTGGTGGTGAGGATCGCAGCCTTGAGCTGGGATCGTGAATTTCCGCATCCGCAATTGGGTTGCTAGCTGGTGTAACGAGAAGTATTCGATGTAAAGACGAGGTGTTTGTTGTGATGGCGATGGATAAGGCGGCAGGCAATGCCTTCAAGAGGAAATCGAGAATCTTGAAATGAATGGCGATGAATCAATATGACTTTTGCTGACGGTTGCAATCAATGGCAGGAACAAGGGTTCTGTGAATCGTGAACACTAAACGATGTCAACTGATCAACGCGACAAAGATACCAAGGTACTTTGACAAAACGCGTTTTTCGGCGTGTCCCTGGCTCCCTGTTGAATTCCCATACTGGGTGTCCAAGGTAAAGTGGCAGCAACTGCGGGGTTCCTGGCTGGTGCTGGAAAAGGCAGGATAATGGTCCGAGCTTCGGAACTTGAAGTCCCCAAGTCCCCAAATGCCCAGGAACCAGGTGTCTTGAGTGTGGGTGGGTCAGCTACCTTAAGGTATCTTTCACTGCTTGGGTAACGGGTTACCTATTGGCATTGCTGGTGTCGGGAGACGGCAATGGGTACCGGGTACATCCACATGTGTTGCGACAGATGAAGTAAGGTCAAGTTCCTTTGCGCCTGGTAGATACTCCGTACCGCCTTTTGCCTTGCCCAGCTTGCATTGCAACGGGCTCTCTCATATGGACTGCTCGAGGGCGTCTCAAAGTCAGCCATTCCCGAGGTAAGGTAGGTATCGTAGACAACACTAACGCCTACTTTTCTGCGAAACGTTGGAGTAGGTACCTGCTGCGTTGTGCAGTACCTACGGCACCCCCCCGGGATTTGCTAACTGCGCAGTGCCAGCTCAACCCAACCCCAACTTCGTTGCGTCGCTGCGTCATCCCACCTACGTTTGACGATTGTGCCGACTTGGTCATCGCAGGGCTACGCGGGCCTAGACCTTGAAGGGATAGCGCTGCCTGGCTCGCAGTAGTCTACGGATAGTCCGCCCTCTAAAACCCATCAGCACCGTCTCCAAGACTGCTTGTTTCTGCAGCACTGCAGACGATCTTACGTGGGGACCTAAGACGACATCCCACACCCAATCTTTCTTCGCCCGAACATGCACATACACCTACCTAGAGCCTGACCTTCGCCACGTCGATTCTCCTCTTCGTCACCTGTGCTCTTCTTAGATCCTGCATCTTGCTCGCGTCGCTTCCGAGACTACACCGATATATACCACGCTCGAGTCCGGAATAGACATCGACAAAGAAACCCTCACCGACGATAGCGAACCCCTCGCTCCTACGAACCACGAGTACATAAGCTAGACTTGGTCCGATTAGGCCGAGATTGACTACCGGGAGAAGCTTTCGATTTCTCAAGACCACTCACGAATATTCTACATCCAGCGACCGTCCATCATGTCAACCTGACATGAAAAGATGCCAGCGCTACACACGTTATAGACAACCTCGAGCTCAGTCCTCCACTCGTCGCATTCGTGCCCGCGCAAGATGGCGAGCAACAACACATCGAAACCAAACTCTCCGGCAGTTCTATCCACGCCTCCAGGCTTTAGGAGCCGCCATGATTCTATCAACTCCATATCCACCGCTTCGCAGGCCGATAAGGACCAGCTAGCCCATACTCTGAACAGGATCCATACGTCGGCGAGCCAGTCTGACTCTTTGACGACATTCAATGACTTTGCCCCTCCCCCCTCGTCTCTTCCGGCGACAGAAACAAAGGTTTTGGCAGGAGAGCTGGTTCAGAATGGCCTGAGTGGGCTCTACAGTCGACTGAAAGAGGCGGTAGGCGCTGGCGGGGCAAGACAGCAAGACGTCGACGATGGCGACAGCTTCGATGCTGCATCGAAACGCAGCACCAGCACCACGGCTACAACCCCGAAAATACCCATCGCTTCTCTCACCCGCGTTGAAACCGCCGCTACGAGCTCTTCATTCAACTCGGGCACAACGCACGACGGTCCTATGACAGGCACCTCCTCGTCAGTGATGAACACCGTCATGTCTGACAGCCAGTCACATCCTCCTCAGTCATCGAAAGCGACATCCATTTCCGCGATGACGGCGTCTAAATCGAGCGCTGCCAGCCGGCAAAGCTTGCCCAGCGTGGCCAAAGCCTCAGCAGTCACGGCCATCAATCCTGAGGTCGCTCCGGCTACAGCAACAAGAAGCGTAGCTCGCATGGAGGATGGCCCAGTTCGGACGTCTGGGAGGCGGAGCATCAGCAAACACCCTGATCCGCGTCTATTTGGAATCGGGCATGACCACAAATTCGACGTTCTAGAGCCCAAACCCAGCGCAATCCTCCCCGAGCGAACCCATGGAATTATTCCCCGGCCCAGACGCGAAGACGCCGCTGTCGACGGTCCTTCGGATAAGCCCCTGAGCCCAATCAAGACCAGCGCACCGCAGCTCCCTAAGTTGCAGACCGCCGATCCCCGGTCTCCTACATTATCGACGTCGTCGATGATGCTAGTTCCGAAGCGACCAGCAGTCATTGATCGCATCAGTCGCTCTCGGTCACCTGGCTATGCCCCATCAAGATCTTCATCGATGGAACATGTCACCGCAGAACCCAGCCCTATCAGTACGACTGCCCACGACTCTGTATACCATGACTCTTTCGCCCACGCTGCTCAGCCCATACATGGAAGAACGGGAGCTTTGCGCATTCCTGGTACAACGACCAACGAAGGTGCCCCTGAACAAGTCAACGCCAGGCTTGATAGGATGCGGCGTCAGGTTCTCAGCAAAGAATTCTGGATGGCCGATGAAACGTGCAAAGAATGTTTCATATGCGGCCAGCCGTTCTCAGCTTTCAGGAGAAAGCATCATTGTCGAACATGCGGATGCATCTTTGATTCAAAATGCACTTCCATCATCCCAGCCTCAAAATTCGGAATGACAGGGACCCTCAGAGTCTGCAAAACTTGTCTTAAAGTCATCAATCAGCGACTATATGAAGGGAGCGGCTCTGACGACTCTGGAGACGACTCATTCTTGCCAGCTCTTTTTCGTCAAACCAAGGCAACTCCCAAGGTGACGCAAGCAGAGGCTGAGGTTGAAGAACCGAGTTTTGCTGATCGGATGGAGGACTTGGGTGACGCGAGATCTGTCCAGACACCTATGATGGCAATTCCTGCGACCAGAAGGATCAATGACTCCAACCGAAACTCTGCCATTCTGGAAATAGATGCACCGCAGCTCAGCCGCCCGAGCTCCTCACGCTCTCTGAGGTCTTTAACATCCGCAAATCGGCCGCAATCGTCAGGTCACAGACGACACCATTCGAAGCATCACAACAACTTCATGTCAAGGTTCAAGCCAATGCCAGACGATAGAGCTCCATTCCGCAAGGGAATCACTGAAGAGATGGCCAAGAAACCAAAATATCCGGCTTTCCACGACGACAATATCATCGACCCGGAACTGGCTGCCTACATGTCAGACGAGTCCAGCGGTGACGAACAGATGAGCATATTTGCTACTATGTCAAATGCCGATCTACAACCGTCAAGCTACGACCATGAGAAATCAAGCTTCGGGCCGTTCTTGAGCACGGGAAGGAGACACCGACTTGGGCGAGGGGAGAAGAGTGTCAGCGGGTTGAGCTTCACAAGCCGCGGAATAGATGACAATGCTGGCTCCGGAAGTCTTATCGGTCATGGTCGCCCCGCAAGAAGACGCAATCTCAGCAATGTGAGCCATCAGATGAGATCCCCGCGCCCCAAATCTGGCATCTTCAAGGGCCCGTCCGCATCCAACGAGAACGTCTTCACCATCGAGAATCCAGCTATCGAAGCCACGAAATTGACTAGAAGCGATTCAATGCAAGCGGATAAGCAGCCACAGGTGGAGCTCAATCCATCTAGTATGTTGCATGTCAAGAGACTCCTGCACCAATTGCTTGAAGACTCCGGCATACCTAATGTGCCAGCATGGGAAAAGGCTCTAGTTCCCATCTTGCTCCAGTGCACCGACGATGTAACCCCGGATATTAGAGTGGGAGATGATATGGACATCCGACATTACGTCAAGCTCAAGAAAATACCAGGCGGAAAACCAGGAGATACAAGCTACGTCTCAGGTGTCATTTTCACGAAGAACCTTGCTCTCAAGAGCATGCCACGCCGCATTCTCAACCCTCGCATCGTTATTGTCTCTTTCCCGATAGAGTACCAGCGGCACCAGCAACACTTCATGAGTCTTCAACCGGTCATCGAGCAGGAGAAAGAGTTCTTACGAATTGTCGTCAATCGCATCATCAATTTGCGTCCACAACTACTTCTCTGTGAAAAATCTGTTTCTGGCGTTGCCTTGCAGTACCTCTCCGAGGCCGGCATAGCTGTCGCCTACAACGTCAAGCCATCGGTTATCGAAGCCGTGTCTCGATGCGCAGAAACAGACATTATCTCCTCTCTTGACATGCTGGCCTTGCAAGTCCAGGTAGGGAGATCTGGCGGCTTCGAAGTCAAGACATACGTCAACAAGAACTATCCCGGAAAGAAAAAGACGTACATTTTCCTTTCGGGATGCTCTGAGAAGCTTGGTTGTACGATCGCTCTCCGTGGCGACTCAACTGAGGTCCTGTCAAAGATGAAGAAGATCACAGAGTTCATGGTCTATGTCGTGTACAACTTGAAGCTGGAGACGTGCTTGATGAGAGACGAGTACATCCAGCTGCCTGCAGAGCCTGAGGAATCGTCCTCTCTGTCATCTTCTCTCCGCCAAAATCCCGAGGATGGTCCTAGATCTCTCAGCGCGTCAACTGAACTCGCAGAGACGGGACCGCAAATATTGAAGACTTCGCCCCCGGAGTCTGAACTCCCTACACAAACCAGTGACGGCACTTCGTTGGTCACCGCCGAGGGTACCGTATCGTCAGATCAGACCGAAGAGCCTGTTGCGGAAGAACGCCCTCCACTTGTATCTCTTCATGCCTCTCACGTTCCGCCCACGTCTCCTGAGTCCCAAGTGCCAGAAGATGTGCCGATGCCAACATACTATAGCGATATGGTTGCGAGATACGAGACCAAGATCCTCTCAGCTTCTCCGTTCGTCAAGTTTGCGCAGCCTTACTTGCTCATGAAGGCGCGAGAGCAAGAACGGAGATTGGTTTACTTGAAGCGGCTGAGGGATCAAGATGTTGTTGAGGAACAGATTGACGCCGAAAAGTCAAAGTCACAAAAGTTTCAGCTCATTAAGCCCGAAATGGTCCACGCTATTGGGCAGAAGGCGCCTCGTCAGGTTATGGAAATTTTGCACGCCGTGCATGATGCCGAATACGACAAGGCGCTTTACAACTACCAGGTCCAGACCCGGCAATGGGAAAACTACATCCAGGGCAATCTCGACCTTTTCGATCCCTATTCTCACCAGAACATCGTCGTTCTGTACTCAGTCATCTGTACGGAGACGAAAATTCCGTGCTCAGAGCCAGGGTTGATTGCAATTGCGTTCTACGATGAGCATGTCGACGAAAGCGGAAGCATGGATCCGGACTGCACTCTCGGTCAGTACATTGAAGACCTGTGCATCAGTAAGGATTCGATATGCACAGCCAATGGGTGTGACCGGAAGATGACGGCGCATCATCGCACCTACGTCCACGACGAGTCGCGAGTCACTATTTTCGTTGAGCCGGCGGCCAAAAGACGCAACTTGGACGGCACCACCATGTGGAGCTACTGCAAAACATGCAAGAAGGATTCCCCCGAGATGGGAATGTCTGATAGCACATGGAAATACTCTTTCGGCAAGTACCTTGAGCTTCTCTTTTGGAGCAGGGGCCTGCGGCTTCACGAGTTCTCTGGGTGCCCACACGACCATCACCGCGACCATATCCGGTACTTCCATTACCGCGACACCTGGGTGAGAATTCATTATGATCCCATCGATCTTCTCGAAATTGTCGTCCCCCGAGCTCGGATTACGTGGAAGGTCGAAAACGACCTCAAGCTCAAGAACGAGATCTTCAACAAGATCGAGGAACGATGGGTTCGCTTCATCAACTCTGTCAAGTTCAGGATCAAAAGTATCCGCATCGACAGCGTTCTGCCTGAAAAGGCCGATGCGTGTAAGACCGAAGTCGACCGACTTGCCAAGAAAGCGCAGGATGATCAAATCGCATTGACCCGCAGACTTCAGGAAACTTACGTCAATTCCAAGTATTACGAAGTCATTCCATTCAATGCCATTGTCAGAGAGATGCTGGAGAAGGCCGGGGATTGGGACGCTTCTTTCACCAAATTCGAGACGGATTTTCTGCCGGACAAAGATTTGCGCCAGTTGACGATGCTTCAGCTCAAGAAGATCTTCTCGGACAACGAATCGAGAGAGTCTCTTCCCTCCACAGACGGTAACTCCACCGTGGACTCTGGGGAACCTCCATCTCAAACTTTCTCAGATGATGCTGATGAGAAGTCTTCGACTCAACCAACCGACCCGACTGAACCTAGCGAGGAAGGTGTCTCAGAGACGACCAAGAATGAAGGCGATCCAGAGAATGAGCCCGAAGAGTTCAAGGAAAAGGAGCCGATTCCCGAGTCAGAGCCATCTCAAGAGCAAGAACCAGGACCCGATTTTAAGGACAAGCCTGCTACCGGAGACGAGAATCCCGAGTCCTCAGAGACTAGCAAAACCAGTACACCGGCTGAATCTGTACTAGACAGAGTAGAGCCTCTGGATTTGGCTACTCCAAGCTCACCGAAAGGAAAGAGCGCATTCTCTTTTGCTGCAATCGACGAAGCTGGAGAGACCTCGAGTGGTTCGGGTGCTATCGAGCCAACTTCACCAACCTCCAGACCTCCACTCACGACGACCTCCACGGGAATTTCTCTTTCAGAAAAGGTGGAGCAGCTTCGACGTGAACAACAGGTTATGGGTAACGATATCCCCCCAGCCAACGAGCCCGCTGAGGCACCAAAAGCAAACCCGGAGCGTACTTTGGCTCGCAGGGCTCCGATGATTAGAACTCTATCCCAGCCCGCTCAAACGCTACCGAGATCGCAACCAAGCTTTGCCAAGTCAATCTTGCCAAAGGACGGCGCAGGGCCCAGCGAAAATTCCAGCGAGACATCCTTCAAAGTAGAAAAGAAACCATTTGATCGACTAGCGTTGGGGATGAAGAGCCATAGAAAGGCCGGTCCCTCCTCAATCCCTCGGCTGATAACGAAAAAGAAGGATACGCACGTGTCGTCTCAGGTATCTAGAATTGCCAAGCACTTTGAACAGCTAAGTCGCGAATTCGAGAAGGAAAGGCAAAGGGAAGATCGCAGAAAGCGCCTTGCGAAGCATCAACCTCGTGCCGGTCTGCCACGCTCAGCAACCAAGGCTATTGTGGAGGTCTATCACAATATTGACAATGCCGTCCAAGAGGCCGGACCATCAAACACTGAACAAAACCACGAGATCAAGATTCTCGAGCCAAAGACTGCCCCCGTTACCCCGGCACCTCCAGGTGTTGTGCATACGGAACCTGACAACATGCCGCCCACGGGAGAGCCACAGCCTGTAACAGAAGCTCCGGCCGCATCCGAAGAGCACCACGTTGGCGGAGAGACTGACGACACTGCGACGGTCACTGCCAGCCACGGTGGATCGGACGACGAAGGGCAAAGCGACAACGAAGAATCCATACTAGGCAACTTGCTGCCCGATGTGAAGGAACTTGCAGACTCCCTTGAGCCCAGCACTGAGATTCCGTTGGAACTGCCTAAGCATCAAAAGACTAGCTTGATGAAGATGCTTACAAACTTTTGGGCCGAGAGATCTGCGAGCGGCTGGCCTCAGTTGGATTACCCGGTCAATGCCAGCGATCATATCTTCCTCGACTCGGACGTGATTGTACGAGAGGACGAGCCTTCCTCCGTCATTGCCTTTGCGCTAAGCTCTGATGACTACCGTACGAAGCTGGCTGATATTCGCCGTCAAGAGCGGATGGCCATACAAAAGGATTATGAGGCATCAAATCCCGAGGGCAAGTCTTCTGGTATGTCTGACACTGGCGGTGAGTTCATGATGGAAGAAGGCGACCTGGAAAAGAGTCTGCTCAGAGCCACTGGTACCCATCTCAAGTACCAATTCAAGGAAGGTTCTGCGACAATGCTCTGCAAGATCTTCTATGCCGAGCAATTCGATGCGCTTCGCCGGAAGTGCGGTGTTGCAGATCGCATTGTTGAGTCTCTTTCCCGCTGCCTGAAGTGGGACTCGAAGGGCGGTAAAACAAAGTCCGTCTTTCTCAAGACTCTTGATGATCGACTGGTTCTCAAGGTAAGACGATGCCTCATTCTCTGTGTTTCCATATTGCAGATCATGAGTTAACGCACACGTAGGGCTTGTCGCCAATTGAGACGTCAGCTTTCCTGCGATTCGCTCCAGCCTACTTTGGCATCATGGCAGAGGCTCTGTTCCATGATTTGCCTTCTGTCATTGCCAAGATGCTAGGTTTCTTTCAACTGATTATCAAGAATCCAGTCACTGGCGTTGAGATCAAGCTCGACCTTCTTCTAATGGAGAATCTCTTCTACGATCGTGGCCCGACCCGTCTTTTCGATTTGAAGGGATCAATGCGCAATCGCAAAATCCAGTCGACAGGCGAGCAGAACGAGGTGCTTCTTGACGAGAACATGGTTGAATTCATCTATGAATCTCCTTTATTTGCGCGCGAGCATTCCAAGAAGCTTCTGAGAGCATCCGTAAGTTACCCAGACAAGGCATTAGAAACCGGACACTAACAAAAGTGCAGGTCTGGAACGACACCCTGTTCCTCGCGAGGCAGAACGTGATGGACTACTCATTGATGATCGCCGTAGACGAAGCTAAGAAGGAGTTGGTTGTTGGTATCATTGACTGTATCCGGACGTACACGTGGGACAAGAAACTCGAGAGTTGGATCAAGGATCGAGGATTTGCTGGCGGTGGCAGAAATCGCCCGACAGTGACCAGTCCGAAGGAATACAAGTCTCGTTTCCGGGAGGCAATGGCCAGGTATGTTCTCGCCTGATGTCTTTCGACTGGACCTTTTCGGCCATTGGCTAACAAGCTATGCAGATATATCCTCCAAGCACCAAATTGCTGGCATCAGTTCGGCGTGCCTCAACTCAATAACACCATGAGGCCACGGTTCGAATCCGATGCAAAGGCCGATTCAATCCCCGGCAACCCGTGAACATTGTCTGTCACGACTTACTCGACTGTAATTAAATGAACTGACGTAGCACTGAGAGCGAGAAGAGCATTGCATTGCCGGCGTTTTCCTTCAAGGATGGATGGATTCATAATTATGGAGGTATTCTAGTTTTAGGGAGTGGACGGAACTGTTAGAGTCCGCAAAAGAAACAACCTAAGATAGCATTATGGCGTCGATGAATCACGGCCTTCACAATACGAATACCCTCTAATGGCACATAAACGAAAGATGAAGCCCCCCGCAATGATCGAGCAGGCGCGGTGAGAGATCTGTCAGATAGCTCATGTTGTCCACGAGTTCAAGTGCGCCTGTAGAAATGTGCAGCTCGGTCCACTAGAAAGCCGATTAAGCGCCACATGCTGCCATTACCACCCCACTAAGCCCGTGCCTTGTCACCTGGAAGTCGCTGAGTTCCAGCACAAGGCACTAGAATTTCAAGCCTAAGGTACGGGCCAGGGTAAGGTATCCATCATCGACCCTGTGTGCACACTGCCTACCTAGTGTACCTTACCTGGGTCCACGACCTCATATGCTCAACAACTCGGCCCTCACTCATCTTTTCCATCGTCTCACAAAACAACAGCTCTAATGTCAATAGACCTCAACTGGGAGACGCTCACGACGGGCCCCGACGGAGAGGCTCTGGCCCTCCGCATCCGCGACTTCATCCACACCAAATTCCAGGCTGTGCCGTTGCCGCGCTTCATCAAGTCCGTCAAAGTACACAACTTTGAATTTGGCACCATCGCCCCTGAACTAGAACTCAAGGACATCACCGACCCGCTGCCGGAATTCTATGAGGAAAATTCCGACATTGAGGATGACGAGGAAGAGGAGCAGGCCGTCCTCGAGGAGCAGGCACAGCAGCAGCAGCATGGGCCTAGGAGCCAGCTGAGCGCCGGCGAGAGGAGGAGGCAGAGGGAGGAGGCGTCGATGCCGCCGAGGCTGAGCACGCAGGCGCTCCGGGGTCAGTCTGGAGACTTTCCCAGTCCGTTCTTGGGCGTCTCGACGCCGGGAATCCTCGGCGGGACGTCGAACCT
This sequence comes from Colletotrichum acutatum, assembly GCF_030867785.1. Classification (NCBI taxonomy): domain Eukaryota; kingdom Fungi; phylum Ascomycota; class Sordariomycetes; order Glomerellales; family Glomerellaceae; genus Colletotrichum; species Colletotrichum acutatum. Next base: position 908,860 of record NW_026848995.1, read on the forward strand.
GCACTACTTCCAGTCGCACCTGGGCACGGGTTGGTCGGGCACGCAGACGCCCCTCGCCGCGGTGGCGGGCGCGCACATGGGTAACAGGCTGGACACCTCGGCCATGCTATCGCCCGTCGGCTCGCCGCCGCCGAACGGGTTCTCCTCACCCAGCCATAGCCGGAACCCTTCGCAGAGCTCCATCTCCGTGAGCGACTTCAACCCGGCGCTGGCGCAACTGAGGGAAAAGTCGAGCGTGTCGACGCTGGCGCCCACATCGGCGGGTGCGTCGAGGCCGCCAACGCGGGACACGCACCTCGCGGGGTCGGCGATCCAGGAAGAGGACGAAGAGGTGCTCCCCGAGGAGGAAGACGAGAACAACGGTAATGGCAATGCGCCGCGGTTCAGGGAGCCGAGGCCCGAGGACCTGCAGGCCGTATTCCGCATACGGTACGCTGGCGACGTGAGGCTGCGCCTGACGGCGGAGATTCTGCTCGACTACCCGATGCCGAGCTTCGTGGGGATCCCCGTGCAGCTCAGCGTCACGGGCCTGACGTTTGACGGCGTCGGCGTGGTGGCGCATATCCGGAAGAGGGTGCAGTTTTGCTTCCTGAGCCCCGAGGACGCGGTCACAGCCGTGGGCGCGGACGACGCGGGCCCCAGCGAGCCCGGCAAGAGGTTCGGCGGCTTGCTGCAGGAGATTCAGGTCGAGAGCGAGATTGGTCTCCGGGATGGAGGGAAGCAGAGTTTGAAGAACGTCGGCAAGGTGGAGAGGTTTGTGCTGGAACAGGTGAGGCGGATATTTGAGAATGAGTTTGTGTATCCCAGCTTCTGGACATTCTTGGTTTAGGAAAATGACTAGGTTTGGATGGGACGGGATGGTTGATCGACCTGGCGTTCTTCACGAGGTATAACATGCATTCTTCACAGGCACAAGGGGAAAAAGGTAAAATGGCTGGTTCAAAAAAATCAAGAGCTGGTGGGTTTCGCTCTGCATTGGTATCTATCAACAAAGAAGAACAGAATATTCCTCTCAACATGCACTTCTCCTCTTCCGAATCTCCCACCTTTTTGTTTACGTGAGAGTACTCTTGAACCCCTGGTAAGCCTGCTGGATATCCATCTCGAGCTCGCGGGCCTGCTGCTCGCTCAGCTCGTCGGTGGCCTTCATCTGGTTCAGCGTGATGAGCCACTGCACAATCTTGCCCCTGCTATCAAAGTCGCGATCCGTGACCTTGTTGACGGACTGGATGACGTCGGAGAGCAGGGGGTGCAGCTGGTCCTTGGAAAGCAGGCCCAGCTTAACGGCATCGAGGAAGGTGATGAACTCCTGCGTCGCTTCCAAGATGAGCGTGCCGCTCGTGTTGCCGGCGGCTGCGGGTGCCGGAGCAGCGCTTGATGAGGCTGTCACGGTAGTCGAGGGCATGCCGACGCGGATGCGCTCTGTTGCGCGGGGGACTTCGAGCTGTTGTTAGGGGTGGGCGACATGGTCAGCAAGATGTGCGAGACTGGCTAGTAGATAAAAGAGGTTTGACGAACATCCCATTCCGCCTTGAACTCCTCCAGGCCCCCAAAGGCTTTTGCCACGGTCTCGTCTGCTAAAATGGACTTGTACTGCTTCAGGGAGCGCTCGCAGATCTCGGTGTAATCGGCCTCGGGGATGGCATCTTTCAGGAAAGCCTTTTCAAGCTCGTCGAGAGTAACAATAATGCTAAAGATTTCGGCGAGCGAGTCTTGCAGGTCGCGCTCGGCGCGTGTGTCGGCTAGCTTCACCTCCTGTTGTGACGCATCGTCATGTTAGCTGAGTGTTTGCCTGCGGGGGCGGGGCAGTTGTTGGAGGGGATGATGGTGACGGCGGTTGGACGTGATCAACTTGCCTCATCGAGATTGATGGTTGCCGAAAGTGTGGTGTTTGGAATGTAGCTATGCGGTGTCGGCGCATAGGGTTGCCGGGGCATCATCTTCGCAGCTGTGTTTGGATCGTGGTCAGCTTCATGGTCGTCGGACAGCTTTTGAGCTGTCGTTGGAGCTCTCAGGTAGCAAGTTGTGGTGCAGACATGTGTGTCACAGAGCCACAGCCAAGGACGTAAGACATGGATGTGGAGGTTCCCAGGCCCAAGGTGCAACGTGGGGCAATCTTCCATTCGAGAAACCAGTACCAAACATGGCTTAGCGCTCTTCTCTGATAAGATAAGCATTCAGAAAAAATTTGGATGGACGCCGTGCAGTTGCTGCCATTGAGAAAGTCTCGATGTTTCCGCGTCCACTTCCCAGAGTCCCTGCAGCCAAAACTTCTCTTTTACCCCCCCAAACCACAGGACCGAATAACCCCGGCTCCATACTCCATCATGGGTTCCCAAAAGAAGAACCTCAAGGCGACTAAGAAGTTTGAAAAGAACAAGCTCAAGGGTGTCTTGGACAAGAGGAAGGAGACAGCAAAGATTAAGCAGCGCCACCAGGTCAAGGCCAAGAAGGCGACCAAGAAGACCAAGGATTCCGAATTCTTCAAGAATGACGAGGCCGCCGCCAAAGCAAAGGCCAATGGCCACAAGAAGGACACCAAGGTCAGCGCCATGAGCGTCGACGACTTCTTTCAAGGCGGTTTCGAGGAAATTATCGACAAGAAGGACAAGAATGCGACAAAGAAGCTCGGCAAGAGGAAGCGCGATGGGCCCGCCAAGCAGTCAGAGGAAGAGGACTCTGAGGAGGAGGGCAGCGGCTCGGAATTCTCCGTCGAGGAGGAGCCCATTGGAAGCGACAGCGAAGACGGCGAGGGCGATGAGGACGACGACGAGAACCTCGGCATGACCAAGGAAGCCATGGACAAGCTCGCCCAGAACGACCCCGAATTCTACAAGTTCCTCAAGGACAACGACCCGGAGGCCCTCGACTTTGACGAGAACGCAGACCTTGCTGAAGTGGATGAGCTCAGCGCCGGCAGCGATCAGTCCGACGATGACGAGGAGGAACAACCAAAGAAGAAGCGCAAGAAGGCTTCCAAGAAGGCCGAGGTCGAGGAGATCGTCGCCGCGGACAATGAGCTCACGCGCGAGATGGTGGGCAAGTGGAAGAAGCTTCTCGCTGAGAAGCAGAGCTTGCGTGCTGCCCGTCAGGTTGTCCTGGCTTTCCGTTGCGCCGCCCATCTCAACGAGGACGACGCCGACGACTCGACCCCACAGAGATACACCATCTCCAGCCCCGAGGTCTTCCACGACATTTTGATTGTTGCCTTGAAGCAAATACCCGAAATCATCTCGCACCACTTGCCCATCAAGGAGTCTGCTTCTGGCAAGATCTATGTGCCTACCGATTCGAAAAAGTTCCACACTCTGTCTATCATGATCAAGACCTTCACTGCGTCCATCATCCACCTCCTCGGCACGCTGTCCGACGATGCTACTCTCAAGCTCACCATTGGCTCATTAGAGCCCCTCGTTCCCTATCTCATGTCCTTCCGCAAGCTTCTCAAGGCTCTTATCAAGACTGTTGTCAACTACTGGGCCAGGCCAGCCAGCTCAGAAACGACAAAGATCACCTCTTTCCTTGTCCTACGGAAACTCGTCGTCATTGGCGACAAGGGCCTTCGCGAGACCGTTCTCAAGACGGTGTACCAGGGACTCGTCTCTGGTTGCAGGACAACAAACGCCAACACCATACAGGGCATCAACCTGTTGAAGAACTCTGCTGCCGAGCTTTGGGGTATTGACCAAAACGTCGGTTACACCACGGCCTTCACCTTCATCCGCCAACTCGCCATCCATCTCAGAAATAGCATCGTCAAGAAGGAGAAGGACGCCCACAAGATCATCTACAACTGGCAATACACCCACTCGCTCGACTTCTGGTCATGCGTGCTTGCCGAGCACTGCAGTCCCTTGAAGGAGGCGGAAACTGGCAAGGAGGGTCAGCTCAAGCTCCTGATCTACCCCCTTGTGCAAGTGACTCTGGGAGCGATGCGTCTTATCCCCTCGCCGACTTTCTTCCCCCTGCGGTTCCACCTCATCCGCTCCATCCTTCGCCTTTCCCGCGCGACCAACACCTACATTCCCCTCGCTTCAGCTCTGATTGAGGTTCTCGAGTCCGCCGACATGAGACGATTCCCCAAGGCCTCGTCCATTAAGCCCCTCGACTTCCACGTTGCCTACAAGGCACCCAAGTCATACCTCCGCACCCGCGTCTACCAGGACGGCGTCGCCGAGCAGGTTGTCGAGCTCTTGAGCGAATACTTCACCATCTGGTGCAAGAACATCGCCTTCCCCGAGTTCGCCCTACCCGTCCTCATTCAGCTGAAGCGCTGGCTCAAGGGAGCGCGCAAGATCAAGACGGGCAACAAGAATAACAAGGTCATCTCGCAGATTGTGCTGCTGGTGCAGAAGCTCGAGACCAACGCTAAGTTCATCGAGGAGAAGCGTGCAAAGGTGGAGTTCGCGCCCAAGGATCGCGCGCAGGTGGACGCCTTCCTGCGCGACTTTGAGTGGGAGAAGACGCCCCTCGGCGCATACGTTGTCGTGCAGCGCAAGATTAGAGAGCAGAAGGCCAAGGCGCTCGAGGACGCGAGGAAAGAGGACGAGAAGAAGCGCAAGCAGGAGGAGAAGGATGCGGTTGCGGAGAACGCCGCAGACGACGACTCCGAGGAGGAGTACGCCGATGAGTTGATGGATGACGAGGCCGAGGACGATGATGAGGTCGACGAGGATGAGGAGGAGGATGATGAAGATGAAGATATGGAAGACGATGAGTAGTAGAGATGCGGCTTTCGAGGAAGATCTGAGATGCAAAAGTGTTTTTAGGGCGTAATCCAGATACGCTGGTGTTAGGTTATATCATGGAGGCATTTGCGAATAATCCGGAGGCTTGTAGCCCTCAAATATAGCGTCCTCGTTGCACCACTTTGCGTCTCCTACATTGAATACCTATTGCTGTTTAGTGTCACGATCATGTCTCATATACTTGGCCATCGCTGGACCAGGCTGAGGGAGAATTGCTTCATGGTCAGCCGTTTGCAGACGAAATACATCCTGGGACATTTACACATGGATGATGCAAGGATGGAGACTGGAAAATTAGCACGGACCGAACACTGAGACCGCCTTTTGCGGGGGAAGGATTTGGGGGCTTACATCAACAACTAAACTCCGGTAAGATGTGCATCTGTAGGGAATCTCTGTGCGGCGGCACAGGCAGCTGAGAGTCCCTGTTGATCTTTCCGATAGACGTCTGCCTAACTTCAGATCAATCCGACACCTGATGCACATTCTCCTCACCTGAGTGACTCAACTACATCTCTTCTCACGTGTCCTTGGTTTTACATCTTTCCCGCCTCTCACCTCGACTTGTTATTTTCTCAAGATTGTTATTTGATACCAGAGCACCTCTCTAATTTGGCTATCCCCCATTCATAAAGTCTCATTGGATGTGGTGAGCTCATCGCAATCATGGCTCCCCTAGCCGCAGACCCCCGCCAGCTCGTGGTGGTCCTCAACCCGGCCCGCCGCAAAGCGTTTTATACCCTCCTCTTCGACATCACGGGCTACATGCGCTCGCAGCTCGAGCTCAAGGATGGCGACGATCAAGCAGCAGGCCCCGGCGGCAATCCGGCCTCGCCGTCACTCCAGGACAGGAACGCCCCGCTCTTCGTCCCGGACCGTGGCGACGGACGCAGCAGCAGCCCCAGCCACCCGGACCGCGGCGGTTCCGGCGTGCACAGCGCTCAGCTGCGGGCCCTGAGGAGAGCGGCGCTCAAGCACTTTGACGGGTGGCGGAAGGAGGTCCTCGGAAAGGTCAAGGAGATTGTTTCGGTTAAGGACGATGATAAGATCCTCGAGGCTAGGAAGAAGCGCTTAGATGAGCAGGAGAAGCTTAACACAGAGTCTCCTGGCGTCGGGGAGGATTTGATCAACTTTGGAAATGCGTCTCAGGCTTCTTCTTCGGCGGCGGCAGCAAACAAGGTCGACGAGGAGGTGGCCGCACTGCAGGAGCATTACCATCCTATCCCGAGCCGGTTCATCACGATCCCGGTGAACGATAGGAAAGAGGTGCTGAGCTGCCTCTTGGTCCTCGTTTTGTCTACCGGTTGCTATTCAGCACATTCCAGAGTTTTGGCCCTGTATCTCACGTCCGCCTTCGGGCTGCCTCTCTCAGCCCTCATCGCCGAGGAGACGGAAATCGCAAAGTCCCTGGTTGAATCCGCGACGTCTTCCGAGGGCCAAAAGGCCAGCATGTCCGCCGAGGCCGAGGCCGCGAAGCGACGACAAGAGAACCAAAAGAGTCGCTTCTGGAAAGTCGGTCTGGCGTCCGTGGCAGGCGCCGCAGTCATCGGCATCACGGGTGGTCTCGCGGCCCCCGTGGTCGCCGGCGCCATCGGCGGCATCATGGGAAGCGTCGGCCTAGGAGGCGTCGCGAGCTTCCTCGGTATCTTTTGGATGAACGGCGCGCTGGTCGGGACACTGTTTGGCGCGTTCGGGGCCAAGATGACGGGCGAGATGATGGACACCTACGCCAAGGAGGTTGAGGATTTCCGCTTCCTTCCGCTCAAGGACGAATGGGGCCAGGACTATAAGCGCGCTGACTCGGACGGCAAGCAGGGCGCCCGGCTCCGCGTGACGATTGGCATCAACGGCTGGCTCAATGACGAGGGCGACGTGACGAAGCCCTGGCGCAGCTTAGGCGACGAGTCCGAGGTCTTTGCCCTGCGCTACGAGATGAAGTCGCTCCTCGCCCTCGGTGCCGAGCTCGAGGGTCTTGTCTCTTCGTACGCCTGGAACTATGTAAAGATTGAGATCCTGAAGCGTACTGTCCTGGCTTCGCTTTGGGCTGCTCTGTGGCCTGCCTACCTCATCAGCGCCGCGTCCAAGATTGACAACCCCTTCAACCTGGCCCTAAACCGGTCAGACAAGGCTGGTCGCGTCCTCGCTGATGCTCTCATAGCCAAGGTCCAGGGAGAAAGACCCGTGACTCTAGTCGGATATTCGCTCGGCGCTCGCGTCATCTACTCTTGCCTGCGATCCCTTGCCGAGCGTCAGGCTTTTGGGCTAGTCGACACCGTGGTGCTCATTGGTGCCCCCGTGCCGTCCAACCGGGAACACTGGCAGGTCCTGCGGTCCGTGGTGTCGGGCCGCATCGTCAACGTATACTCGGAAACGGACTACATTCTCGGATTCTTGTACCGCACCACCTCGCTCCAGCTAGGCATCGCAGGCCTCCAGGAAGTCAAGGACATTGAAAGAGTCGAGAACCTGAACCTCAGCGCCGAGGTCAGCGGACATCTCCGCTACCCGAGCTTGATCGCCAAGATTCTCACAAGATGCGGCTTCCCGAACGTCAAGGGCGGCGAGGGCGTTATAGAAAAGGACGAAGACCTCGATATCAAGATCACGGATGAGGAGGCGGGTTCGCAGATGGGCGAGCTCATTCAACTCGAGGCACAGCCTGATCCGGAGTCGGAGCCGCAGCCGATCAGATCCAAGCAGACTGCGAGGTTCCCGAACGAGCTGCGTCACCCGCTGCATCCCGACCCGCCTGAACAGAAGAAGAAAAAGAACCCAAACCGCAACAAGGTCTCTAGATCTGGCGGTGCAGCCGTTTCGGGATCTTTCGATCCTCTGGGAGGTAGTAGTGGTGACCCTTTGAACTTAGCAAGTCTTGGTCAGGCGAAGCAGGGATCGCGGTCGCCTCACCACGAGGAGCTCCGTAGTCTGGGTTCTCCACCCTCTGAGAAGCAAGAGTCAAGAAGCGCTCAGCCTGCTGATCCACTGAATCTCAGTGCTCTGGGTGCAAAGAACGAAAGCCCAGTTCCTCCTGCTGCCGGTAATGATGCCAGCCAGCTGGGCAAAGAAACGGAACTACCCTCAAGACCTTCTGCTATCCACTCGTTCCAGAGCGATGGTGCTATAGACTCGCACCGTCGACCGGAACTGCCAATCAGGCCCAAGACCTTCCCTGTTCCCGTTCAGGAGGAGGAGGAGGATGACAGTGATGAAGAGAGCTTCAAGGGAATCCAGTTGGTTGACAATGAAGACATGACGAGTTACTCGGAGCCCTTAAGGGCCGACGACTAGACTAGATGGAGCACAGAGATAATGCGCCAAGTTGGCCGTTCAATAGGAAGACAGTACTTGTTCAGCAAAGACATTCTTATTTCACGTCTAACTCTTCCAGACACGATGATACGGCCAAACTTATACTTCTTTCGGGTATTCATGTCTCATAGGCGTCTATAGAGTTTTGTGCGAACGTTTATCCCATGAGTTGTAAGGATAACTTGGTTATGGAAGGTGGCTCACCGTCTTGTTAACGGAATGTTGCCTATTTAAGTTCGCCCTCCGCGCCTGGAATTATAACTCTACAGCAGACTCAACCTCGTTGAGATTTTTGACAATCGTGTGAGTGCGAAATTCACAGACCGACAGTCGATCCTTCTGTCGGATGGCTCAAGATGGCTTGCAGTATCGTCATCCCACCAACCCAACAGCCAGGATCTTTTGCCAAGGTAGATTCCGAGGAGATATCGTTCATTTCTGACCGCTATCACCTGCGTATTCAGTAATGAAGCATCCGCAGAAGATGCACGACAGTCTCCGGCCAGCTCTGGAGAACACATCGCCTTCGACATGAAAAGGAAGATCATCAAATTGAGAGTCTTGAACAACGAGACTCTTCCAATCCATACTCCAATTTCACCCTTGCTCTTACCTCCAGGAGAATGCTGTCAGGTCATTTTGCCTTGGCTGGGAGAAGAGATAAGAGCAGAAAGCGGTCTTTGGCTATATTTATAGTAAGTAAGCTCTTGGGCTCGGAGCTGAGCGCAAAAGAGACACTAATTGGGCTCGTTTCTAATCTCCCCCCTTCTCACTATTCGACTTCCCCTCCATTCTAAGCTCCTATCAACCATTATACTGCCTAGCCTTCTACCGGGCTTGTCTTTAACTCAACCCGGATACCTCTTGAATCCAAATCTACTGATCTTTTGAATAGATCAGTACCACATGGAATTGTGGTCTGTACAAGGCAATGAATCCACAACTCTAGTCACTTTCAACAGAAGCCAGGGTAACATCATCAGTCCCTGGACTCACATCAATATCTGTATTTCTTTTCTTTTCCCTTTCCCCCTTAAGGTTCATATGATCATTGCTAGCTAAGCAGTATCAATCCCGAGGGTATATTATAGGCTTGAATCATTGGTTTACAACTCTATTCATCGAGGCACCATTCAAGAGAGACAGTGCCACGAAGCCACTTGGACTACTGAGACCCAAGATCTGTCACTCGTTGATTTCTTCCTGGAAAAGTACTTGCTCCCCTCAAGGAGGTGACGTAGATATGCCGTTCTTACTTCGCGGGAAGTGAATCAAAAAAGAGGGGAGAAAGACTGCAAGCCTTCCTTCATCACTTGTTCATTTGATTCTATGGGTATGTACGCTTCAACCGCAGTAGCTATAGAATAGGATGGATTGTACTATAGTCACGCAACATATCAAGCATCTCAATCTACTTGATTGCTCAGGTCATGAATGATATGCACATCAACGTTTTTGTTCCATCGTCTTGGCGTGGATGTGTTCTGAGTTAGTAGAACCATAACCTAAATAGGAAATTCGATACTTAAACAACTGCTTGCAGCATGTCAAGAGGCACGCCGTCACCATGAGTACACATCAAGAGAGAGCTTGTCTTATATGACACCGCCCTTGCTATGTGAGACTGGGTTAAGCTGACCAGTCAGCCAGCCACAGCCATGATTACCTTAAGCAGACACATACTCAGACTCAAGCCATGGACAGCGCGCCATGTTCATGAGCCAGTGGAAACCATGCGGGCAAGCCCTGTCGCGTCTGAGGCGAAACTTGCATGGGAGAGCTTACGGTTCACGGCCGACAAAGTTAAGATGGAGAGAGGCCGGCACTCTGGCGATCACGGTTTCCTCGCCAATCCATTGGGTTCTGCTTTCTAGGTGTCGTCTGCTGTCTCCCCCGCTCAAAGTTCCGATGAAGCTACCTTACGCAACAAAACATGTGTGGGGCAAAATTGGAAGCATTCCACAACCAAGGGATCTATCTGCCAAATGCCACGGCAGTATTGGTGTGGGTGTGCGGAGTAGTGATTGTAGATTTGCAGGTTTGTGCCTGAACCAAGCTTTGGGCCACTTGAGACTAACAGGACAGAAGCAGCGTGTGAGCACCATCCAGATGTTGAGATGGGAGATTCTTCTGGGTCTTGAACCAGTCTGATATTGGGAGGCTTAGACAGACCCGAAAAGAATTATTTGCGACGAAAATCTCCGCCGAAAAGCGGCAACCCGTTCGGAGATGTAGCGTCATGCATCCTTCGGGAGTGACATGCAGGCGAACGGGGCTCCACGATACGGTTTGTGACGGAGATAATATAATGCAGATTCTCAGCAAGTCCAAAATGCAGCTCTGCTTATTTCTCGCCTTCTGCACCGAGCAGATTGAGGTCCAAGCCTTGAGGGTTGTTGAAGAAGAGGAAGAATGGAACCAGTGAGATTGCGGATGGCAGTGAATGGGGCGAAGGAGAAGATTTTGGCGTGGATGCATGAAGCGGAGGCAGGGAAGGGCGGGATGACCGCAGGGATGGGAGGGTTTGAAAATGTGATTGGCTGCCATGAAGAGGACCCCTGTTCCTGAGACGGTAGGGGACGGGCTTGTAAGGCGGCTGTTGGGTTTGTGTAGTCGAGGCGGTCAGTCGAGGTCAGATGAGCCCATGGCCGGAGGGGTTTGCGGCCATAGGGCAAGCGGTATTACAAGGAGGCTGATGGCAAGTTCAAAGTGCGCAGGCCGTCGCGGAATGGAAGTGTGTATTTGCGAAGGACAACCGAAGAAGCGCGCCGTTGGCTCGGGTTTCTCCTGCGTCAGGTCCGGCAGGTCTTAGTCGAGGCCACAATCTGACCTTTTGGTGGCCTCAATCCCTGCAGGATGTTATGATGCAGCGAGGGTTTTTTGTGAGAGGGGAAGTGATGAAGCCTATGCACCTCAAAAAGCAGACGAGGAACCTTTTGTCAGTCACACTACTGTGCAGTAGACCATGGGAGGCACCCGTGATGCCTGGGCTCGCCATTTCGGTCCGTCATGTTGCGGTTTCCCGGGTTGAGCGACGAGTTGGCTCGATGAGGATGTCATAGGCCAAGGATTGTCGCTCAAGCGTGTGATGGAAAATGACTCGGGTTGCCCCTGTCCCACAGCCGCTGGGTTTTGACAGACCCAGAGAGACAGAGGGGCCGATCTGCCTTGTTTTAACTCCTCAAGTCCAAAGTCCGCCATCTCTATCGGTAGTGCAGGTAGAAAAAGCGACAGCATGAAACTTGAGAGACGCAGTACCGGTTGCGAGAAAACGAGGCGCCCACCATCCCAACGGCGGAATCGAGGTTGACGATCGCGTGTTCCAGGCCCTGCACGACCAATGGGCTCTTGGAAACTATAGAGCGAATCAGTGACCATTGTTGTGCTGTAGTAATCACGTAGTGTACTAGGTATTGCGGTGTACTGGTAGTTTGCTCCGGCATGTTCAGTCCGAAGAAGGAAATATACCTTGGCTTACCCGTGGTTGGGTGGAGGTACCTCGAGCGAAGCGGCGGGAGGAAAGATACTTTAGGGGTCCAACTACCGGGCACAGCAGTGACAGACCTACCTAGAGAATGGAAGTGCGGGGCTCTTTTATCTCAAAGGCTCAAAGTCCGCGATTTGGCCCGACAAATTGACATGTAGGATTTGGGACGGGGACCTTGCCAGACTGCCCGTGAATCTCGAGGATCCAATGTCTGAGGGTATTCGTAACATGATCTCAAAAAGTCAATCATAGGATGCTGCCAGCCATGAAAGGTACGTGCGTACAGACAGTTCCTTCGCTGAGCTGCCATTTCGGGTTATGTACGTGAGAATAAGGCAAAGTGCCATGCGGTAGGCACGGTGGGAAGGCGCTACGGACCATGAGGCGTAGCATATGAAGCAGGCACCAAAATATTAGCAGGGTCCAGTAATATCAAGAGATGGGAACTCCCAAGATACCTCAAGGTGCCGTGGAAGGTGCTGGTCAATTACGGTAGGTTGTTTCTCTTGAGGGATGGGAAGGGGATGAAGATGGGTGGTGCCTCCTGTTTTATTTTTGTCAGCCAAGGCATTCCCCGTCCACCTCAGTCCAGTCCTCCAGTCCCAATCCCAGCTGTCCAGCACCAGTCTAAGGTTTTTTTTCTTTCCTCCTTTGACACTCCAACCGCAGTCACCGCAGTCGCCGCTGCACACACCTCACACACACCTTAGTACCTAGACGTGACCGGGGAAAGGACACCATCTCAGTCAATATTTATTTACCTCAAGGTTGGGGTATTCTGTACGTACTTCGTCTTCGTACCTTCTTTTGAAGAAGCCCGCGCCCGAGTCCCCGTCCCACGTCCACGTCCCACCCTACAGGCCCCACGATCAAATATCCACACCCTGCACCTGGATCCCCCATCACAACTCACCAACGCTCACGCAACACGCCTTCGCCTCGCCTGCCTCGCCCTCCCACCCTACCCGCCTCTCGCCGCTGACTTCCGACTTCTTCCCGTTTACACTCTCCCATGTTCACGATTTCTTCCCTCAACCGAACGCCCCTCGTTGAAAAAGAAAGTCGTCCTCAACATCCTCCATGCCAATACGACAACAACAACAATAACCTACGTTGAAGCGCAGACCGCTTCACCTTTCAAACTCCCTTCTTCAGACGACACAGCGACAGATCGGCCCCTAGCTCCTTCCCGAACCCCCCTCTTTCTCTGGCCGTGACGTACGATTCCATAAATCGGTTGACCGAAAATTTTGCGATTTTCCTTCCACCAACCTTGACGAAGACGCCTCGACTTCTTCTACGGCCGCTTCCAGTTCCAACCTTCCACAGGCAATCTGTGAGCGGACCAACAGCACGGTACAAAGGCGGCGTTACCAACGCTTGTCCTCTCTGTTGCGAGCTGCTACGAAAATCCCACCCGATTGCACGTCTGTTGCGCCAAACTCTGCTGCAAATTCCACTCTTCTTAGCCGATTCCGAAGATGAAGGGCCGCCCCATCGATCAGCTCGTTTATGAGCACATGTTTCCCAAGCCTCGCGCGAGCGATCCTCAAAATTTCCATGCTCTATTGCAGCGCAGCCTGATTTTAGAGGTTCGTCAAGAGGTCCACTCCTTTTACGGCCATCTCGACACCCAAGAAGCCAAGTACCCGGGCTTGGATTACTGCAACCCCATCCACCGTATCCGTCTGAGTCGTTGGACCTGGCACCGCCGCTTATTCCGAGCGTTTGACAACCTCCATCTGACCCCCAACGAGATTGCGGGTCTGACCAAGTGGGAGGGCACGAGATGGGCCAAGGAGCGCTACGAGAAGGAGCAAGGCATCCCCATCAGAGACACTGCGGGCGATGGATTCCCCGACTGGATTGAGCCAGAAGACCGTCCAGCGGCACCGGTTCGGAACCCCCGATCAAGGTCTGTGGATACAGATGATGCCACTGATCATGGAGACGAGGACATGGACGGTGAAGAGAGTGACGAGGAACTTGAGAGCGTCGGTGTTGCTCTGAATCAGCGATTGAGAGAGAGGGCAGCACGCCGAGAGGCTGGAGATATGTCTACCGTCTTGGACGAGGAATGGGAGCAGTGGCTAAAGAACGTCATTGAGAGTGGCGAGCTGCCATATCTCTCAAACGACGACATCTCGCCATCGAGAGCTGATCCGGCGGCTGTTGCAGTTGTGCCACAAGCACTCTTCCCCCCTCGCATGCTGAGCGCTGCCCGCGCTGGTCAGTGGCAAGATATACCAGACTTCCTTCACGACATTATTCGCCGTACGCTTGAGAACCAGAACTCCAGCAGTGGCGAGGAGACTGCAGCACCTCCTCGCTTGCCCTCTATTTCAAGTCGCAATGCGGCACGGGAACGCAGAGGCACTGACGAACATCACATTGGCGGAATCACAAACTGGAGACGTACATATTCGGATTTGCGACTCCCTGTCGGCGACAGCGCAGCTAGCCCAAACTTGCAGAGAACAGCACAGGCACCCGGCGCCTAGGAAGTTTCGGCGCCTGAACTTCCCTCTCGTGGGCCTGAGACATTCGTTGATCAAATGAATGTGATAAGCGGGGAAGAGCTATCTCGAACTGTGCATGAGATTATGATGCCGACCAGACGCCAACCGACAGTAGATCGACCGATCATAAACCCGCTGACCGGCGAGTTTGATGTCGATGCTTCCCATGCTTTATGGATCAGCCCTTACCCTTCAACTTTCGTATACTCCGACCCAAGCACTTGGAGCCAAAGATGGAACTGGGCCCCGTTGTCGACCGGAGAAGATCTGAGATTTCCGTAGTCGCGGCAACGGGTATCTCGCTCCATCTCTTCAAGCGCCTCGACCCGCATCTTCAGCCGAAGAGGCGATTTTTTTAGTCTGATTCGAATTTTTCAATACTAGAGTTCCTTGAGTTTTTGGGGCAAAGGGAGGATCGGCCCAACAAGGCGACGACCCACTACACATCACTCGGCTATTCCCCCATATGGCGTTGGAAGGATTGCTCTTATGCTTCACTGGAATTGCAAGGGATTGGATGAGCGAGCACAAGAGATTATGAGGAAATGAGAACTCTCTGCATTTCGAGGCCCGCTTCCAGGGAGGCCATTTGTATCTAACTAAGAAACCTTAGTTATAAAAGTGCTAATCTTGGCGATAACCCTGACGACCCCCTAATGTATGCAATGTGCCGTGTCAGCAAAAGTCTCATGCTCGTGAAGATGATTCAAATGCGATACAGGGGTGCGACTTTTAGTTAAACATTTCAACTCAGTCATTGGCTTGACAGTAGCCTCGCGGCCTTTCCCGAACGCCACGACCCGACCCGACTAGAAGCACACTGCTGGTAATCTTCCGGAAAGCTCTATCTGATAGTCCTTTTTCAAGTAGAGAAATTACAGTCGCCACCCAACGCCAACTCCTTGAACCTTCAAAACCGCCCCAATCCGATGTTTTTCTTTTCGTTGCACTTGATTCGTGAATCAACCAAGCCTACGACACACGACGCACCCTATGCGACCGCCGCCTCAAACCTCCCGAAGGATTTTCGGTAACTTTTGGGGTTTCTGGCTGCGGCGTCACATGCCTTGGATCGCCCTTCCCGGGCCTCATCGAGCCCTTCTACGGCTCGAGGTGAGACCATTCGGGTATGGCCTTGATCTGCTGCCACATGTATTTCTCCAACTTGTTGGCGCTCTTCGCATACGGCGTAGACTCGTTATTGTACTTGCGACAGTTGTCGAAGACGAGCTTGGCATCCCTGATAAAGTCCTCTGGCGTGGCGTACTGATCTGCTTCGAGCTTGGTCTCCATCGTACTAAGATCCATGGGTTCCTTGATAACTTCGTAGTAATCGGCGACGTCGTCCTTGTTAACGGGTACGAGGAAGGGCCAGGCAGACTGGTGGTTCTGCAGGTCGTTGAGGAGGTGGAGAAGCTGGTTGTAATTGGGACCATGGCGGGGCTGGCGGGCAAGCTCGTCCATATCGGGCGACCAGCCTGATGCGCGGATGGCGCTGATGGTGAGCGGGTCGATTGGCTTGGCGCCAGACTTCCATTCTTTTGGCGGAGCGTGGACGATGTGCGATTTTGAGTAGGCGCGGATCTTGGCCTGAACGCACTCCTTTTGCTTCAAGAGCATGCGACCCATTTCGAGATATCGGATGCGGGGCAGCATTGAACACTGCATGATCGTACCGCCCTCGTAATCCTTGATGTAACCCATCCATACACTCTTATCCAGCGTGATCTCTTTGGTGAAACCTTGTTTTTTGAAGTATCCGATGGCGTAGTTGTCGGCATAGGTGAGGAAGTGCATCACGTCGCTGGTGGCCTTGACATAGTCCTTCAAGTGGGACATGAGATGCGCGCCGTATCCCTTAACCTGCTGATCAGAACTAATGGCGCAGAAGACGATTTCGGCGAACTGGCGGCCCTTGAAGGGGCGGTAGGTGATGCCGCCGACGACCTCGAGGGGCTTCTTGACGATCGCGATGGACAAGTGGGTCCGGTCGTAGACGAGTCGCGCGATGTAGTCTTTCGGCATCTTGGGGAGCTGCTTTTGGAAGATGCATTTGAGACCGGTGAGGATGATGAGGGATTCGCGCTCGTTGTCGTTGTTGACTACCCGGAACTCGATCTCGCCGGTGCGCTCTTCGATGACAGCGGGCTGTCGCAAATCGTGGTCAGCTTCAGCGGGTCCATGTGGAGGAAGCGCATAGAGAGCGCGTAGCGAGCATCAACTGCGCGATGGTTGCGACGCAGCTTTGTAAGTCGAACTCACCTTTTCAGGGAAGGGGATGGGCTTCATCGCCGGCTTCTTTTCTGGTTCGGCCGACTCATTGTGCTTGACCCGTTTATTCGCGATCGGGGAGGACGGCTCCTCCTCAGCCTTGCGCTTCGTGGCTGTGGCCCGATGTTAGCACGTGCCTAGGGCCATTTTTTGAATAGCGACCATGCGACTTACTCTCTTCCTTCATTTTGACCTCGATCGCGAGCCTTCGCAGGCCTATTTCGATGAACCTTGTCGATGGATGATGTCGAGGTGGTTCCTGGACGGTTGATGACATGCCGCGCTAGGCCCTGTCGTTTCTCCGTTGCCGGATGGCGCCAAGTGGGTCGATGCACAAGGGGAAAGTGGGATGGAGCTAAGCCCTTTCTGGTTCAGGCCACAATTCACGGTGGGACCCTTTGGAGCTCAGAACACGTTTGGGGGAAGCTACAATCCGCGCTTCATGATCTCCCATTGACAGCACTCTCCGGATACATCTGGACATTCACGACTCTGTGCAAGCCCTGTTCAACGGTCCGGACCACCTTCTGCGACACCGACGCAAACGACTCAGACACGAAAGAACAATCAATCGTCTTCTCCTCGATCAGCAGATGGACTCCTCGTTGCTTGAGGTCTGGCAAGCTGCTGCTAGCACGCCGTTCCAACCCGCCGTCGCCAAGGATTCCCAATTCTTCATTGCGTTCCTTCTTCTCCTCATTGGTGTTGCTATCACTGGTTTCTTCGCTCTGAGTAAGCTTTGTTCGAGAACCTTCATTCGAAGTTCATCGCCTAATTTTTCAATGCAGATCGTTCCTTCATCAACATCCCAGCGCTCGGTGTGCCTGCCTCAGCTGCAATTGCGTAAGCCAGACGGCCTCCATTCCCCAGTCGAGATCCTGTACTAATATCGCATTTAGATTCGGCACGGTTTACATGTTCTGCGCGGTCGGAGTCTACGTCTAAGATACCCCAAGAAGCTTTTCAAGTCGGCGGCGACCTTGTACTTTAGAAAACAACCAAGAACTTCCATTTCACCAATCTCTCCATATCGGGTGACTTTCCAAATACACAGTTCTGCAGCGCCAGTAGAAGTCATGTCGGCTGCCCTTCCCCAACCCAGTGCGGTACCGCAGCCGCTGTTCCGTGCTGTGGCCAGCTCGACGAGACCGCTATATCAGTTGCTGAGGACCATCAGCTTCTCCAACAAGGTCCATGTTCAACTCCAGGAAGATGGTATCAGGTTTGCTGCAGATCTTTCTAGAGTTATGCAAGGCAAGTTTGGCAATGAAGTGTTTGTAGTGGGCAGGATGGCTGACCATCGTCTAGGTACTGCCTTCCTCGACAAGAAACTCTTCACGTCCTACTCTCTGAATCTTGCGGAGGACGAGCCATTGCCCAACTTCCAAATCACGCTCCCGGCACTTCTCGAGACGCTTCAAATTTTCGGCGCGGTAGACATTGCAACGCGAACGCAAAAGGCCGAGCAGGACCCGTACCGGAGCAATCTCCGCAATTACCGACCAGATGCGTTTAGTAACCAGACTCTGGGAATTGGCGGGACCTGCAGCCTGGTGTATACCGAAGAGGGCGGCCAATTCAACATTATCATCGAGGAAAGCGGAGTCAAGACTACCGCCAGCCTCACAACCTATTTGCCGGAAATCCCAGAGGAGATACCCTTTGACCGGGAAAACCTTTTTTTCAAAATCATCATGCAGGCGCGCTACCTTCTTGACGCCTTGGCCGAGCTTGCACCCACCGGCCCCAGCCGCCTAACCATATCAGCCTCGAAGAGTCAACCCTACCTTTCCCTTTCCGGTGCTGGCGACCTGGGGTCGTCCAGCGTGGACTTCGCCAAAGGCCGCGAGCTACTGGAGACTTTTTCAATCCAGGATCGATGGACCCAGACCTACAAGTTCGATCTGATCAAGTCTTCCAGCGAGGCGATGCGGATCGCTAGCAAAATTAGCTTCCGCGGCGATGCCCAAGGCGTTTTGAGCTTGCAATTCATGGTTGAGGTGGAGGGCGGCGGAGTCAGCTTTCTGGACTTTCGGTTTGTGCCATTCATCACGCACGAGGACGATGAGGATGAAGAGGGACAGGATGAGGATGAGTAATTCAAGGCAACGTGGTGCCCTGCCCTACCTACCCTAGCACATAGATGAATGATAATGGAATTTTCCCAGGGTTACCGGTATCGCAACGGGTTTGAATTTTCCGTTGCTATCTCTGGCTTTTCGCATACCTTCCGCTTGCGTCGACTTTGACAATAGGCCGTGCTGCATTCCCGAAGCTAGGGCGAACAATGTGTAGCGCTAGCCTTTCCTTGAAGAATTTGGCTCCCAGTCCGCATATACGCCATGTGCGCCTCCCTTGAGAATGACAGCTCGGCTGTTGCCCACGGTCTTCACGCCGGTCTGCTGCCAACAGCATCGATCGCGGGAGCCTTGTGGCTCTTGCCTTTAGTAGAGGCAGCAGTTGGCCTGTCCTGCGGATGTGATGGCTCTTGAGAGAACATGACGCGCTTGGTGTCTAGTGAACGTCCATTCCTCTCGAAGCATTCCAGCCATTGGCCAAGCCACCGTGGAGCCGGACAGCAAGAATTGGCAAGCCTGGTCCCAGCAGGTCGGGGCTTACACAATGGGCCGGCCGAGGCAGTAATGTGGCCGTGAGGAATTTGGTCGCAAACGGCAAGGGCGTTGACGGGGCGTTGCGACGGACTTGTTGATGTCTCAGTCGGGCTGAGGTATGCGCAGAGGCTGCGCGGACTGCGCGGGGGCATGCGTGGGCATGTTGGCTGGAATCTTTGTCGTTCCTGATCCCATCATGGGCGCTGACAGCGTGTGTGTTGACTGACAACGGCCACATTTTTGCCCACGTCGCCCTCCCCGCTCTCTCTTCCCACCCGGTAGATAAATCTCTCGTCCGCTTGCGGAAGCATCCTGCTCCGCCTCTGCCTTTTGCGGACGTACCATCGTGAACCGGTCCTGAACTAAATATCCTATCCTTCAACTTGTGGTGGTTATAGCTCCATCTTATTTTTCCCTACTGCGCTTTTCTCAACTTTCCTTTGAACGCCTCTCGAAAATCCCACCATCCTTTCGGCTCTGATCTGTTGTGTCCATCTGACAATTCGATCCTATCGCGTGGCTGCTCTTTTGTTCGGCATCGACAATCTCAGACTCATCTCTTTGCTCTCGTGTCTTTAAAACCTCGTGGTCCAACCCGCCCATCCATCTCGGATTCCGTTCTCAGCAGCATAACGCTCTCAACGCCTTTTCCAACAATCAAAGAAGCCAGACAATCATCCTTGTCGACTACATTCTCCCGATTCCTTTCAATGAACACCCCTGGATCCTTCGGAATCGTCGATTACTCATTCCCAATGTGGTCCAAGAAGCACGTCGGCTCCTGGCTCGATGCCTTCAAGCCTGGTCGCCGCTCCTCCACCTCATCTTCCTCTACCGCTTCATCAGCACCGTCCTCTCCTCGGTCCGCCACCTTCTCCTTGTCCTCGCGCATGGGCTCCAACAGCCGGAGTGGCTCCTTGGCCTCTTTGACGTCGATGGGCACCATGGAGGAGCAAGAGTCCCTCATGGGTGACCAGCCCAAGCAGGCCGCTTACGTGCCGCGCCACGCGGCCAAGTCGTTCATGAAGACGACTACCTCTAAGGAGATCCGCAAGCAAAGCGAGATTATGTGAAGAATCACCGATCCCGGATACCTGACCATGAAAACAACAAAAAAAATTTCCAAAAAAACAACATTCGATACCCGGAAAGTTACCATTCCTCGATTCGGCCTACTCCAAGAGGCCATCAAGTCGTCAGACTACGACGACCAAAGAGTTCATCGAGATGGTAAACTATACCACCTCACCCATCTTATTCCCTTGAGTCAAACAACATCATTTACTCAACTATTACTATTTCGAAAGATCATCGGCGCACTCCCATGCAGTCATTATCAACGGCGCTTGCTCGCTTTTTCCACTTGGCAAAGTCAGAAAGGTTTGGGCGGTTGGAAGACGTCCAGAAATAGGCCACGAAATGAGCCTATGTTCTCTTTTGTAGAAGGAATCGTCATCACTCACCAGAAAAAAGGGCCAACACAAGGGCCGCAGAGTCGGGATGTCGATAGAAGAATGAGCTGCCGGCGACGCAACATCGCGCAACTAATAGCAAGATTTGGACTCGGCAGCCCGAGCCAATCAGATTAATACCCAATACCTTAAGATCAAAATCTCTTAATGTGACTATCTTTTCCCGTGCTTACTTGCCTACCTGCCACCCGTCCATGCCTGCAACAACTCAACTCAGAGCCAGATTTGGAAACGGCTCGCGAATCCGACGCTGACCGGCCGAAAGACGAGGGTCTAATTTGAATCGTACCTTAAATTGGCATTGTGCAAAGGCAGATCCTCTCCACCGCCGCTGTCGGACCTCATCGTGCTCTTACGCGCGTCGATCTGTAATACTGTACGTCCGTATGCAGTCTCCACTCTCAAGAATCATTCTATTGCTTCCATTGCGGACCTTTTCTCGGCAGGATCGGGTCTAGGAGGCAAACCCAAAGTCTAGAGAGTGTCCTGAGCTGCTGAGCATAATCGACTGATGCCAAGTTGGGGGGAACGGGGGCTTTGTGCGCGTTTACGTCCGTACGGACTTTTGGGAACTTCAGAGTCCACAGGCCACACGCACTGAACACAGCAATAGGATTCAAGGGAAATCCATGGAAAATACGGACGGGACGGCAGACAATGAATATGGGGTTTACCAGCCAGGGTTAGGACATGGGGCCAGAAATCACCGAGACCGACAGCTTTTCTACATGAAATAGAAAAGAGTCGAAAGGAAAAAGCAAGACTGCCTTGGGAAAGTTGGAGAGAACGAACCACGATGTCTCAGCTCTTGCGAACCGCGAACCGCGAACCTCGAGGGGCTATCAATGTAACGCGGGCGGACTGGCGGCAGGGGGTTCAGAAGGACAGGGGGGGTTTTTGCAGCAGGAGGGCAGAAGCTGCCGGCTCAAGGTGCCATTCATGAGGTCGGAAATAGAACGGCTAGCCTCCTAAGGCTGCCTTGTCTTGGCCTTGGCCTGGTAGAGTTTAGGTGTATTACTCGGTTGCTGACTCTCAACGTTCTTGTCGACATGGCTAATCAAGGCCTGTTTATTCCAGAAGTGAAGTCAAGAAATGAAGAATTGACTAGAGTCATCGGGGGGTTGGAGTTGTGCGCCAGTCGCGTCTGGTGGGTGATTTGAACTGGGAGGGGAAACGACAGAAATCAAGTGAAGCATGGCCTGTTCAGCGGCCTTGAAATGGGCAGAAGAAAAGAGCAAACGTTTTCTTTGTTCGGAGCTGTGGTGCTGGTTGGTTGACGAGAGTGGAAATGGGTAGTTGGCTCGCCTGATTCTTCTCAGAACAGCCAGCTTATCCAACAACAGCTTTGGGGTTTCAAACCCAACGGCAGCCCTCAGCAGCCGCCGCGGCCCCCAAACCGAGTTGCTAGTTCAAGGCACAAACATGAGATCCTGCCAGGGCCAGGAAGGTTAATGGTGTCTCTGTGTCTCTTGTCCCTGTCACTCTGTCTCTGGTGTTTGTGTTGTGCGTGGGTGCTTACCAGCATGTCAAGGACCAGAAAGAGAGAGAGAGAGAGAGCAGGGCGCCCTGGCAAGTCCAACTCAGTTTGGATGTCAGCTGGCGGGCAACTGTGGGGGCACTCTACCCTACGAGCGGCCGCTAAGAGCCCATACTCAACTTATCCGCAACGCATCTGAACCTTGAATAGGTGGTTAGCAACCACGCAACTTAGCCACCACAAATCAGCTGTGCTTGTGCTGGGCACTGGGCGGCATCGAACACGAACCCTTTGCTTCTTCATCACCGCCTTTGCCGACAAGCCAGCCAACCAACAACGACATGCCATGTACGATAGACGTCACCGGTCGATATTCTGCTTGCCCGTTTACGGCCGCCGGGGAAGGGTATGGGGAAAGACTAAGAGAAGCAGTCTTCCGCCCCCCCGCCCCCCCCCCCTTCGTCAGCTTGGTCACGCCCGCTTGGCTTGTCTGACTAACAAACGGTGGATGGGAAGACTCTGCAGACTCGAGGACATCCACAAAGCCCATCTCAGCCTGTGATGGGTGAAGATTCTCTTCCTGTCCTCGAACGCATGCTGTTTCTGAAACAAACACCCCCTCAATACTCGCCCATTCTCACATCGCGTCAGCGGGAATACGCAGGAGAACATGGCCCGGAGGCCAATGTCTCCATTTTCCAAGTTCCGAGTCGTGTCCCCGGCAGCATCGATTCGCGTCCTACCCCTCGTTCGGTACTAGAGGCTCTGCATCTTCTCGGCCTGCGTCCGGTGGACGCGGGTAATGCCGAACGATTGACACTGGCGAGCCTGGGGATTGCCTTGCCCCGTCAGTTCCCTACCTGGAATCTGGATTGTTCGGGTTCAGGGCCCCTCAATGAGGGACTGATTCCCTGCAGCTTGTCCTAGAGGGCTGCGCTGCCCACACCAATCTGGAAGATACGGGAATAGTCATTCGTTGGAAGCAGCGAGTCGCTGCTGTCTCAACTGCGGCCAAGCAAGTGCTTACCGGTCGCCGGTCGGTGAGAGTGAGGTGAGACTCGGCACTTAAGGACATCCATCTAGAAGATCGTCGTCGGTCAGCAGTTCGCTGGCAACCACCGACTTTTCATTCTCGAGATTGCGGCATGGCCGTTCAACCCCAGCTGCCCCAGGCGAGCAGGGCACGGCCCGGTTCTATGGCTTTCCTGGGAGCGAGCTGTCACCGTTTCGACGTTTTCCGCTGGCAATATGTCGTGCTTTCTGGGCACCAGCCGTCTTCCTTGTCAGGACGTTGAACAGCTTGCTATATCTCCCACTTTCGCTACTTTCGAGCTCTCGCAAAACCCTCGGTCGTGGCTGGCAGGTCGGTGCCAGGGTGACGGGCCGGATTAGATCCAACTGGTTGCTCCTCTCTGCACGTCGCCGCCCGCGTCGTCGTACGGCGAGGACTTCTATCGAGTTGCATCTCGCTCTAGAATGCAGCTGACCGATGGTTTGTCGTTTAGTACGACGACTGGCTCCAATAGTAAGATGAAGCGAATCCTGCCGAATCCCGCGCTCTGCGCCGGCCACGATGTTCCATATTGTCTCGATGGCTTCGCTGTCAATCACTCCATAAGGCTGACTGCACGAAGCTTGATGGGACTAGGGACAGAAACATGGAAGACAAGATTGAAGAGGGCGACAAGGTGTTCCAAACATAACAGTAAAGCAATATGGATTCATTTGTTCGCAACATTCACATATCCCACGCTGGAAGGGCCGGCGATGAACAGATGCGATGCCACCCTCCCTTTGGGGCCGCCTACCACCCCAAGATCCCTCCGGAGAAGTCTCCCGCCCCCCCTCGAGAAGAATTGTACTTTTGAAAATCGCGAAGGCCAGTAATAGCAACCAGCAGACACAGCCAATGGCTGGATACCAAAATAACGGGAGCCGGGCAGCGAGCAACCCCCGGCCGGACTGACAAGACACGACTCTGCAGCCTCCGCTCTCACGCAGTTTGCCTGCACGACCAGACAGGGGCCAGGTTGGCTTTTTGCACCGCCGCAACATGCATACACAGCACCGCACCTCACCACACACACACGACCACTTTCATTACCACCCTCCACCTGTCATTGTCCATGGGTAAGTAGATCTGCCCGTCCAAGCTGATAGCTTCCCTGACTAACACCCCCAATTCGACCATGATAGGTACTGTATTGGGTACGGGCACAATTATCAGCTGGTCCAAGATGGCCCCGACTCGCTTGCTTTTGTTTGTCCTACACGCAGATCGAGAACAACATACATACAAGCCAGTCCTCGGCCTCTTGCCATGTCTCCAGATGGCATCCATTATTCCTTTCCCCTTTGTCCTTGGGCTCATTCCCCCAGTCATGGATCTCCTTCCTAGTCACGTCACTCGTTAAGCACTGCATGATATTCCCTCCCCTCCCCTTCGTATCATCATATATGGCATGTACTAGACGTGGTGAGCCCATACTGTTCTTGAGCTGCTGCATGAATTCCCTTTGTACGCCCAAGTATTCGACAGGATGTCTCGGTCGAGCTTTAGCATACGGAGGCTTATCTCACCTCGCCGCTCTCAGACGATAGATGAGCGCCGTCATTCTGAAGACTCTGTTGGAAGCGAGGATATTTCATTGTTCAAGTCTCGAAGGAAACAACAAAAATCAAAATCTTGGGCGCCTGTCAGGCGTCCATCCAACCCCAAGCCCAGAAGACCATCGAGAGAGGAGACCCTCGTACGAAGAACACAAAGCATCAAGAGGATACCGACAGAAGGCCCATCTTGCCCACAGGGATCACCACATTCGTCGTCGAGTTCTTTGAGCAGTTGCGACTGTCATACAGACACAGCCTCGACCAACACCAGCTATGGCACTCTTTGTTCCCCTCGACTCCAAGAGAGGCCCTCTCGATCAGCGGCCCCGAAACGTCTCGCCGAACGTCGACACCTTTGCATCTCCCCTCTATCACCACCTCCTAGCAGAAAGCCCAGACCACTGTCGACGGAAGCGATCATCAAGGCTCAAGAGGCTGGCAACATAGATCTATCAGAACATCCCGCACTTAGAGAGACCATGACCCCTCCACCGACCCCAGAAGACGACGGCTTGGACCGCTGGTCCTTGAATGTCCAGCAGCTCATTAGAGAAACCGATGAAGCCTTCAAGGCCGTAGGAACAGCAATAGAAGAGGCGAAGATGGCCGTTTCGACTTTCCCGTCACATATCGAGACGGGCTCCGGGTCGACATCACCAACCCCTCCTAACATGGCGAAGCCTGACTCACCAAGCCTTCCACTGCTGAGTCTGCAGTCTCGAAACAGCACCCCAGCGCTACCTCCTCCATTGCTGAGCACCTCGGCATCATCTGCTTCGAAGCCGAGGAGAAAAAAGTCAAAGAAATCAAAACGGGTCAAGATGAGATCCAAGAAGTCTGCCCGATGGCAGCTGGGAGAAGATGTAGCCGACATCCTCACCGGACAATTCTTCCGTAAAGTAGAAGTCGATGAGCTTCTTACACCGGACCGCCTCCATGCACTACGACTGGAGAGGGAGTCTCAAGGACAGCCACGCCGATCGAGCGATACTTTGAGGACTGTAAGCACCGATGGAAGCGAGACGCCCGTTGAGCCCTTTCACCTCCAAGACCTCCTTTCTCGCATCGGAGCAGCCGGGGCAAAGACCTCCATCACGCCTTCTGAGGCTATGACCCCACCCGAGCTTCTCGACCCAAGTGTACTACGAGACTTGCCCTTCAAAGAAAAGTCGCCGCGGAGGAAGAAGCCTGTATCCAAGGATGAATACGAGGCTGAGGATCCGACGCAGGCTGTTCCTCCTCCACCGGCAAAGAACCCGGCGAGATTTCTTCCTAGACCGCAGGCGCCACTGTTACCGACGATTCCCGAAGTAGTCGTCACCACGCCTGACGTGGGAGGCCAATCAGCAAAACACAGCAACAGGCATGCACGAACATTCGCACCCGTTGACGAAGACGACTTTATATTCTTCCAATCGACACCATTTACGTTCAACCATTCCGCCTTCAAACACGGCAATATACGTTTCCCCAAGTCAGAAGTCGTCAAGGGGCTGAAAATCGACCCCGATGATACGCTCGACTGGACGGCCTTCCAGATGGCCATCCTCGGCGGCGCGGGCGACCTCTTCTCAGACCCCGCAGATTTTTCGCAGAGAACAGAGGCCGAAGAGATTGCCGACCTTACAGCGTGGTTCGATGGCTTCGGCTTCGATAGCCACAGTCGCCTGCTCACCAGCGACGCGGATGAGCCGACGAGCCGGCTGCAGCAAAGGTCCCGCGCGTCCACCGTGGACTGCTCACCAAAGTCCTTTGGCAGAGTCTCGCGGGACAGCGACTTACCCATCCCCGTGAAGGCTGAGCACCCTACCGGGTTTTGGAACGAAGGCAACGTCAACGTGTCCAAGTTCCTGACGCAAGGGTGTAACATTCGGCGGTGGACGATGGAGGGCCAGCAACAGCATCCCAAGCGGCAGAACCGGGAGAGCATCGGGAGCCTGCCGCCTAGTCCGATGATGGACCTGGTCATGATGAGAGGCTCTGATGGGGAGCCCGAGGTTGTGCCTATGGGATATAATTTGGGACACGACCTTGGGGATTTCTTGCGATGGGAGGCGGAGAATGTCTATGCTACGGGCATTTACTGAGCGGTATGGACCGGCACGGAATCAGGATTGGAGTAAAAATTGAGTACCTAGGTATCTAAAGTAGTATTGTAATGTTACAACCAACTTACCTTGGATGGCGTGTGAATCTTTCTCTCATTGTGTGTGTACACCCCATGTCGACTGACATCTACTTCGCCCGAGAATATCACCAAAGTGAACTTCTGTCAAACAGGCACCAACAATCCAACGTCGCAACGTCGCAACGAGATGTATTATTCGAGTCCCCTAGGGCTGACTTGCATACTGCGTACAGTTACAGTGCCGCCCTTCTCCCACCTGCACAGGGGCCTGGGCGACATCCAACGCCGTCGCCTGAGCCGGAACAGTGGACCCAGCCCGCTCACCACGGACCGCCCCGGCTTGAGCCTTGACCCGCCCGAACCATCCATGTTTTTGTTTTTTTTTACCGCCCGCCGTCGCCTGTCCTGCCAGGGTCGCGCTGAACTTTAACCAAAGAGGAAAACCAAACCACAACGACTCTCGACTTGCATATCAGCTCCACGATATTTTCTGAGAGACCACGCAACCCCCCACGAACCGGTTCACCGAGTTTACGTACTTCGTACCTTGCATACCATCGCATCGCATCCCGTTGCAGAAATTCACTTCGCGCTGCATTCTTCCAGCCCCGTCGTCGTCGTCTTCAGCTGCTCCCCGTGCCGCGAACTCACTTGACACTTTGACGGACTCATCCGACGACGCTCACTCATCACTCACCTCACTCCCACGACTCTAGGCTATCAGTTATCGCCTCTGACGAACTCTTATTCCTCCCGAATACAACGCTCCCGAATTCTCAGCTCCGGAACGTCAATCTACTATCCTTCATCCCGAAGTAAGGATCGAGCCAGGCGCCTCCTCTTCTCTTCTCTTCCCACCAGGCTACAGCTCCATCATCCACCGGCCTCACATCACTGATCACATCTCATCACACACACACGGCACCCTAAACCACCTCCCGCCCCCACAATCCCGCGCTCAATTCAAACGGGTGCCTGTCACTCACTTACTCACTCGCACATTCCTTCACTCACTGAATCGCCTCCTTGAACCCCCCCCCCCCCGGCTCATCGCACATCTCCGGTCAAAAAAAAAAGAAGGCCGCGCAGCAGAGAAGCAGTAAAGACAACACCAGCCCCATCTCACACACAAGTCATGCTCCGCCGCCCCGCAACAACCCTCGCCATAACGGCAGAGGACATCGCCTCCTACGAAGACCGCCGCGCCCGCGAGGCCATCGTCCGAGAACGGCAGGTCCTCGTCCAGGCCCAGCAGCAGCAACAACACCAAGCCGCCCTCGCCGCCCAACAGCAGCAACGGATCCTTCAGCACCAGCAGGCACAGGCACAGCACCAGCAGCATCCCTTCTCGTCACCCGTACCGCAACAGCAGCAATCTTCGCCGCAGCATCCCCAGCAAAGGTACACGCAAGCTCAGATCCACCAGATGCAACAGATGCAACGCCTCCAGCAACAGCAGCAGCAGCAGCAGCAGCAGGGTCTAGACGACGATAGCATGCTCACGGCAGACGTGGACGTCGACGAGAGCTTGGAGTACGATGAGGTGCAGCAACGGGAGCTGCTTAGGCGGCAACAGGAGATGATGAGGGCGCAGAGGGGCCAGAGTGGGCGCGGCGGCGGCGGGGTGCAGACTACGCCTACGCCGGGGGATGGGGGCCGTGGGGGACGGACGAGGGAGGAGAGGATCGGTGTTGGGCGGCGTGGGAGGTGAAAGTGAGTGTCGCTCGAGAGTTGTGGTAAAGATATCGTGGGCGAGAGACTGGTGATATACTGGTTCACTGTTATTGGATAATGGAATGTTCGGCGCTTTGGGAATGCTATTTTCCCTAACGGACACGTCTTCTATGTGGTTCATCATGTTGATTTATCTGCCTTACGCCTTTGGACCTAGATTGAGGTAGAACTTGAAATCTCACGCTTGAGATACGCCTTGTACAAAGGTATGTCATCTGTAAATTTCTGAGAGATCTCAGTCTTCTGGGAGGGAACAAAAAGTTACCCCGGTATCAAACCCATACCAATCGTCGTCAAGTCGTGCCCAGTTGTCTAAGCCCAACGCTTCCCTGCCCTACTAGCCTACCTAAATCCAAAAAAAAAGAAAAAGAAAAAAAATGACAAGAAATAGAACGAAAACTATCCCACGCTTCCCGCTTGCAGCTAACGAAAATGGAACATGAAATGAGCGCTTGGTGGTATAAAAGAAACCCGTGTAAACTCACGAGACGCGAAACAAAATGACATCGGTCTTGCACAAACCAACACCGCGCGAGAGACGGAGCCTCCAGAGGCCGCCTCTCGGATGATGTACACCGTACCAAATGCACCTTTGGCCGTAACAGTCATATTTAGACACGCGAAAGAAGTTGTGTACAGTTGGAAAAGTCCCAAGGAATGGAAGAGTCGTTGACGCTGGCGCTGCAAAATATGTGAATCGAACGAAGGAAACGGAAAGTTGAAAGAGTCGCTGGTCTCGTCTCGCTGTATGAAGGAAATGACCGTTTCATCTCGTCTGTACGTGTCGTGTAGTATCAAAAGGGCATGCTAAGCAAGGTGTCCGCCCCAGAATATGAATGAACGCCAGATCTGCGGTCTCGCTCGATTTCTCGGGATGGAGATGAAATGTCGTGCATCTGTCACGTTCATTAGCAACTTCAAGGCCTCTCGAGATGACTTTTACTGCTTACGTTGTAGAAAACATTAGCCTGCCTAATTCCGGCGACTTCTGCCAAGTACTTAAGACGGCCTCTCAGAAAGCGTCTCTGTCTGGGGGTTGCAAAGTCGCTGCTGCAAGCCGTGACCATGGGCCACAAAACCATCAGTCCGGCAGCGCCCTTCAAAGGGTCGTCTGGCTTGGTGTTGCCGCAGGGGAACTGAGCTACGACCACGCCGTAGCCATTCCATTTGCAAAAGAAAGGGGTCGAAGCTATGGTATCTTCGATACGCAGCATAGCCGAACGTTTCAGCTCTTCATACTCCTCTCCCATTCGATAATCATCAGGGGACACAAGCCAGGCCATGCACCGCAGAATTGTTGTGGTAAGCATCAGATGGCAACACCATGTGGCGACGTGCAAGATTGCAAGAGGTAAGTTGAAGAACCCGTACACAGGCCCTGGAAACGTTGGGGTCGTATCGAGCTCGTCGTCGGATCGCTCCAGTATCCACTCCACCGTATCGACTTTCCACTGCGGGCTGGGATCGTTGTTGAGTTTGCGGAATTTGGCCTCCAAAGCTTGAGCACGCTTGAGAGCATCGAGCACCTTCTGGATTGTCTCTGGCTTGCGGTCTCCCGCTCCGAGAACCCGATCAACATCTTGTCGAATTTGACTGCTCTGGATATCCATGCTCGCGATGGCGTGCTGCATCCGACCACGACATTCGTGATGCAGAAGCCATGTGAATTCGGATACTTCGGGAGAGTTTGGAAGACAGTGAATAGAGAGACACTGGTTCCGGGTAATTGCGAACATTTCTTCGCCTTCCGGTGTCTCGAGCCCCTTTTGACCCCTCAATTTGACAATGATTGCGGCACCCTTCATGTGGTTGGTGTACTCAGCGATAGAGTCTCGAGAAGACGTCAAAATCTCTCACTTGTTAGCTTGAAGTTCTGTAAAATGTTCACACTAATAGACTCACCTCGTAGAAAGCCAGCATAAGCACAGCCCCCAGAGTTTGATCATTGAGCACCTCTCCCGGGTCCATTATAGCTTTGTTGACGGCCCGGACCGCCCGTAGATAGTGACCTTGTGCATGGAACAGAGCGGCACTGGCATTTACCGTACGGCGGCTGGCCAGCGCAGCCAGAGAGACAGCCTTGTAAGCTTGGGAAAGACATTTGGAGACGTTCGTCCCGCTCAGGAACCGAGGGAGGAAACGGTAGTACCCTCGGGCCGTAGGAGTAAACGGGACAATGATGAATTCCGAGAGGAAGTAGCAAGAGGCCTGCTCATCCAGCGAGTTGAACATGGACGCCGGGATGTCTTCGTCTTCGTCGGTCGTATCGTCGTCCTTGTGGTAAGGGAAAGCGGCGGGATTCGAGTAATCGAACGTCTTGTATTTCGGACCAGCAACCGTCTTCAAGCACTGCTTGTTGCAAACGGGCGCGATATCCTTGCCTTCTTCGTCAGAACTCTCTTCACCTCTAGACTTCTTGAATCTCTTGATAGTCGCTTGCGTTTCGTCGCGGATGTTGGCCTCGAACGGATCTCGGTAACCTGGACATTGCCGCCGCGACTTCTTGCATCTCATGCAGAATGGCTTCCCCTCATCACATTTGATCCTCCTGGATCTGCACAACTTGCAGCCGCCGGAGGGCTTTCCCGTATTCACCATAATCGTATTGGGCAGTGTTGGTACTGCGAAACAAATCTGTAGAACAGAGTGCAGGAGGCCGTTCCGAAGGTGAGCTGTGAGGGGTCAAGCTCTTTTTCACAAGTTTTTGGAATAAAAGCATAAAGTCCCGAGGCCGATTGTCGAGTCACAACAAGAGAAGACCACGGAGAGAGGTAGCGGGATGGAGGGGTAGAAGCTCCTATGTCATAGCGATGAACCACATATCCTTCATTGAATACGGACCTCTAAGGCTGAGCCAACATGCTGTATGCCTGCTCGGAGGAAGAACAGCGGAGGGGCTGGATCACCGATGGGACGCTCTACGAAACTCTGTGGCAGCAACTTGACGCGTTGGCAAATAGCAAGAGCTCGAAATGATCAATCAGTACCGCGCCGTTGGTGGAGGGCGATCTCGGTGGTCCTAGCATTGGGCAGCTTGTAGCCTATGCTGTCTGGTCTTTCGGAAGGTTTGTTTCATGCACCGCTAAGCCCTGACGATTCGTCGATGTTGGTGACCAAGGGTGGTCCTATCCGCTCGTGCGCACATTGTTTGAGACGGCAAACGAAATGTACCGTGAGAGGTGAACAACGGCTGGCGTCCTTGTGTCGATCATGTAGGGAAGAACCCGGCTGTTCGGCAAGCCGGTCGATGGATGGCACCTCAGACAGGTGTCAGGGACTGCGTGTGCGTATGTGCTCTGCATCGTGGTAGTGGCCTTGTAGGGCACTTTCACCGACTGCCGTGCGAAAGGTTTGCGAGACGGGCCACTCGAAAGCCGTTGGAAGTACTGTCAATCTAAAGAATCGAACGCAAATGGTTCATACCAAGAATTCGGCAAAGTCTGATCGCAATGACGCGCCGCCGTTGATACTGATTATCACTGAAAATGATGCAAGAGTTCTTGCTTTGGCATCCTAATCCTACATTCAGCTCCGGCTCCGGCTCCAGAATAAAAGCAGGTTGATTAATGGCAGAGAGGCTGTCAACATGGCAAATAGCGGATCTTCGAATTCCGCGGGGCTGAGCACGTCAATATCCAAGTAGCCCTACGCTTTGCGGACCGCTTGGGGGCTAATTAGTCCCTCGATATCAAGGAGCAGGTTCCTTCGGTCGACAGGGTTCCATTGCTGCTAATGAGTCGAATGGCAGACGTAGATCAGTGTTTGCTGAATCTGCAGTTCCAACGGCCTGGTTGTCGGGTGGCTGTCCACACACACGCGACACTTGACGGCGTGAAGCAGATTTAGCCATTCGTCATCGTGGCTGATGGGATCGTTTCATCCGATGATGGGCCTCCCAATGAGGAAATTTCGTCGTGGGTGTCGGGCTTTACAGCGTGAAGTTGAAAGTCCTGTTGAATCCAGTGATGAGAACAGGGTCGAGTTGATATCTTGAAGTCCGTAGAATGACACAGAAACCCGCCCGACATCTTGCATAGTGTTCGTTGTCCAGTCTGAGCAGTGCCGTGATATAAAGCCGACGTGTCTCGATCCACACGAGTACATCGACTTGATCTGGCGAAACCGATCACGGCGATGCCCGAAAGAGGTTAATCACAGGCTATCAAAATCAATGAGTGATTTGATACTCGTGTTGTTTGTTGTTTTTTGGATGCCTTGGGCAAATAAAGATGGATGTTGACGGAAGGTGTTTGGATGTACGTGATACCATCTTGCTTACATAAAGTGCACTAATCGAAGCGAGGATCATCCATTTGCTGCTTTCTTCCGTTGTCTTCAGTGGATCCCTACGATGATCTTAGGATCTACCAGTTCTCCACTTCCAATGTCGAGGAGGCGGCGAGCTTATTTTTGACTTCAACAAACTGTCACCGTTCGTCCGTCTCAATGGTCGGCCTTGGTCGCTGACCTGCCTCAATGGCATCCTGGGATGGTCTCACA
The DNA here is from genome assembly GCF_030867785.1 of Colletotrichum acutatum. Taxonomy (NCBI): domain Eukaryota; kingdom Fungi; phylum Ascomycota; class Sordariomycetes; order Glomerellales; family Glomerellaceae; genus Colletotrichum; species Colletotrichum acutatum. The sequence continues at coordinate 941,727 of NW_026848995.1, forward strand.
GACTGACATGCATCAGAATACGCACTGATGCGGCAACTCTTTCAATCCCGTGTCCCGTATCCGGGGCTGTCAAACTGTTTATGCCGTTTGACATCTGTATACTATGAGTTTCTTAATCGAGGGTCCGAGAGCGGTTTTCAGCGCGCAACTTCCTTCATCAATCAAGCATAGAGAGATGCCATTGCTAATCCGATCCAGTTGAATGGCAAACGATCGAAGCGCTGAGTGGTATGGGCCCGATGTGCACGAAAGCACAATAGGAATTGTCTAGGTACATGAGCCCCATGTGAGTGCGATTGAGACCCGTGAGTCCAGACAGCTGCGGTCTGAACGTCCACACATCAACGGTACCCCGACGCCAAGGCACCTATCAAATTCGTTCCGAGGAACTCGCACCTGAACAATCCGCCTGCGGGGTTCAAGGTCTTGCGGGCCCAAGCCCTTCTTTCGGCTGTCGTCGTCAATCTGTCAGGGTTGTGGAGGCTTACGAGGATGTGCAAGGTTCCCGGGACTGCCTGAGCTTAGGGATACATGGCGGCCTTCTCCGGCTTTCCACGTTACGGCATCCTGTTGAACGAGACTTTCGGCGCATGTTTTCCATTGAGAAATCATGTCGATGGAAGAAAAGCAAGCATTTCGGTTCAGAACTGCACACTTTCGTCGCCTAGTCAAACTTCGTCACAGGGAGCGCAGAGTGAGCTCACTCTGCGCGGGGATTCCTGCTCCTGAAAGCCGATATATGGGAGGGTGAGCAGACCTTTCTCGAGTCAAACTTCGGTACTTGCCTAGTGGACTTGACTTGCCAGAATGCCGCCGGGATGCGCGGAGAACTTCGCCCACCGGTTAACTTTCTCTCTGACAAGTTTGACAGTTAGTTTTGCCCACCGATGCCTTCGTGGCTCTCGGCAAATTTGCCTTTGATTATACTTTCCATAAATCGGACGATCCCGCTAAAATCTAACCAACGAGGCGGCCCAGCGTAAGATCTGGGGAAACATGCCAGTTCATCGAGAAATCAATTGCGGCAGTGAGGCTAGCGATCTGTCACCTCTTTCGAATGAACAGCATTCGCCTGCTTAGCACCATGAAGTTATACTATCGCCTTCGCCATTACCCTGCTTACATTCGAGGGACGTTACTCATTAGACCCGAAGGCTCTCAGGAACGCCCAGCCAGTCAGGCCACGCCGTTCGGACGTTGGGCAAAATTCACAGCGGGCGCTCATTATCCCGGTCTTTCGGCTAAGCGGCTGTCTGTATGTCTAGCTGGCAGGGTGATCCCATTCACTTTCCGGACAAGCGAGCCTTGACGTCGCTCCGGAAGCGACCTTTCGAGACCTCCTGTCATTTCTGAAGCTTCGAGAACTGCTGTCACGGTGTGACTTGAGCAAGAATAACATCTGCCATTCAGTCACTTCATCTGACACCGTCTACGACCTGAGAAGATTACCATTGCATCCGGTGAATTATCCATGTCCCTGAAAAGCCCGAGCTGGGCACCTTGATACAAACCCCGATTTCTGATCTGGCAGACCAATCACCTTTGGTGGTCGTACCGCCTCGGAGATAGCCGGCCACAAGCCGGGCGTGTAACCAAGATCCCTTGGAGCCGCCTGGGCGCAGAAGATCAGGAGATAAATCAGCACCGCCCGAGCTCCCCTTCGCCCAAAACACCGACGTGACCAAATTGTAAGATGCTGAGGGCAAGAGTCGGGTGAATCCGGATACGGGAACGATTAAGCAAGCCCGACTTACTAAAGAGAGGGACTGGCAGAATGCTATCCCAGATGCTGCTCAGGGTGTTTGGAGGAGTGAAATGGCATCACTCACAGTGACGCAAGCCGCGAATTGTTCGCAGATCTTGTCCTGCCCGCAAAGGGTTCCTATCCTATCCCCTAACTATCATCTGGCATCTTCTCTCCTGTTCGCAATCGTTTACTAAGGTGTGCGTAGGGGGAATTAACCGCATCATGACTTTAAGGTGCTGGCCAGTGCATCAAATCCTTCGGCCGGGTTAGGCCCCACAGCGCCCCGAACGTTATGCCGGTCAGCCTCCCGCTCCCTTCGGCATAATATTTCGGCCGACTCACCTGCTATAACATATACGAACGAACGAAACTTGCGCAAACAACACCACACCCGTTTCTAAGCCGGTGCTTAATCCGGTCGTACAGACCCAGCCGGACTACTCTCGTGCCTTGCAATTTTGCAGACTTGGCTCCTCGGCGGCGGAGAAATAATGACTTGCTCGGACTTTGCGTGAATGGTGAATCAGTACAGACGTAATGATAGGCCGGCCGGCTCGCACTCGGTCGTCCATGATGCCATTCACGGCGCCCTACCAACGTGGCCTCGACGGTGATTGAGCCGCACCGGCGTAAGGCTTCCCAACGGAGCGGGCCTGTTGGGTGGAATTTCACTTGTGACCAACCTAGCCTTGGCTTGAGCACATTGAATGTCATATAAGGCTATGGATAAAGCCCTTCACTGATTAAAAGTATCCTTAAAAGAGGACTCATCTTATTATCACAGTCCAGTAAGAAAATATACTGGCTAAACACAAGTTAGATCCAGTTTTGACCCCTTTTGACCTCCTATCTCGAACACAACCACACTTCTCCGAATGTCTACAACACAAACAGAAACACCAGCAGTGGTGCTGGAGAAACAAACAACCCAAATCGACCAACATGGCAAAGTCGTCTTCAAACCCTCACGGGAATTCCTTCTCGCCTTCAGCGCCCTCTGCGCCATCGCCTTGGCCGTCGCCTTTGACGCAACAACCCTCTCCGTCGCCCTCCCAACGATGAGCGTCGCCCTTGGCGGAACCGCCCTAGAGGCCTTTTGGTCCGGCACGAGCTTCCTCCTCGCGAGCACGGTACTACAGCCCACCGTCGCCGGGCTCAGCAGCATCTTTGGGCGCAAGGCCCTCGTGTACGTCTCGGCCCTGCTCTTCGCCGCGGGCTCCATCGTCGGCGCCCTCGCCAATAACTTCCACGTCGTCATCGCGGGGCGGACTATCCAGGGCGTGGGCGGCGGTGGGATCCTCGCCCTCACGGAGGTCATCATCACGGACCTCGTCCCGCTCGCGGTGCGTGGCCAGTGGTTTTCGCTCCTGTCGGCCGTTTGGTCGGTCGGTACGGTCACGGGGCCCCTGATCGGCGCCGGATTCGCGCAGAATATCTCGTGGAGGTGGATCTTTTGGATAAATCTTCCCATCATCGCCATCGGGGCGGTCATGATCTTCTTCTTCCTAAAGCAGGCCAAGGTACCCGGCCACATTGGGACCAAACTCATGAAGTTCGACTGGCTCGGAAGCTTCTTGTTCACGGCGGGCTCGACGAGTTTTCTGTTTGGCATCTCGACTGGTGGTGTCATGTATGAGTGGGCCTCCTTCAGGTGTGTGTTGCCAATGATTCTGGGTGTTTTCATTCTTGTGGCCTTTGGTTTCTGGGAGCTCAAGTTTGCGCCGGTGCCCATGATCGACAAGGGCATCTTCAACAATTGGACCATGGTCGCCAACTACATCATGACTGTTTTCCATGGCATGATTCTCTGGTCGATTCTCTACTTCCTTGGTAAGCCATCCCTCCCTCCCCTATCTCTACCCTTTTCATAGGACGCCCATAAGCTCACTCTTCTTCGCAGTCCTCTACTACCAAGCCGTCAAGGACTACTCCGTCGTCGTCTCCGCCGTCGCCGCCCTCCCAGAAAGCCTCACAGTCGCACCCTCCGCCATGGCTGTAGGACTCATCGCCGGCGTCACGGGCCGGTACCGCTGGTCCCTCTGGGCCGGCTGGGTCATGATCACCTTTGGCGCCGGCCTCATGTGCCTCATGCGGCCCGACACCTCCGTCCCCGCCTGGATCTGGCTCAACATCCCCATCGGCCTCGGCACGGGCATGCTCTTCCCCGCCATGGCGCTCTCCATCCAGGCCGCCTGCGAGCCCGCCCTCAACGGGCAAGCCGCCGCCTTTTACTCGTTCCTGCGCACGTTTGGGCAATCCGTTGGCGTCGCCGTCTCGGGCGTCATTTTCCAGAATGCGTTTCGCAACAGGTTGCTCGATATCCCTTCCCTGGCGGACGTTGCGGAGGAGTACTCGCGCGATGCGACCATTGTGGTTGAGGTGATCAAGAGGATGCCCAAAGGCGATGCCATGCGGGCGGATCTAGTGGAGGCGTATTGCGATGCGCTGCGGGCGATTTGGATTAGCTTGATTGCGTTTGGCGGTTTCTGCATGCTCATCAGCGTGACGGTCAAGAAGTACAGCTTGGAACAGGAGCATGTCACAGACCAGAGATTGGTCACGAGCGACGATACGAGTAAGGAGGACGAGGAGAGCCAGGGAGGGGATTTGGAAAGGGGGCAGAAGGTGAGATCTTGAATGAGTTGATTCTCGAGCCGCAAGAGGTGCGAGAAAATTCTCTAAACGGGTTCTATCAGCTTCAGAGCTGGACATCACCTCTCCTTTCACTTACATATCCTCCATGAGGATTAAACATTAGATGTCACAAGGGGCTGAGTCTTGAATATCGGAATTCTACGGATTTGGGTATGGCCTTGATATCTCTAGAGAGGGCATGTTTCAGATCTTTCTTATAATTCTCTTACTTAATAACTAATGATAGAGTTAGCAGAAGCATTCTGCCCAATCTCGTCCCACAATACTGCCTACTGAGTCTTAGAGCGCTGCCTTGAACACAATGAACCCGCGTCCCTCGATCGTGAGAAGCCTCTCAGGCGCAAAAGGAGGGCCAGTTTCCAATTTTGTGCCCTACTCCTCCTCTCACCAGTCGTACCTCTCGAATTTCTTCTCCTTTCACTATGGCCTTTGACCACCCTCCTCTTCACCTTCAGAAAAAGGCAAGTGGTGATTCAAACACTAACTTGAAGGTGAACCAGTTGCTTCGAGGCTCAAAAAAACAACAAAGTGTGATTCACTGTCGCCATTCTTTCACCTTATTCTTGACCAGCCAGTCTTTTCCGAATCCAAGGTCAGTCGGTTCCAGGCGTGGAAAGACGTATTATTTCCAAAAAAAAAAGGAAGTAGCTCACAACTTCTAGATTTTGCCAGCCTTCACCTCGACCTTTGCTCACGATAGCTTCACCTTGTTCACCTTGTGCACTTTGTTCACTTCAGCGAAACACTTTGCCTCGCCACGAAACATTCTGTAAAAGAAATTACAGAACCAGCATACGAAACCACGCTGTCAAAGCAAAGAAAAACAAAAAGGCTGTTTCGATTCACCGAACAGAATCCCTCGCCCCTTGACCAAAGGTACTGCAGCATACGTACATATACCAATATCCCAAGATGTGTCGCCGCGTCTACAAATACTACACAGCCTGCGGCTGCGTCCTCAACGCCCTCTTCTACCACAAGTGCGCCTATGGCTCGGCCTCGCCCCTTTGCAAGGAGGAAGACGGCATCGTCACCCACGACGGCGAGACCTGCCCCTACCACACCTGCGTCGCTCGCCGCCAAGCCCGCAGCCGCCGCCGAGCCAACGGAGGAGGAAGAACGCAAGACTCGGAGAATATCCGCGCGTCCGTCGAGAATCCCTTTACCTTCACCGGCGCAGGCAAGGAGATCACCCCCACGAAGCTCGAGGACCGTCACAAGCTGGGCGACTTCCAAGTCTTCATCAAGGACATCGACACCTTTCTGAAGAAGCTGTCGGAGCGTGATAATGGTATTCGGACCAAGACCCAGATCGAGGCCCAGGCAGAGTCACAAATTGTGCGAAAGTCGAACAAGCGAGAGGGAAAAAACAACCAGCTCAAGGACAGGAAAGTAAGCCGCGAGCTCTCCCCCCTCGCCGGCTGCTCAGACTGGACCGACGACGACGAAAACGATAACGCAATTGCCCGGCGCAAGATACGCGACCGTCTTAAGAAGGAGTTTCGCGCCCTCGTCCGCGAAAATGAGAGAAACAAGGAGCTCTTTGACGCGAGTGATGTCTTCATGAGCTCTGGCTGTGGCGATGACGAAGACGCCTCCGACAGCAGCAGCAGCGAGTCGGACCCGGGTGATGCGTATCCTTCGCCCATGAGCATGAGCCCGCACCCTGGCAACTACGGTGACGTCTCTGAGAGCAACGAGTCGCCTGATCAGGGTGATGTTCACTCCTCGTCTTCGAGCCTGAGCCCCGACCATGGAGATGGCAGTGTCGTCCCCGAGAGTAGCGGCGATTCGGACCACGGCAACATGCAGTCTTCGATCCCAGGCCCGGCTCATCGCAGCGACCCCCTTCCGGCGTTTCTCTCATGGGACACGTCTCCCGAGCACTCTGAGGACATGGAAGAGAATGAAGAGATTGATGAGGATGGAGATGAACCTGACTACGACAGCCACGACGCGGATATGCCCGACGCCGATGAGGACAATGGAGACTACGTCCCGGAACCTACCTGGCCTCCCACTGGGGTTGAGTGGACCTCTAAGCTCAAGTACATGACTGGGATCTCCCGCCGCGACTACTGGTGATTGGATTGAGAGGTATCTGATTCGAAGATTGTTCATTGACGGAAGAAACTGAAGATGTTTGGAGACGAAGAGAGTGATGATCAAATGATGGCATTGGGATGGCAGTGGCCATAACGCCAGAATGACTGGGCGTCTTGTATGTGTACCTTAAGCTGTCACCTGTATTGATCAACAAGAAAAATGTCACAAATCGCGAGGCGGTATAGTGATATCATGTCTCATTGCCCTTTGTGCACTCTTCCAGTACAGGAGCCAGGTGTACATACGTGGAAGTGAAAATGCCGTTATGCCCCAGCTAGATTACCCATCCAAAATCCAAAACTCTCCAAATCGCTCAAAATAACCCGCTAAACCTAGGACGCTACATGTAGGGATTAGTTCCGAATCGGCGGAGCTGGGTATTGTCGTCCCCCAACGCCAGAGATGACCGGGCTTCCCCCGCGCTCTCTCCACCGCTTTCTATCTCTATCATCTCTCAGTTCCCGATCGCGGGGGTCCCGAGGATCCCATGGGGGCTCAGGCCTCCCTCGCATACGGTCCACGTCCGCATGGCTACTCGTCCGGCGCGTCGCTTCAGGCCGCACGACCGGTCGTTCCCTTCGCTTACGAGCCTCCATATCTTCTTCTCTCTCCCAGTTCACGACACGATCACGGTCACGCTCGCGTTCTGGGTCCCTGTCACGGTCTCTCTCTCTTTCTCTTTCACGTCTACGGTCTCGGTCTCGACCGCGATCTCTCTCTCTGGCTCTTTCCCTCTCTCGTTGCTCTCTTTCCTCCAGTTCCCTACGTTCTCGGGCTTTAAATCGGCGGCGGCGCTCTTCTTCCGAGTCTGAAGCCTCTGAGTCCTCCGATGCGATATCAGGCCAACTGCGGTTAAGTCTAGAAGAAGGCAAGTGCTCTCGGCTTCGGCGAGATGGCGGATCGCTTCGACGACCGGAGGTGCTTCGATGCCTTTCTGGTGATCGACCAGTGGGAAGAATGGACGCCACTTTCTCGCTGATCTTCTCCCTGATGCCATCTACGACTGGTATGCTACGACGCCTTGCATCTTCCGGTCTTAGTTCTGCACGATGTACACGAGTGACAGGTGGCGGCTGGGGTACCGAGGGAGCACCCATGCGTCGGAAACCGGGTGGTGGCGGCTCGTTTGAATGATGTGTATGAGGCCGACGTTTAGATCGCGGGCTCGCCGCGTCCTCGGAATCAGACGTTGAGGACGAAGAATAGTGTCGAGGCTGGCTGTGTCGGCGGGGTTGCATGGGCGGTCGGTTAGGATGCAAGTGCTCGGCGTTGGCGTGCGGATCTTGTGGAGGGGATGGGTAGTCAGAAAAGCTTCGGCGTCGACGGTCGTCAGGAGAGTTTTGTCCTCGGAATCGATCTTGGTCTGGGGTCCTCTGGGGAATATTGAGTCGAGAAGGGGGGTAGCGATTCGCGGCGTGACCCCCAGGCACATGACTGTAAGCAACCGGTGGCCGGCCAGGCGGTACAAAGTAATCTGCCTGAGGACCACGAGGCGGAGGCGATGGCTTCGGTGATCCCTTGGAGGGGTAGGGATTTCGGACGTGCACGTATGCTGCCTTCACTCTCGGCTCGTCTCTTTCTGCTGAGCGAGCAGGGGCAGTCTTTGGTGATGCCGGCTCCTCGTCTGGCACTGCCGCCTTCCTCAGTTTTTCAGCGCACTTTTTGTGCCATTTCTCGATTCCAGCGTCTGGCTCGCTGGGCAGAGCATCTGCGGGTAGATCTGGGGGAAAAGGCTCGCCCGTCTCAGGATGCTTCAGGTTCCAGCTCTTGACAGCCTGCTGGATGAAAGGTACATGTTCCTCGGGGCTCAGCAGTATCTCGATCGACTCCCATCGAACGAAGCCACGAAGGGTCAAGGCTGGGACGGAAGGGGCGTCGAAATCGTTGTCGGAGGGCTGCATGGAGTGCTGGCAGCCGGTTACCTGCCAAATGTAGGATATGGCGGGAAATGGCATATCGACAAATAGGGCTATGGCGACGAGCCGTCAGCATGGGATACATTGCAGGCGGGGTGAGGATTTAGGCTTACAGTCATAGTTACCACCAACGGCCTTATAAAAGGCGGCCAGCTTTTGAGGGGTCAAGGCTTGAACATGTCTATCGCCAATATCGCGAATCTATAGATAGGCGGGGTTCGGTTAGTATTTGGCCATGGGTGTGTGGAAGCGGGGTGGAGGAAGCCAGGGTTTGTCGTGGACGTACAATGTGTAAAGCGATGGCGCGGAGGAGAGCATCGAGAATCGGTGTCGGAGCCTTGTCTGGGCCGAACAGATAGCCGTAAGGGGAGGATGGCTTTGGATCGGGGTTCTGCGACTGTGTCTGGGCCTGCGGTTGAGGTTGCGGTTGCGGTTGAGGGTGAGGGTGAGGATGAGCAGAGGACTCTTTGGAGTCGGCCTCTGCGGTCGCCGTCGCCATTCGGGGCCGAAGTCTACATCAACGGTGCGTTTTTGTGGGCAGGAATGTCCCGGGACAAAAGTGTGGAGATTGGACGGGATGGAGTAATATAACGGTTTTGGTGGCGTGTGCTGCTGACAAGCAAAGGGCTTTAGCTTCGCAGGCAGTGGCTGGAGAGAGAGATGGAGAGAGAGAGATGGCGTTTGGATTATGAACGACTTGGAGCGCAAGTTATCGTCCGGTTCGGTTGATGTTGAAAGGCTCGGGAAGAGTTCAAGGTGCTAGCGTGGGACTGGGAGCGTGGGCGAGGTTGAGTTGAGGGTTCAACGGCTACTAATAACTCAAGGTACTTTGGGTGCGGGCCGCCGCCACAGCATCGTCATACGAGAGAGACAGAGAGATGCGAGGCAGAAGTAGGCTGAAGCCAAGCCGTGAGTCAAGGCCGGATGGATACGTGCGGATGCAAGTCGAGGCTGGTAGGCGCAGGATGAGGACTCGGTCAATATGCGCGCCAGAGGAGCAAGAGGGTGCGCGCGAGTGCAGCCGGTGGCAGGAGAGAAATATCCGGGTCGAGGACTACCGTAGTGGGTGTGAAGCGTGGACAGAGGGGATGGATGTGTGTAAGAAACACAGTCCAAGGTCGAGCGAAAGTCGAAAGCGACGACGGGAGTGTGCGGTGCAGCTGGTTGATGGAGGATTGGGCGGGCAGCGAGCTGATGATGTAACTAAAGTACTCGGACTGCAACTTGAGGTGGCTAGGGTACTTGGGCCTTGTTGTTGCTGGGGGGGGGTTGGAGGGGTCAAAGACGCGGGCACGCACGATGGGACGGATGGGCATTTTTGGGGGGTTCAAGGTCGCCGCCGCTCTGGGGCTTTAGATACATTGTTTTTGTGGTGAGATGGACGGGGAACCGGGGGGAAGGCAGGAAGTGGACTCGAGGGAGGAAGGACATACCTTACCTTGCCTTCCCTCGGAGTCTTGGACATGAACTTCCCATCGCGTCAGGCAGAACCGAGCTGCGGGAAGCAATGGAATCGCCTGGTCGTTCTTACCTTACACAACTGGGCTCTTTCACAGCTTCTGGTCAATACCTTACCTTATTGCCTACGGAGTACTGTGGTACATGCAGCAGCGCTGCGCAAGACAGGGAAGAACAAGGCAGGCAAGGCAGTGGCAGGTAAGAATAGCGATCAAACAGGGAAAACGTTTGGCTGTTGGGCTGACACGTGCACCCTGGCGCAGCTTCCCTTGCGGGGACAAATTTGGGCCGGACCGTCGGTTGCCTTTCGAGAGATACATGCCTTTCCTGCGTGGTTGGGCTGTGTCTGAAAGTATCTTTCCCTCACTCCCGACCTCCACGCATCCAGTCTCCAACCGTTGGGTACGTACCGCCTTAGGGTGCCCTCCTGTTGCTTCCATTTCTCGCGATGTACCTTTACTCTTTCTCCCATGGCAATCTCACCTCTTCACGACCGCTAATTGGGAACATCATCGCTCCACCCCCTCTGACTTGTATAGGCACACATTCCTAACGAGCTACCTTACCTCACACACACACTCTTTCTCTCTCTCTTTCTCTCTCACCAGTCACCACCACCATCCCACAGCATCTCGATGCTTCCGTACTCGGCTTGTCTGACCTTGATCTTCTGTCGTCCGTTTGGATTCAACTCCCGAGGTTACGCCTAATATCTCCAACATCGCGTCCCGACTCCCCACCAGCTGATCAACATGATTTGGCATCCATGCTCCGTACATTACCCTCCAGCAGGCTCCAGAAGATAAGGCAAAGTGAGGCTGGGCAGCAAAACGGACCCGACTATCCAGATGATCCAGATGACCAAAGAGGCCCGTCGAAAGCGATGGATGCGGATGCCCAGTTCCCTCGGCCCCTAGGATGCAGCCTGAAAGTCTGCCCAGGTGAGCCGTCTGCTGGACACGCCCAGCTGCGATGTGCCTTGTTGCGGAGGCTGGTGCCCGCTCAGCCGCCAGCCGGCCCTAGCCACGCAACCCTCTATTCCAGAGGCAACCCGTCCAAGCCGACAGGTTGTCCCATCTGGTCTTGACCTACATCTTCCTACGCAAAACAAGAGAGTTAAAGGCCAAAGGGAACCGGCAGGCGCTGAAGAGGAAGTGTCCAGCCACACGCCGTTGAGCTGCTCGAATTCTGCTCCATCTCATGTCTTTCCCCGGCCCTCCACCACACGACTTCTAGGAAGCTACTTTTCCTAGACTCACTAACCTCCAAGTCAGCGTCACCATGTCCACCTACGCCGTGGCCAATTTGCTTCCCCGGCAGGCTGGAACCCGGCGAGCGCATTTGCAAAACACCAAAGATCCGGTTCGATAATCCACCCAATCTTTTCGTTACTCCCGCCCCATCTTGCAGACTTCCAGAAACACTGCTAGCAACCGGAAAGTGATCCGCGGCGGCGCGTCGCACATCCTTACGAATACATGGCATAGTGTCTTTACCCTGGCTTACCTTGGTGACTCTGCGTGTCCATCTAATTCTAATTGTTCCAGCAGCCATGTATGATGCAGTTGCAGCCAAGGTTTTGGGACACAGTGATCTGGCGGTGAGCACAAGGGTAAAGGTTACGAACAAGGCTTGCAGGGACCTGCTATTGTACATTGCGTCGACCAAGGGCCATTTCTACCACTTCCTGACACTGCAGCAACCAACGAGAATGTGATGGCCACCTGCTGTTGCACTGGTCGCCAACCATCTGCCTGGCCGGTACACCTCGAGCACTATCTTTATCTTACATGAATCTGTCGCCGTTCCGTCGCCTCGGTTCCCTGTCTATACAGAACCGATCGACATGTCTTGGATAGAATCAAACCCTTTCACGCCCATTGGAAAGCGGTATACCACAACCCGATAGCGGCGCCCGCAAGAGAAATGATGCTTCTTACGGCGTTGAGGGCCTGCCACCTCTTTAACAACTGCGTGGTCTCGGACAGACCCAGCGTTGCGGTGCCTCGTGCACCGGCCATGAGCGCATTGTTCGTTGACGACATGAAGATGATGGTATAGGGCACGATGGCAAGACTCAAAGCTCCAGCGGCAACAAACGGCTTCCACGCAACACCCTGGTCGTAGCGATCATATGCAGAGTAGGCCAGCGAGAGCGTAATGGCGAGCGCTACTTTTGGGCCGGTCGACGCGCCGTTCAAAAATATGTGTTGCCACAGCTTCAGTGCATGACCTGGCTCGGCGCTGGTTTGGAGAATGGCGGGGATGCTGAACATGGACAACGATGCCGCCGCGCCTGGACTAAAAGTCAACAATTGACGTCGACCACGCTGATGATGGCACAAAGAGAGAGAGCACGCGATTGAAAGAGAAGAAGAGCTCGCTTACCTGCCCACCATGCGCACCCGAGGATGCCAGTAGCAGTGGCAATGGTGTTGGCCATTCCGAGTTGCGACATGTTGGATTCGGTGGTCCTTTCTTGGGTAGTAGTTGGTGTGGTAGGGATGACGAAGGGGACTGTGTTGCGATGGCAATGCTTGAGATCGGGTGGGCTCAAATGAGGCAGTGCGTAATCTCGTCTGTAGAGTTTCTCTCTATGGTTCTATTCTATGATGAGGTGCATTTGACTTCCTGGCGTCATCTGTTCTAATATATATCAAAGAAGGAATCCGGGAAACATCGGCGGTGCTAGCCCCCGATGAGATCGGAGGAATCACGGACGACACAAATTGTCCGAAGCTATGTTCTCCACCCCGAGTCTCGCGTGTCCGATGCCGTCCCTAATACGACCTCCGCGCCGTACTGGCTGGCCCCATCATTACGGCAGCTCTCAAATCATTCGAGAGTTAGAAAACCCAGGTGTACCCCATGTTATAGTGGTGCTGAGCCTCCCAAAAAAAAAAATTCTTGGCCAACTTAAACAAGGTAGACCAACAAGGTTTTGCGGCAACGCATCTAGAGCTGAACGCCGCAAAGAGCCCCAGGGATGGGCGGTTTAATCGAACGACGCATGGTCAGTGTGAATTTCCTTCCTCTCCCACATTTCCCTCTGTCATCTTCAGTGTTCCGTTCCGATTATTATATTGTAGTTGGGTTTTTTCCTATTTTGGCGCCTCGATACCATAGCCGACAAGCGTCGTCGTCTCCTGCGTCTTTTCATCGACTTCTGCCCAGACCTTGAGCTTTCGGAAGCCCGTCTTATCCAAGACTTTTTGGCTGGGCAAGTTGTCCAGCTCCGTCACGGCGGTGAGAACCTCCCCCACCACCTCGTACTCGGACCTGGGTTGCTCCTCCGCGCCCTGGAACGGCCGGGTCACCTCCCCGATGACGCTCTTCTCAACCCGGAGCGCAGGCGCAGCGGAGCGGGGCAGGGACCACCACGCGCCGACGAAGCCCCGCAGGAACTCGGTGGCGTACCCTTTGCCCCAGGCCTCTTTGCAGAAGAGGTATCCGATCTCGGGCCAGCCCAGCTCGCCGCCGGGTAGGCCGGGGCTGCTGGGGCCGATACGCTTGACGCCGCCGAGGCCGACGAATTCACCCGTCGAGCGGAGGCAGATGGTAAAGTTGTAATTGTGCGCGTCGTTGGGCGGGAGGTTGTGGTCCAGCCAGGCCTGCGTCTCGTCGAGGTCGGCGTCGGGGCGGCCGGCGACGGCCCACCTCATGACCTCGGGCTGTGAGCGCATGGCGTGCAGGGCGGGCAGGTCGTCTTGGCTGACGGGCTTGAGGATGAGACGCTCGGTGAGGACGGGCTTGCGCGTGGCGAGAGGGGGGAGGGGGAGGGTTGGGAGGGTGGTGTTCACCGTGATGAAGTCTAGGTGTTCATTATTCATTTCGGGCATGCTTTCTTGTTGTTTCCCCTGTTTCCTTTCGTTGAATGTTTCTTCAATTTTTGTTGTTAGGCTTAGCAAAGAGCCAACATTGTGTTTGTTTTGTTACCTCTTTGCATGATTTTTATTTCATTTTTTCATCTGTAACATTGTCACGGGGGATTTCTGGGTTTGAGTCATCTCAACGGGCCCCAAGTTCGATGACTGTTCATGCTGAAAGTGAGGGAGGGTCCCCCCAGAGTATAGTACGCAAGCGCACTATTTCTCTTTCAGTATCGTCGATTTGGCTTACGAATACCTACGACCGAAAGTACGACAGTAAATACGACGAGGCCGGGAGACGGATAGTTCCGCAATTTTATCAGGCTCGCACTCGGCGGTCTTCCGAGCGCCGCGCCGCGCCGATGTTGACAGTCCAGGTCTTTGTTCATCTCTTGGACAGACTTGGCACTTCCATCGGGTAGAATGCAAGAAACCCAAACTGTAGTCACGGTCCACGATCTCAAGATAGAAGTTTGTGCTCAAATTGCTCCCTAATCGCGGCAAGATACCGGGCGGTAAACTCTATCCTTACCAAGGTAGACCTCCATCTCTGGCGAGACCGAGCAAGTCCCGACTACGGATGTACGTACGATCCTACGAGTACACAAGTGCTGACATATCAGTCAATCTACGTAAATCTATCCGTCCAAATAGTTGGCACCTATTAGTCTTGTTTTTTAAGGTTTTTTCTTACGCCTGCTGCAGCGGGGTGGTAAGGTAGTTTCGGGCAACCCCTGGGAAATTTTGCATCTGAACGCAGATCGGGGCCTGGGGGGGAACAGTGCAGTGGGGAACCACACAGGCGACAGCCCAAATCCTCATAGGTATATTCCTCCCTCCGCGCTTCTACCTAAGGTATCTGGGTCTCACTCACAGCTCGTCCTTTTTGACTCACAACGAAGAACACCATCATCATCAAGCGAAACCCCATGAATCCTGGAAACCGATTCGCGAAACAACTACTCTTATAAATCATCACCTCTTCTTTACAACCCTTCCCCGGCCTTTTCAATCTGGATGGAAACCTAAATTAATACTCCGTAGACGGCGGACGCACGTCAGCCCGGGCTTAGGAGTTACAAGGACGTCGATCGCCCGTTCGCTCTTAACTTACAAGGAATGCAAACGCGAGAGGCCTAGCGGGGAAACCCTCAAAATCGTCAACGTCAGCAAAGGCCAACCACACACCTCACTCACACACCCTGAGCTTCACTTGAGCTTCACTCACTTCAGGGTCGCTCACACACCCCCTTCACTCATACTCACCCACACCACCTTGAACTCATAATAAAATAAACAACATCGCTAGACAATGACACCGCCGGCGTCATCGGCGACCGCAGCCCGACAACAATCAGACCAGAACACCGCCGCCCCTGGCAACAGCGGCACCAGTAAACAACAGCTCAGCTGCGCAAACTGCCGCCATCGCAAGATCAAATGCGATAAGCTACAGCCCCGGTGCAAGCAGTGCGAGCGCTCCGATCTCGACTGCGTCTTCCCCTCCCGGAAGCGGAACCGCAAGCCACGCCAGGGGAGGCAGAATGAGCTGCTGAATCGCATCACACGTCTGGAGAGCATCGTCAGCAAAGTCGACTCTGGTAACGTAGATGGAGTTGTAAGGGGCAGCGGTATCGGGGCCTCAACCGGCTCGGCGGGAGGAGGAGGAGGAGGAGTGCCCACTACGGCCTTGCTCGCAGCTGCCGCCTCATCGACGCCGCATTCCATTTCGGCGACGACTGGCCGAAGGGGTGTTGGTGTCGATCCCGTCTCGGGCATGAATGACGCGGAGCCGTCGCCGCCCGGCGCGGGGTGGGACCCCCAGCCTGCCCCGCCGACCAACTACATGAGCGCCGAGTTCTGGGATAACCTGTGCCAAGAGGTCGAGGGTATGAGACAGGCCCTTGACCAGCCATCCGACAGCGAAGGGTCCGACGATGAGGAAGGAGGAGGCCAAGGCAAGCAGGGCCAGCAGCAGCATCAGCACAGCACGACGAGCCCCGAGTCATCCACCGCCAATAAGGGCCAGACGCCGCCCGCGCTGTCCGGGCTTATATCCAGCTTCGTCACCGGCGGGGACGAGCCGCTGAGGCACCCGCCGCGGGATCACATCATGTACATGTGCGGCATCTTCTTCTCCAACGTCGATCCGGCGTTCAAGGTCATTCACCGGCCGACGGTCTCTGTCGAGCTGGAAGGGTTCGCGAACGCTGTGAATAAGCACATTGACGATGCGACCGAGGCTTTGTTCTTTTCCATGTACTACGGCGCCGTCACCAGCTTGACGAACGAGGCTTGTCTGAGGAACTTGGGAGAGGAGAGGAGCGTGCTTGCGCAGAGGTATCGGGAGGGCGTTGAGAGGGCGCTGCATAAGGCAGACTATCTCAACAGCACTGAGATTCGAACCCTTCAAGCGCTGACGTACTACGTGGTGAGTCTTTCTCTTTCCAGTTTCACTCACTTATCACCAATCAAGTTTCAGTATCTAATCATCTCACAGTGCTTCCTCCGCTCACACAACGCCAGCCGCGCCTCATGGGCCCTCATCCCCCTTGTCGTCCGCCTCGCCCAGGCCCTCCACCTCCACCGCGACGGCGTCAACCCCCCTCTCCCACCTTTCGAGGCCGAGATGCGCCGCCGGCTGTGGTGGATGATTGTCGTCCTCGACATCCGCGCCGCCGAGGACCGCGGCACCGACGCCGCCATCCCGCGACAGTCTTACAACACCCGCCTCCCCTTCAACCTCGACGACGACGACTTCGGCCCTGCGACGACGGACCTGCTCGAGGACAGGACGGGCCCGACGGAGATGACGTTTTGCCTGTGCACGAGCATGTCGTCGGGCATCTTTGGCAACCTGCGGCCGCGGCACCCGCAGCTCGCGCTCGACAACGACGGCACGCCGGAGCCGACGACGTCGGAGGACGAAATCATGGCGCACGCGCAGCGTCTGGAAGCGCTCTTTGGCACCGCACCACCGAAAACCCCTGCGTCGGATGGTGATGGCTCTGGTGGCGGAGGCGGCGGCGACGACGAAGATCAGGATACGCGGCACCTACCCGCCAACCATGCCGCCGTAACGGTACGCATCATCATCCTCAAAATGTGGCTGTCGGCGCAGTACCCCTTTACACCCCGTGCCTCCACGGCGACGGCGAAGCCTCGCGTCGCGCGGGAGACGATGCTCCGCACGGCGGTGAACACGATAGAGCTGGTCGAGTACAGCTCGGCGACGTACCGCGAGCGGTTCGGGTGGTGGATCGACAGCTACGTGCAGTGGCACCCGCTCGCCGTCGCGCTGGCGGAGCTGTGTGTGCAGACGCGCGGGGAGCTGGTGGAGAGGGCGTGGCGGGTGGTGGACCGGAACTTCCACGGGATGAGGGAGCGGATCGCGGACACGAGGCGGGGCACGCTGTGGAGGCCGTTGAAGAAGCTCTTGAGACGGGCCAGGGCTGCGAGGGCGGAGGCTATGATGGGGGCGTTGAAGTTGGGTGATAGCGGTAAGGGGGCCCCTGTGATTGCGGCGACGGCGACGGCGGCGGCGGAGCAGAAGGGGGCTGGGAGGAGGACGGTGGAGGTGCCGCAGCATGAGGAAGAGGAGGAGGAGGATGATGATGACGATGAGGATGGGGATGGAGGCGTGGATGGGAATGGAGACGTGGATGTCACGGATGTCCAGGAGTCATCAGCTGCGGCGGCGGCGGTGGGAGGTCACGGTGTGAGTATGGGAACATTACACCCGGCATTCAGAACAGACCGCATGGGCGGTAACACCGCCAACGCCTCTGCCGCTGCTGCTTGGCAAGGAGGCGGCTCCACGCTGCCTTCCACGAGTATGCCCTTCGCGACCACAAATACTGTTGGTCTGGATGGCCCCACGCCGATGGCGGTCGACCCGTCGATAGCGGCGGCGGCCGGGATGCCCGTGACATCACTGCCTCCGTCAACCTCAGCATCTATGAACCCGCCGTTCGGGCTGACGCCGGAGGACATGGCCATGTTTGGGGGCACACCGCTGTTTAGTAACCCGCAGGACCTGATTGCGCATTTCGGAATCCAGATGGATGCCGGAGACTTCGGGTGGGACCCGAGTTCGTGGGACGAGTTTGTCGTTGATGTGAATATGGAAAGGTCACCTGGGGATGATGGGTAATTTTAGTTTGAGTGACTAAGGGAACCACAAGAGGAGGAGGAGGAAGAGGAGGCGCATGGGATACCTACATGAACTGGCGCGTAGGTGTGGTGTATGACATGGGAAAATGAAAGGAAGGAATGAAATGGTGATGCTGTACGATAGGGATGACGAATCACGCCCATCAATACTGGAGAATGGAAGAGAAATCTAGGCTTCCAACTGAAATTCATTGTAATTGTGTAGGATTGAATGAGTGAAAGATATCCGACAGCTTGATATCTGTTGTTTCAAGCAAGTGGCCCCAGTGGTTAGGTATCTTAACATCGTTGTAGGAATACGGTGTAGGTGAACGGGAATGGTCGACGAACCTTCATGCCCTAGTGGTAGTGGTATGTCACTGGACACTAGAACAATAATAACCACTAAACGAAGTTACAGGGGGTACGTCACGGCCAGTAGGGTGACTTCTACTTAGATATTTGAGAGCAGCTGGGAAGGGTAAAGGTAGATGCCAAGCGAAAAGCACTCAACGTTACAAATACTTGAAGACATGCATGCATCACACCACTAGCAATGAGAAAAACTTTGACAACCGACGCAGGGTGAGTTGGCATTTGTCTACGTAGACGAAGCCGGACGTCTTGACATCCCTCTTCTGGCCGAGCAGATCTAAGGTAAACCGCATCGTCTCATCAAGAAGTCGTAATTCACAGCTTCGTACTCAGGTGTCATTCGTCCATCTATCAAAAGGGTGGTTTGAGTAAGGTTTCCCTTCCCTCCCCTGCTGCTTTTTTGGCCATGCTCGCGAAAAGATGATGTTTTGAATTGATTTCATTTCTTTTGGTGGCCCCCGCCTTCAGAGAGCAAATGCACGTGATAGTTCCATAGACCTAGTGAACACCTGCCAAGTAGTAGTAGCCCGCCCCTCCATTTGTCGAAAACCAGAGAAACAACGCCGCACAACAGCCAACACTTTATGCAAAGGTGGTGGGACGCTTCGCGCTGAAGATCTTCTGGTTGTTGAGCTTGGAGACGCGGTGGGGGAGGGGGAAGCTGAGGCCCTTGGTGATGAGCTGCTTGATGTAAGGGCGCTTGACATCGTCGCCCTTCTCGAGCTCGACGACCTTGAGGATCTGTTTGAAGGTTTGTTAGTAAGTTCGCCATCTCGTGGGAGGCGTTCGGCGCAAGGGCACATACGTGGATGGACCTGAAGCGGGCACGGTGGCGGGCGGCCATGTCGGAGTAGAGAGCCTCGACGGCGTCGGTGCGGGACATCTCACGGTACTCCTTGTACATGTTGTGGGTGCCGGAGCGGGAGTCGTAGCGGAGCCAGACACCGAAGTTCTTGACCTTGAGGGGGTGCTTCTCCTGGATCTGTAGCGTGCAAAGTCAGTATCTGACTGCAGTGCTTTTGGAAAGTCGAGTTTTCGGTGACGTACCTCCTTGACGCTGACGATCTCACCAGTGGCCTTCTTGACCTTCTTCAGGCCACGCAAGAAGTACCAGTAACGGGACTTCGCAACCGTGACATTGGGAGCGAAGATGGTCATGCGGTACAACGCGGGAGTCGGGTTGGACTCGGTGGGCAAGTGGCGCCCAATGACCTCGTATTCCGAAAGACGACCTATAGCGAAAATAATTAGTTATGCGTCGACCTGGGACCACCAAATTTCTGGATCCAAAGATGCGAGTTGCTGTGTCATTTTGAGCTGCTGCGAATCTTCCGGTCGATCGGATTCGGATGGGCGGACAAAATCGCGTTGCATCGTGAGGTCAGGCCAGGTCTTGCGCTCATTCCCCTCCTTCCTGTTCCTCCCAAGCCAAGCCCCGACTCTTTCGTCGTTTGGTAATCTGTGGTGGTCTCGCTTGACATGCGAGCTCATGGTTGTCGATGATGGTGAATCCAGGAAGCAGGCGCGCTGTTGCTGTCGTGCGGTGCCATACTACGACATCTTCGTGATGTCTCAAGTAGCATTGAAAAAGTTTGTTCGTCGCGGTCGGGTTCGAAAAATTCGCAGCAAGCATTCGCATCCAAGATCCAGATCCAAGCGAGGAGAGAGGAATTGTGCTTACCCATCTTGAATATTTTGTTAGAAACTGGAGATCCCCCACGGACTTGAGTAATTGGTGACTTACTTTGAAGAGCTGGCCGATGGTCGTCGATTATCCGATATCGTGGTGGTTGCTGCTGGGTCTGAAGCCGAATGGGAAAACAAAAAAGTTGGGTAAATGCAAAAAAGGGCGAGAACCCTATGTGTCAACGCCACACTTTCCTAAGCGACTGGACCCCACCTTGTTGCGGCTGGTGGGGATCCACCTCAAGCCGCCCAGTTTTTCGAGAAGCTTTGTCAATGCATTCCTGCCTTGAATGTCAGGCGCAGAACAGCCGGTGTCCACCAGAAAGATCAGAGGGAGCAGCTGCCTTTGGTGAATCTCAGAGTCACTGGGTTCTGACCAATCACAGCGCAGACCGCCCGCCATTGAGCAACAGCATCACAGAGGCAACTACATTTGCTGGCTGGTGTTGGACCGGGATCGCTTTCATCATAAGTCTGGCAGGCAGATTGCCCTTTGATTCAAATTTGCAGGTTATATCCGGTTGAATTAGCGTCACTTTCCAGCAACGGTCTTTAGAGCGCTCGCTCTTCAGCCCTTCGGCTCTTCCATCACTGAACTCACTCACCCACCCTTCAACGTCGACAAGGGCTCAAAGAGACAGGATGGAGCTTTTATTTGAGGAGTTCCGCAATGCCTACAAGACTCGGTCTGGGTACTCTCTTGCGCAGACACTTCAGCCATTCAGTCCAGTCAACAAGCCGGACAAGCTACGGTCCATCTATCTGAGCACCAACGTCCAAGAAGCCAAGAGCGACATCAAGTACATGCTTCTCGGTCGGGGCCCGGGATCTAAGAAATTCAAGCTCGACCATGAGGAGACTTCGGGCTGGGTAGAAGTCTACACGGCGTACTGGAAGGCCATTGGCGAGATCCTCAAAGTAGAGGGCGACTCCGCTGCTGGAGGTAGGGTGAGCTCTCGCGCAATACGCCTTCCGTTCCCTCTCTTCAGTTTCACCACTAACACCAATAACAGTCTTCATCATGGACCAAAGTTTATGAGTCTTGGAAGGAATTCACCACCGCTCTCATCCGAGGCTACACTAATTATGGCTTCGAGGCGTGGACAATTCCGTGCCTCTACCTTGCCGGCAAGCATTTGCGACTCTTCGCCATCAGCTCAGACGAGGAGCGGAGCACCACTGATGCTACTGCTGACGCAATGGAGCTTGCTGACGACTACGACCCGGACCTGGAGAAGCAGAAGCAGCTGCGCGACTGTGAGCAGCAGCTCAAGCGTATATTCACCCTGTGTTTGAGCGATAGGTATGTCGACAACCCCAAATACTCTTGGCTAGTCCTAACTGTATACAGAGCACCTCTCGAAGAATCGAGGAAGTGGGCCATTTACTACATCATCAACTTGCTCTTCAAGACCTACTTCAAACTCAACTCGGCAAGTCTGAGTCGGACAATCCTGAAGGCGTTGTCCACGAACCGTGGAGATATGCCTCCCCTGGAAGCATTCCCCAAGTCACAGCGGGTGACATTCAAGTATTATGAAGGTGTGCTGTTCTTCTTGGAGGAGAACTATGTCGAGGTACGTTTTTCGAGGGAAGGCTAGCTCAGTGTTGCGAAGCTGACGAAACCCAGGCCGAAAAACACCTCACTGAAGCATGGTCACTGTGTCATAAGGATGCGAAGAGCAACCAAGAGTAAGTACTCTCGACACACCCCACATCACCATCCCCAACCACTAACAACCATCACAGGAGAATTCTTACCTACCTAATCCCATGCCATCTTCTCACCACACATACTCTGCCCAGCAGCAAACTTCTTGAGCCTTATCCACGGCTGCAGAAGCTCTTCCTCCCACTGTCGCAATCCATCCGCAAGGGCGATTTGCGCAACTTTGACTTAGCTTTACAAGAAGGCGAAGAGGAATTCGTCCGCCGCAGAATCTACCTTACGTTGGAGCGCGGTCGCGATATTGCTCTGCGCAACTTATTACGCAAAGTCTTTGTCGCTGGCGGCTTCGAGGAGGCAAAGGAAGCCGGCACCGCTCCCGTCCGTCGGACCAGAGTCCCAGTCGCCGAGTTCACAGCTGCTATTAGCCTCGGTAGCCAAGAGACTGTTGACCCTGACGAGGTCGAGTGCCTGCTGGCAAACATGATTTACAAGGTACGTGGCAGCTTTTCTTTTGTCGTGCGTCTGGGGTTGCCTTGTAGGCAACATCATCACGGGACCGACCTTGCGTGCTCAAGGGGATCCAGTGTCGTGATGACTTCCACAAAAGCTTGCTACTCTGACAAAGTTCCATAGCAACCCCTCATTCACAAGTACATGACTAACAATCCGCCCATCTGCAGAACCTCATGAAGGGCTACATCGCCCGCGAGCGCGGCATCGTCGTCCTCTCCAAGAACGGGGCGTTCCCCGGAACAGGGGTTTAAACGGGGATGGTGGGGTGGGGACTCCGACCGCATGAGACTTTAGACCAGTCCAAGAACTTGAGATAATACAGCCTTGGTACCACACCATCGTGCGCATAAAAGCGGCGAGAAGATGTTTGACCCAATAGGCATGGACGATACGGCCTCGTATAAGGTGTGAGCAAACCTGGCGGCATGCATTGGTGCGAGGAAGATGGATGCATGAGTATCTTAGTGATACCGGGCAATTAAAAAGCAAAGTCTATCTCGACGCCGTTTGTTGGGATCAATCAGTAGATGCACATCAATACATTGATACTCAGCAAATTGCTTCAATTGTTCCATTGCCCAATTACATAAGCATATCAAAACAACCAAAACAACAAAAGAGTTCACCCCCCCGGTGCTGAACTGGGGGCTACATCTCTTGGTGCTCATGCTGGGAATTTTTTATGGTGCTCATTCCGGGATTCGAACTCGGGGACTCGTATGCGCTGAGCCTGTCGTCGAGTAGGCTGGTTGGCGTAGATAAATTGATGTTGACCATTAACCAATTCCACCACCCACGCCACAGTTTGACCTGACCCCCCGACCTAGGGGGGCGCCTGCTGTGCTGGTGACAGGAATGGAGTTGAGGGGGTCTATATGGGCTTCTTCCTGTGTGTATTCCACTCGGGACCCGGATGGATGGGAATGGGAAGTTATCAGGTGAAGGTTTGGGACTGGGAAGGTAGGTAGGTGCGATGCGGATGAACTTGCGGCTTCCCACCTCAGGCAAGCACGCTTTCGTGGCCTGGGGGCCGGCGCCATTGGTACTGTGAGACTGGCCTTTGATGAATGAAAGAAAAGAAATTCAATTACAAAAAAAAAACAATGTTCACTAGATAATGCATATGTAAAGGTTTTCCGATTTCCACTGGCCATCTATTTATCTGCTATGTACGTGTGACATATGTTGAGCTTGCATTTCACCGCGATCTGTCACGCAAAGTAGATTGTTTGCAATGTCACTACAGCATTTACATGCGGTCACGTAGGAACAGTCACACGCCATTCCTCAAATGCAGAAAACAACTCCCAAATACAGTCTTTCCTATACCACCTCACGCACACATCTGCTACATCAACCTTCACCTCCCGTCCTTCCATTGAATAAAGTCCCTCACATGGCGACTTAATCACGGCACGAGTAGTGAGTACGGAACGATGACTGACGTCTCATCAACACACGCAGACGTACGACCGGCCTACCCAAGTAAGCGAAGAGGGGGTCCCTGATGCATGAACTTTAGTTTAAGTGCTTGCATTGGTAGCGTGATAAGGTAATTCAGGAGAAGCAAGGAGAAAAGCCGGGGTCTGAAAGTATGTGTGTGTGTATGTGTTCCCGAAGAGGGGTGGGTTGGGCTCGGAAGTGATGTGCGTGAATCGATGATAGTGTTGCTCAGAGTCAGCCTCAGTGATGCTAGCAATATGACTCACCGCTGGAAGAGGGGCAAAGTATCCAGAAACACGGCCGCTACGCTAGGCGAGCCTGGTCGCCGCGGCGGGCGGACCAGGAACCGGGACACTCTACCGGGGGGGGGGGGCGATGGATGGGGTTGAGATAGGCAGGGATAGTTTGCCTGGATCGGGGCCTGTGAATTCGGGTGCCTTGGGCATTCACGAGTATTCACATAGAACTTTTGCTCATGGTTGGAAACTTCGGTAGGTCGTGTTGGCTATGTTTCAGATCACAGGGTGGAGGAGGTTCGAGATAGCAGAATAAAGCTATTCAAATTACTCGTTGAATTTCGTGAACATCGCAACGACGAGATATCTTCGTTTCCATCGGAAACAAGACTCGAGATTCACAGCATCAACTCCTGTAGATTTTCAGAAACTAGAAAGCGAGTGTGAAGAATGATAATTTTACAGTTAATGATTTCGATCTCTTTCGATAAAGACGCAATCTGACCCAAATTTCCATCATCTCTTTTCTCGCTCTTTTCGCTCCACTACACCCAGAGCATCCGAGCATCTCTTTTCTCAGTCATCCCTATATGAATGATGAACAAGAGGTAGGTTTTCCTGTCTTCAAAGAAACCGCCTATCAACATTCTTCTTCTCTCATGTAGTCATCGTCTCGCCAAAAGTAAGAAATAAATGTACAAGGGTTTCTCGTGAGAAGTCAAAAAGTCGAACAAAAGATGCCAGAAAAATTGCAGAAATAATACAAAATGTTGTTCCCAAACGCCATAACCAGCCCGATCCAGTGGAATGGGGTTTCAAACGCCCTGATGTTTATGGTATTTTGCGGGTTTTGCGAGTCCAGCAGGCTTTATATCGCCCGTTCCAGCGACAGTCAGTGGGGGGATAAAGTGAGAAGTAGATGAGAAAGATGAAAGGCAAAGATTGCGTGAGAACGTAAAGTCATTAGTTATGATGAGCCGGGTATTCATTCGTCCTTGGCTGAGATGAGAAGATTTGAGGTGTAGGAAATGGGATGGGTGAGGATGTGCCCCTTAGAAACGGCCACCACGGGGCGTGCGAGGTGAGTTTCTATACAATGTATCAGTAAATAAGTGGTGATGTTCCAGTTTGAGGGATGACTTACACAGTAGAGATGTCATCGACGTGATTGCAAAGCGCGACAAAGAGGTCAAAGAAGAGCGGGGTGCCGCCGTTGTACATCTCCAGCTGCATCGTCCCGCTCCGCTTGAAGGTGCTTCGGCTGCGGATGATGAGGGCGAGGTAGTGCGCCCGCAGCTTCGAGTCGCTGTCGGGCGTGTTGGCGTAGGCGTACCGGGCAGACGCCAGGATGGTGCTGCACTGGATGCCGGATTCTATTAGACATCAGTTAGCAGGGTATTGCAAAAGTGACGAGGTAGAAGAGAAGAGACTTACGAAGACCCTGCTTCCTCAGTGAAACCCTCTTCAGCTCCTCGAGACCGTACTTCTCAGCAGCGCAGTAAATCACAGTGTCCTTGAGCAAATCGCCGTCGATGCCGTGGTGGTAGACGGTCGACTCAACGCCGCCGCGGCCATTTTCTCCGTTGCTGAGGGCCTCAATCTCCCACGAGTTGCGTCGCTTGTTGTGCACCAGGCGCGGGTAGTAGTCGCCCTTATAGAGATACTCCAGCACGGACGAGAAGATTTCGGGCTCCTCGTCTGGGAGGGCGATGCGCTTGGTCGGGGCGGCCGACGAGGAGGCAACGGAGGCCGGGGATCCGACGACGTCGGCGGGGCTGCCGTAAAGGTTGGCGCGGAGGGCGTTTTGGAAAAAGGGCGATGCGCAGAGGACGTCTTCGTGGGCGGCGAAGAGGCGCTGTTCTGTGCCGACGACGAGGGTTACAATTGCAGAGGTGAGGTTGCTGTTAATTGGTGAGGTTTTTGTTAGTATCTGGTCGCCTTTTTCTCTTTTGAAGCGACACGCATGGGGTTTGATAGAGGATACAGAGTAAACGTGTTGAAGACTTACTTGCTCATGGAAGTATCCTCGGTCGCGGTGCTCGTGGTTGTAGTTGCGGTCGTTGGTCTTCGGCTGTGGCGGGATTCATGGCGATGTTTCGAAACGCCGCTGGATTTGCTGAATGATGAGCTGGACTTGGATGCCTTGTGGCTCTTTGAGAAGCTCTTGTTCACGGTTTGTGGCGGTTCGTAGCGTCTGCTGAACATTTTGGCTGATGAATACTGGAATGGATGTGATCGAGTTTGCGGAGTCAAAGAGAGTTAAATGCGAATAGCAGATATCACACCTCGGATGCCTAAGGAACGTCGTCGGAGGGGGGGTTTCAAGTGATGGAAAAAGTAGGTGATGGATGGAATAATTGATTATCGATGACTATGGGATGGACCGAAAGATTGATTCTGATGGGAAAATGTGTTTGACCTACCTAAGGCGCCGTTTCCGAGATGTGTGGATATAGGAGAGAGAGAGAGAGAGAGAGAGAGAGAACTCCAGAGAAACTCATTGGGGATGGGCGATGGGATTTTAATATATACAGCCTGATTTCCTGGCACGGTCCCCCGAGATCCCTCCCCTACCTGAAGTACGTTGCAGTGATTGCCTTGCACCGGCTGCTTTTGAACAGGATGGCACCGAGACTCTGTGCCTGGGCGAGAGGGGGGCGGACTGATAAAAAAAAAGTGGTGAGAACGTCCTCATTGGACGCGTCTGGGGATTCAAGGGGAACGCGTCGGTGGGTCTGAGGGACACACGCCTTGGATGCGATATCACGTGCACGCCAGCAGGGTACTTCGCTGATGAGAAAGTGGGTGGTGTGCCGGGTTTCTGCTTGGCTGCCTCTGTGGTGGCACTGTTGGGAAGACTGGCGGACACTGGCTAGCACTGAGTACCAGGCCAAACCCGGTCCTAAAACCGCGCCATGTCCAAGCCATCCGCAGGGGGAACAACCTAACAAGCAGCCGAGTCCCCAAAAAGGGAGAGAGTGTGTGCAAGCTTGCGTTGGCTTTGGTGCAGTTCGTTCGGTGCTACTGTGCTCAAGTCAGGGGGGCTGGATGATTCCCTCGCTCCCGTCGACAGGTCACTCCGCCGTGACTCAATGGCCCAAAGAGTACCTCTGTCCGGGAGTTTGCGGGCTGCTGAGCACTTATCTGTGGTGCGCCGACGGTTCACACTTCACACGAACGCTGCCTAGGTGCCTGGAACAGTGGGCAAAAGCCAGAGATGATCCACGTTGAGGCGGCATGGCCGCGTCCAAGCTTCTATACCCATCACTTGGCCGGAATAAGAAATGTTAGGAGCAGACACTCAATCTAGCTTCACTGCCGTCGCACAAGGGGCGAATACTTTCAGTCAAGTTCTACGAATAGTTAAGAGATCAAAGGAATCCTCTGGTGGTACGAAGCATCAATTTGGAGACGAATTGAGATCACAGAGATCTAATGTATTGTTCGGCTCTATCTCGAAAGCCCGATGCTTAGAAAGAGGGCTTTCGGGATGGCGTAAATGGTGTTGGACCACAAGGGATCGTACCATGAACCAGGCTCGGTTTCCTGCAAAGAGAGGCAAGGCAATTTAACCCCTGACCATCACTCGCCTCTCTAATAAACCTTGCACCGGTTTGCCGGGGCCCGGGGAGCGGTTCCTAGCTTCCCAGTCCGAAATCCAAACCTAACTCGAACGCCGAGGGTTCTCTCGGCAATGCCATGGACTCATTCAATTCGCCAATCAGGTTTGTCCACTTCAGGATGACCAACATTTACAGCTCTGAAGTGTCACCGTGACAGCTTCGTGCGAACTCACTGCTTAGCTATCCGTAGACAGACCTCACTTGATGTCATTCTAAGTGTCCATCAGATTTTAGCAGCGACCTGCTCAATGCAGTCGACGACGGCTTTGCGTCCCTCTAGCCTGATGACGGCATCGTTGTGGAAGGCGCCCTGCACCGTCTTCTTCTCTACCTCGAGCCCGACCTCCTCGCAGCGCCGGACTAGCTTCGCGCCGTGCTCGGCCGGCACTAGCTCGTCCCTGCCAGCTTCCACGATCGTAATGCGAGGCCTCTCACATATCCTCGACCCGGACCAGTTCCCGGCGATCGTAGCTAGGTTCGTCCAGCTGTCCAGGTGATTCCGGAGAAACGGCCAGAGATGACGGTACGGCACCCATTTCTGTGGATACAGCGTCGCCAGCATGTCCTTGACGGACGTGAAAGGTGTCTCGAGGAGCAGCGACCGCAGTCGCAACGTGGGCGGGAACGCTTCCCACGCGGCGAGGTTCGTAGCGACCCCAGCGCCGATGCTCTGACCCCAGAGTATTACCTCCGGCATGGGCTGGTGCCCGCGGTCATTGTGCTCGCTGTGCACCCGCCCAATCCAGTGCAGAGCCGCCTGCGCGTCCAGGTTGATGCCCTTCTCGGAGGGACGACCCATCGACGTCCAGTACCCGCGGTAGCTTAGACACACGAACGTGTATCGCGCGGGCCGTTTGCTCTGCTGCAACGACTGCAGGACCCATGATAGGTCGGGCAACCGTGGGGGAATGGACGAGGCGTTTCCTGTTTTCCCCTGAGCATGAGCTTTTGATCGTTTGGAGAGGTACAAGGGGAAAAGCTATGCGCCAGCCAGGGTATGGGAACGGGGACGAGGCGGACCCTGAAAGTAGAGGATGTAGATGGACGGCACCGATAGAGTGTCGTCGAGCGACGTGGTCTTCCTCCCACCAGTCGATGTCGCCGAGGCCACGCAGAGGGCTAGATCCGTCCCATCGGCGGCGCGGATCCTCTTCTCCTCCCACTGTACACCCCAGCACTGCTTCGCATAGTCTTGGATGCGCTCCCTACGTGCATTGGGTGGCAGGCCAGGCATGTAAATGATCTTGTTCTGGAAGATGATCATTGCGAGACACTTTTGCGTCCATAGAGTGACCAAAAGGCCGGTAAAGACGAGCGGTGGTAGATAGAGCGCCTCAGCTTGGAAGTGCCGCTTGTGGATGAGGCAAAGGTGCGGCGTCAAAGGTAGCTTCGGCATCGACTGCCGCTGAGACGTGGCTCGCCATGGTGGCATGACGGGAAGTGCTTGAAGACGGCGAGGACTACGTAGAAGCTGCCCAATCGAGGATGCGCGGATAGCATGCATCACGGTTGCTCGCGAGACATGGAGGCGCGTGTCGGGCGTGGGTGGATGATGAGGTGTTGGGTTGAAGGTTACGGAACAAGACCCTGAGATGCGGAATACCTTAAACAGAAGCGTTAGGTACCCTGGAAAAGAGGGGCGGTTCCTGGCGGCTGCTGCTGATGCTGCTGCTGCTTGCGCAAAAATCCAAGATGGAGACGTTGGTTGGGAGTAGGTATCGTGGACTACTGTATAGAGAGACGGGTCATAGCATGGTGCGCATGTGGTCGTGTTCGAACGCGACTGGGTTCAAAATGGCCGGCATGCAGGCGGTCCTATTCCGTCCACAGAGCTTCGGAAGGAAGGTTCGAATTCGGCGTAGGCGGCAAACGAAGACGGACTTGTTAAGTACCAAGAGCGCAGGCCGGGGTCCAAGGATTCCAGCCCAATGGTCGGTGGTCTGCATTCGTCCATCAATTGCAACGGCCATTCTTCTCCCTTTGGGTCTTGTACCACAAGGTAGGCACTCGAGGAATGGACAATGGGCGGGCTTCCGCCATTGACACAAGGTGGGCGTGGTTTTGGGGTGTCCTGCTATGCGAAATGGAAATGGAATAGACATGTGCTGGGTCTGAGACAAGGTCGCTCTGTGACACACGGGCAGGCCAGACACATCTCAGCTTGACAGCCAAACAGTCTGCAACAATGGCTTTCTAGAGGGTGGTCTCGATCTATATGGCAAGACAGTCATTAAGCTGCTCTATCTACCTACTGCTCCAACATTTGTTCTCTTCAAGAGCATCATCATTTCATTCCACGGCGTGATTCTCGCCCTCTCGGTCCACCCAGCCTGGTACATGACCTTCCAGTGACAGATCCAGTGCCCCCGCCTTCACTGCTACTCGGCTAGGGTACTTTCTAGGGATATTGGGACGTCATACTCTAGCGCCAAACGGCCCTCGATGGATTGCTGGAACCAGCCCGCCAATCCTACACTCGTGAAATAAGGTCAGGTATCCAGTAGGACAAATGGAAAAGGCAGGAGAGAGGGATGAACCGTAAGGTACCTTACGTCGTGTAAAGTAGACGACAGGCCCAGCCATCTCGTCACTTCTCAAATTGAGAGACCTTACCTCATTGCAGGTGTTCCCAAACCCCCTGGGGCAGGGCATGTGCTGAGGTGTTCCCCTTCCCCCGCCCAGAATCGGCACCAATACGGGCACCAGGCAGTCGGGGAAGTCATCCACATGTGCGGTGTGTGTGAGTGTGAGTGTGAGAGCAAGCGGGCGTAACTAATAGATAAATATACAGTCGCCCTCGAAATTGAACATTGCCTTATTTTACGCCGCGAAATCGCACCTCCCTTCCTCTCCATACCACACCATATCCTAGCATGTGCAACACTGGATCTTGATTACCTATCGATCCCTCTGTAAACAACCCCTCTATTTCCACCTTGGTGCCCATTTCCTCCAGGTCCTCTGAACAACCATCCCACTTTCTTGATCAGATCTTCCCACCCCGCCCCGCCGAGAATTCACCGCCGACTTCAACAAACACCCTTCCCCCCCGTTTGCTCATTCTCATCCCGCCACTCCTGAAATTTCCAACATCACTCGGAGCCACGACCGAGCCAAGAAGCCTTATCTTTCAACAGCACCCACCACCGCAACAGCCCCGAACCGATATCGAATCCCGCCCACCATGCCCGGCCCCGTAGATCCCAGTACCCCGACAGAGAACTCGTCGCCGCGGCACTCCCCGCGCATCGAGCTCCCGGAAGAAGACGCCAGCGCCTCCCCCCGTACAGACGGCCAGACCAGCCCAGGCCTCAGGAACAGCAAAGGATGGGACGGCAAGCTCAGAGTCCAGCGCACCGCTGTCCTCGCCAACCCAGAGGTCCTCTCCGACCCTGAATCCGACGACGAGAACGTCCTTCCGGGCGAAGAATTACCAGCTGACGAAGGCAAGTCTTCATTACCTGGCGCGCTCACTGCGCTGAGCTACAAGTGCGAGGCGAGACGTGTTGTATAGAAACTAACATACCTACCCCTCCCACAGATCTTCTTGACGGCGAAGACCCAGAAACAGACGAACTCATCGTCTCCCACGCCCGCGTCTCCTCCATCCCCGCCCTCCGCCTCGAACGCTTCCAAAAGGTAGTCCGCCTCTGCCTCCGCCAAAACTCGATTCAGTCCATCGACGGCCTCGCCGCCCTCGCGCCCACCCTCGAGGACCTCGACTTCTACGACAACCTCATCTCCCACATCCGCGGCCTCGACGACCTCGTCAACCTCACTTCACTCGACCTTAGCTTCAACAAGATCAAGCACATCAAGCGCGTAAACCACCTGGCCAAGCTCAAAGAGCTCTTCCTCGTCGCCAACAAGATCTCCACAATCGAAAACCTCGAAGGGCTCGATGACCTCACCTCGCTCGAGCTCGGCTCCAACCGCATCCGCGTCCTCCAGAACCTCGATTCCCTGAAGAAACTTGAGGAGCTTTGGGTCGCCAAGAACAAAATCACCGAGCTCACGGGGCTTGGCGGCCTCTCCAACCTTCGCCTCCTCAGCATCCAGTCCAACCGCATCCGCGACTTAGCGCCCTTGGCCGAGGTGCCAGGCCTCGAGGAGCTTTACATCTCCCACAACGCCCTCACCTCCCTCGCCGGTATCGAAAAGAACGAGAAGCTGCGCGTGCTCGACATCTCCAACAACGCTGTCGCGAGCGTAAAGGGCCTCGCGCCCCTCAAGAACCTCGAGGAGCTCTGGGCCAGCTACAACCAGATTGGCGACTTCAACGAGGTCGAGAAGGAGCTCAAGGACAAGGAACACCTGACGACAGTCTACTTTGAGGGCAACCCGCTACAGCTTAGAGGACCCGCGGTGTATCGCAACAAAGTCCGTCTGGCGTTGCCCCAACTATCCCAGATCGACGCAAGTGAGTACATTAGGAAAAACACCCATTACTGCGGAAAATTGTTTGCTGACAAATCGTTCCAGCCTTTGTCAAGACATCATAATTTTCAGGCACAGCGTTCTAGCATGAGACTTACGAGGCTGGCGTGGCGTTACAAAGGCGTTTGATTAGAAGATCTGGGTGCGAGGGCAGACATCAATGGACATATAAGGGCCTTTCTTCACCACACGAGATATTTCTCGGCACACACGCACACTCATACGCACCCAGCTATGCAGTTTGGTGAGCAAGAGTGCATATTGCCTGGTGTGATGCATCGTTCATGGGCGGGCGGCTTTTTCTGACTTTGGGCGTGTAAACGCTGCATGTCGCGGGCGAGCGGGATTTCAATCTGGCTTGGTCATGGCTTTCGTTGTATTTAAGCGGCAGATCATAGTCTTGCCGGGAGAGAGAGGGTATCTAGATACAATCGACGTACGTTGTACGTGGTTTGACACTTGTTGGACAGATTTCCCACGTACACCGCCAGTTGCAGACTACCAAGAGGCCGCTCTCATAGGGGTGGTATGGGTAGTTATGAAGTGCGATAAATCAGGTATATGGATGGATGGGATATGAGATACGATCCATTTAGCCAAAGATCCAAAGCTTCTCAGTGGGGAAATACTGATAGATCTGTTAGCCGACAATCGTAACACACGAGCATCTCAGTGATGAATAAACTTACGTTCGCGGGCTGGTTGAAGCGGGTCTTCCTGTCAAGGGAGCTGATCTTGTCGATCTCAGACTGCTCAAGGTCGAAGTCGGTGACGGACAGGTTCTGGGCAAGGACGTGCTTGCGGCTGGTCTTAGGGATGACAGCAAGACCGCGCTGGGTAGCCCAGCGGAGAAGCACCTGGGAAGGCTCCTTGTTGTGCTTCTTGGCGATGGCCGTGACAGTCGGCTCCTCGAAGAGAGGGACAAAGTCGGTGGCGTGCTCCATGTTGAACTCCTTGAAGGAGGCAGGGCCGAACGAAGAGTAGGCGGTGACGGCAATGCCCTCGTTGGCAGCCAGCTTGATCAGGTCAGGCTGGACCAGGTAGGGGTGGTGCTCGATCTGCAGTGTAGCAGGAGGAATCTTGGCGTAGCGGAGGAGGTCGTAGAGGAGCTGGCCCTGGAAGTTGGAGACACCGATGCTCTTGGAGAGCTTGTGCTCGACGAGGCTCTCCATGGCGGTCCAGGTCTCCTGGATGGAGGCCTTGGAGGGGCGGATCTCGGACTTGCCATCGTAGTGCCAGCCGGGAGGGTATCTGACGGAGGGGTCGACGTACTCGAGGGCGACGGGGAAGTGGATGAGGTAGAGGTCGAAATAGTCGACACCCCAGTCGGCGAGCTGCTTCTTAACGATGGGCTCTACGCGCTCGCCATCGTGGAAAGTGTTCCAGAGCTTGGAAACAATGAAGAGCTCCTCACGCTTGACGAGACCCTCCTTGATGGCGCGGGCAACACCCTGGCCACACTCGACTTCATTACCGTAGTCTGGATAATTGACAACATCAGTGACATGTTCTTCTTGTGGCAGTATTGCTTGTCATGGCGAATCAAAGTGTGTATGAATTGATTTGTCCGTGTATAATTCGGGGAATGCGGGAGTGTAGCCCCGAGTGTAAGTGGACAGCATTGGTAAGGACATTGAGGGGAGTGACGAGTGACAGGGCAGGTCGGGGGGGGGGGGGTGCGAATCCCGGCTGAAGTGCAGGGGTGGCTGCGGAGAGCTTTCCGGGTGAAGTTGTAGCGCATGGGGGAAAATCCCCATCGGTGCTCTGCAGAAATTCGCACCGATCATCCATAGTGGGGTTGAGGAGGGGTAGTTGGCTACGCGGGAAGAATTATGGAGGGGGAGAAATGAAGCATACCACCAACACCAGCATCAATGGCAGCGCGCAACGCGGTTTGTCCAAGAGAAACCTGTCCAATTGCTTCTTTGTTGCCACGCAGTTGCCGCCTGCCACTGAAGCTGGATTGGTTGTGCAGCAGTATTCTCCCTCTTGTTCTTGGTCTCACCACACCATTGACAGTGTATGCTCGTGCTTGTGGGTTGTTCACTTACCGCAGGCGCCGTCAAACAGACGGTATCCAGCCTTGATGGCCTCGTAGACGGTGTCGGCGGCAATGTCGTTGTCAACCTTCCACAGACCGAAGCCCACTTGGGGCATTTCAAAGCCGCTGTTCAGCTTGATGTTGGGGACGGCCATGATGGATGATAGCTGCCGTTCTTCTGGGGAGTAGAGTAGGACGACGAAAACAGGTTCGAGGGTATCAAGGTCAACGAAGCGTGGCAGAAGTTCAGAGAAAGAAGAGGAGAGGGAGAGAAGGGGAATGCGGACGGCGCTCGAGGTCAGGAAGAGGGACAATGTACGTATTTATAACCATGGTACGTCAGGTGCTCTGAGACGCGGTTGCCAGGCAATGTAGAACATTCGTCTGGCCGGGAAGGCAAGCTTGCTGAATCCTAGGGTAAGTAGACCAGTTCCGACTTCCTGGCTTTCCTCTGCCCGCGTCGATAGCCTCCACCTGTCCCCGGCCGGCTGCATGCTTTCAGACACCCCATGGTGCCGTCACCATACAGATTTGGGGCGACATCTAGGGCTCAAGAGGCTGGCGGGGTGAAAAGGGACCGATAGGATAAAAAGTGACACACAGATCGCCTTCCCCAGAGCCAACCAAACCAGCCAGGGGGTCCCCGCCGGAGGATAGAAAGCTAGCTGGTCGTTCCGAGCCCGTGACACGTCGACATTGGACGATGTGAAATATCCATAAGTGTAGTGGCTGGGTAATGTTACGGGCAGGAAGAGGCACCTCAGACGGAGAGGCGCGCGTGGATAAGCCGGCCGGGCTTCATGTGGAGATTGGGGGCTGCTACAGAATGACACGCGCCCATTTGTGCGTTTAAATCAGCCTGTGAGGACTTGAGCTACGGTCGACCCAGGAGACTTCCATTGGGGTAAATTGGAGTTCAAGCTTCCCGCTGCTGGCTGTCAAGGTCAGGGTCCCAGTTTGCAAAGTTTCGCGGGATGGAAGCCAAGATGCATGGGAATTGTGATTTTGGCAGCCCTTCCTTTGGGTTGGTCGAGGGCGGCTTTCCTGCTCTGCCACTGGTTCCCTTTGCCTCTACCTACTGAGGAACTGCGGCCAGCTGACGCTGTGCCTCCCTGTCACTCATATTAGTTCAGGATTACCGTATTGTGACAGATTTTCCGCAAGTGTCACTGTCCCCTCAGGTGTGCCTGTGTTCTGAATGAAAGGAGCTGCTTCTTCTCCTTCTTGATTCTCGCTTTCTCTTTCCATCGCAAGCGTAAGTATCCGCCTGTTCCTGGCCTGGACCTTCTCAACGAGCATCGCTGCTTACCCCAAAGGCCCGCACAAGGTGCTATTGTGGAGAATTGATTTCGCCGAGACCCGTTTTATTTTGCATTTAGCCTGAATGCTGTTCGGCGCGGCTAATTGGCTTCTCTTCTTCCATCGTCAACGGCTTGCTGGACTTCTATCCGCAGAATTTCACCAGCAGACCTTCACCCGCAGAGCCCGGCAGAGAAAACGTCTGTATGCTCCCGAGTTCCGATTAATCAACGCTACTGAGTACTACACAGCGCCTAGTACAGGCCGTCGCTCCCTCAATTGCTAACCACACCAATCATACATCTTCTTGGCCGCCACTCAGATGCCAGATCTCTGGGCTGCACGGTGGCTGGAGTCAGATAACACTACTTCACTACCTACTTCACACCAGCCTCGATCCGAATCTTCACGCGGAATGTCGCACATCCCGTTACCTCATTCAGTGCACCCTCGGTCCATTTGCCGGAGCGCTTCGTATCCACGTGGGTGGGCGCGTGGGGTCATTCTGGACCTGAGACCCTCTCTGCACCTCACTTCATCCGGGTGGATCCCACCATGAGATGAATCTGAGCCTCATCCCGCTGCTCTCTTGTCGACAGAACTGCATTTGCACCCGAAATGACCAAACAGAAGGCTCCACAATTTCTTGCTTTCAACTGTGACTATGTTCTCCCAAACCTTTGTCGATATCGTGGCCAGAATAAACAAGGAGTTTTACAATGGCCTTTGTCTCGTGGCCTCGATCGAGTGCCCGCGTCCAGATTGTTCTCTGACTTGGAAAGACTGGCAAAGCGGTATTGTTCGTTCTGCTAATAAATTTCTTGCGCGCCAGCGAAGACATAATTAACTAAGGGCTTTCAAACACTTTATTTCAAGTGACAGGGCATCTTAAGGCATTGACTGCTACGAAGAATGGCGCGCTCTCAAAGCCATCGCAAGTATGCGGTACACATTGTTCTCGAAGACAACCACTGGAATCACCTTGTTTCTTGCCTGCGTACCAGTCCTCCATTGAACGAATTATGAAGAAACCTTCGAGGGAAAACACATACATATACAATCGACTGTCACTGGCATATGAATTAAGAAAAAATGGAGACATATTCATCAAACACATCAGCATCATCATTCACACTTCCAACTTCTCAAGATTGAAGCAAATGGGCAGGCACCATCGCGAAACTATATTCAATCAAGCATCATCAGTGTGTCACAGAATCCTATTCATCAGGTCCAGGCAGCCATGAACAATAACGGCCCTCACCTTCCCCAGGCCGCGCAGCAGGCCCTGAGTCAAGCATGGGTAGAGAAGCAAAGGAGAATTAAGTTGGTGAATAGGATCACAGCAAGAATGGGTGCCGAGAGGGGTGAGCAATATCTCCAATACGACATCAACGGCAACGTCCGTCCTTATCGTTTCGGGTTTCCAACCCTACCCCCTTCCGACCCAAGGATCCATGGACCCAGTGTGAAGTACGCTTCCCGCTACTTCGACTCGACCCATCTGGATGAGGCCCAAGCCAAATACGGGGGTCAAAAGCATCCCAAGGGCTACAACATCCGTCTGAAACGTATTTTAGGGGCAGGGGGCTACGGGTTCGCAGCTCACATCACACACAAGAACCCCAAAACGGGCTTCAATACTGACTGCGTGATCAAGATTGAAAAGTCTCGTCACCATGGCAATTCGGCGCTGGCACGAGAGGAGAAAGCTCTCTGGGCAAGTGCTTCCCCGCTCTGGATGGTGCAGTCTTTTGAGTATCTTTCTAACGTGTTGCAGAAATTCGTAGGAGCACAACATATCCTGCAGATATCGGATATCACTCGAGAAATCCAAGCACAAAGGGCTGCTGACCTGACTGAGTACCAGAACAGCCACCCCCCTCCCCCAGCTGGGGCCAGGTTACCCGACCCAGAGATCCAAGACAAGAATTGGAGTCTCAAGAACTTTGAAAAACAACCCATTCGCAACTTTGTCATTCTCGAGAACGCCAATCTCGGTGACCTAGGCTTGTGGCTCAGCAAGTCTAGCCGTCTTGAAAAGCGTTGGCCTCAGAGAGCCATCTGGATGCTCTTCCAAAGTCGTAAGTCTATGAAACATTCTGCCTGATGACCTTTGGATAGTGTTATTGATTCTGTTCTGATAGTCGTTCTCGGTCTGGTTGGTATGGGTTACCCTCTGAGGGAACATTACGAAGCTTCGCATCCAGATTGGGAGTATCAGAAGCCAATTGACGAGGTATTTCCCGATGACCCAAAAGTCGAACTCCAAGAAACCGTGCACTTCGATCTTGACCCCAGAAATGGTAAGTCTATTGAGAACTCTGACTTTTGGGAACAAGGTGCTAACTTGCGCAGTTCTTTTGGCGAATAGATCCATGTTTCACGGCAACTTCCCGACTTTCAAGGTACATATAACCTCTCACTCATTTTCAAGAAGGTCGTACTAACAGTTTTCAGATTGCGGACTTCGGATTAACCGAGTTCTTCAGCGAGTACGAGAATTACCCCGGACACTTCAAGTAAGTTAATGCTCAAAGGACTGCTATGAGCTTGACGTAACTAATTTTTCTTTTTCTACCAACAGCAAGGAGTTTTTCTGGCACTGTCGTATTAGAGGAAAGCCCGTTTACTACGCACCCGTAAGTCACCCGTCACGTTGCGTGTATTCCGATCGCTTTTACTAATATGCACTGTCTAGGAACAATTTACCAGCGAGTGGGATCATGTGAATGACCTCATCGATGATGACGGCATCAATCACTTCCTGGCCAATGATGGAACGAAGCCGCCAGTTGCTGGCAACTACGGGATGCATACAAACATCTACCAGGTGGGCACCATTGTACGTTGACCGCTCTGACCTCCATTCTACCGTGTTATCCGAGACTAACAAGCTTCAACAGATCTGGTGCGCCATCACTCTCTGCTCATTCCAACAGGCTGCCATTCGTGTCCCTTACAGTGACGCTTGGGGACGAGACATCACCACCTACGGAGGCGCCCTGCAGAGTGCACAATTCAACAACGTTGATCCCGAGCTCACAGATCTGGTACAGAGATGCATGGCCCATAACCCCTCCGATCGCCCGAATCTGAGAGAGCTAGTCGCCACGATCAGCAATCGTCTCGCCAGGAATGACCTGGAGTCGGACGATGCTCTGGCCGCGTGGTCCCGGGACTTCTTCACAACCCCTCGTGTTCCCGGTGACGAACCCCCTCGAGTCAAGCGTGAACGCGAGGACGAAGGGGACGACGCGGAAGGCGATGCTGGAAGGGGCGCATCCCGGCGTGCGGTCGACGATGGCAATGGCCACCCCGTTGCACTGGACGTCCAGAGGGTGCAAGCGTGGCAACAAGGGGTCCTCGACGAGCCGCTGCTCCTCGACGTTTTCCAGCCACCGGTCCAGCCTCAGTCTGCACAGGGAGACAATATTCTTGGGCAATCATCTAACAACCGTCACGTCGTCGCCCCAGGCTACCCGGCTCTATCTCCGATGCCCATGATCAAGGAGGAACCTTCGGCGGCTGCACCTGTATTCGTCGGCCTCAACAACCAGTACAATCAACCTGCCGCCGTCAACCCGCCAGGCGGCTTCGACGCAAGACTCCACGGGGCGCAGCAGACGCAGTGGCAACAGCAGATGCCAGCCATGCAGCCCAACAACGTCGTCAATA
Organism: Colletotrichum acutatum; assembly: GCF_030867785.1. NCBI lineage: Eukaryota > Fungi > Ascomycota > Sordariomycetes > Glomerellales > Glomerellaceae > Colletotrichum > Colletotrichum acutatum. Next base: position 980,630 of record NW_026848995.1, read on the forward strand.
ACAACTACATGTTCAACTATGCCGCGCCCAATCCCATGATAAAGAACCCCAACCTAGAAGCTCAAGCAGGTCTAGCGGCGTAACGTCAGGCGCAGGCAATCCGGGGCGCAGGAGGAATTCCATGGAACGCGTATGCCCCGCCAGGTGAGCCCTTTCTTCATCAGCCAGTGCCAAATGTTCAACCCCCTCCGCCTGGAGCTATACAGCCTCAGTTTGCGCCGTCCGCTGATCCTAACCCATACGCCCAAGTCTGGCGTTTCAATTCTGTTCACCAGCAGCCTGCAGATCCTGCACCATATGCTCAAGTCGGGCGACTGGGTCTCACGCGGCAGGAGCAGCAGGAGCAGCAACAGTGGCAGCAACAGTGGCGACAGCGGCAGCAACAGCAAGAGCAACAGTGGTAGCAAGAGCAACAGTAACAGCAGTAGAATCGGTACATCCAGGAACCTGGCCCTTCTAGGCAGCCTCAAATGCAGATGCAGTCTCTTCTCCAGGATGCTCAGGAACACGACATTGGAGGTAACGACATGGATATCTTTGACGAGTTTGTCAATGACCCCGATGCCATGGACCAGAATTGAGTCCATGGAGCAGTGAGCTTGTGAGTTATAGTCGTCTGGTTTTGTCATTTCTCCCGCCTTTCATGAAGAACTGTAACGGATCTAGAGTAGTGAATGGCGCATGGCTTGAATGAAGATCAGAGGCGGTTGGTGCCGTCTTTGGTCTATAGGTAGGTACATGAATTTTTCAAAGAAGATTCGGGATTGAGAAATGGTATATAAAGAATGTTTCTTCACGAGGTGAACTGTTGGCTTATATGTTGTTAGATTTACAATTGCTTTTGGGGCCCTTGGCTTTGCTTGAAGCAGGCGTCTGGTGTTAGACAGTTGACATAAACAAAACGATACATATATGCATGCCATTTTGTAAAAGAAGGAACGTTGTTGCAATAAGATCACATCTCGTGTGTTCTCGGGAATATCTCATAATAAGGCTCTGTGGGTGGTTGATGACCCGAGCCATCGCCATCACCATGAACCCATGCATACTCTACCCTTATACTAAGCTATATATACTTGGGCTGGTTCATAGCAACTGGTGAGAGGATACCTTGCTCGGCGATCTTCTGCCAGGCGCTTCAACCATCGGCAGTCACCTCTAGGGACCTCTTATGTCTTCTCTCACTTGTCGCCACCCTTTGTGAACTGAATAAAACGATTACATCCAGTCAGGGTATAGCGACAGTCCAACGAAGGGAGCTCATCATCGGGGATCGGCGGGCCTCTCTGTTATTACACGCAGTCCTAATGCCATATATATGAGAGAACTGAGCAGGAAAGTCGAGAAGCTCAGGACCAGGGTCAGGGACAAGGGGGGAGTTCTGGTAGTTCTAGGGGTCATCGGCAGGGTCTCCCTCAGAGCTCGACTCAGAATCGTAGGAGAGTCGAAGAGGTTGACCTGGTTCAGCTGTCGGAAGGGTCCACGTCGACAAGGTCACCAATCGCGATTGGTAAGCAAGTTTCCTCGGTCCGAATGCTCACTCAAGTTCAAGTAATTCGCCCCTCTTAATGACGCTTTAACGTTCACGTATTCATCAACGGATACGGTGTTCGTGAAAGGAATTAATGAATAGAGAGGTGAAATTTTAGAGATAGACGACGTGATGTCAAACGCTACCTTTATAGTAAGATGGGGCAGGTATCGACAAGGCTCTCTTGCTACATTGGAGTACTACTGGGCAGACAGTCAAAGCTTTGGCTTGTGGGAAGAGACTACTGTCTGGCCGTAATCCTGCACTCATATTAAATAGGTGCCAGTTACTCATTCAGGTCCCACTTCCTTTGCCTAAGCGCCCAAAACAGGAAGGGACCGAGTTCAATGTACATAGTATATTAACTGAGTTACCGGGATATTTAACGTCCCAATGCATCGAGCTGTAACGTAGCAAGTGCAGCCGAGCCAATTCTTCGATGATCCTCGACGAGACCACACCTGCTGGTGCAATTCAGGCTTGCTGATGGAAGCCTCCTTTAAGCCGTTCTCGATTGCCTTCTGTACTCTTCTCATAAAGGGAATTCGAATACCGCAGTCCGTGGCTTCGCTTGGCCCGTGACGTATTCGTGATGGGCGAGGTAGCTGACGAGCAGGGGCTAAGAATAAGGTGGTGAAGAGAATCTATGTGGACGTGAGCATTGGATAGATTGAAAACGCACACCCACGGGCTCCTCATACGCATGGTTTAATTAATGAATTGTCGTGGACGGGTACACCACAGATAGCTACCAGAATAACGTAGCAGAGGTCATGCTCCGGGTCAAGCTTTGGCGGCTTCTTTAGGCACAAACACGTTGATGGGCTCCCTTTATACTAAAGATATTTTGCTCGAAACCTAGCCACTTATCAAAGGACTCGCTAGACCAGACGACAAGGCCATGTTTTGGACGTTGTCCTCTGGCTTAGGCTTTGACAACTTCTCAAGGATTAAACGCCCATGAGCTCGATCTTTTACCAAAAGCTTCCCCCCCATAGCCAGGTGAAGGTGATCATGGTCGTGTTATCACGACATCTCAGGCTTCGTCCTGCGCATCAGGCTTTGGCAACATCTTCAGGTCTAACACATTGATGGGCTCAGGATGCGTTGTAGCATTCCAGCCTGTGGGTATGAGATAGATGAAAGTATGCGCGGTCTTTTCATCACGGGATAATGAAAGAAATTGTAACACAAAAGAGATGTATCTTCCAATATTGGGTATCTTTTCAAAAGTCTAGCAGTAATGCCTATGCCATCCAAAACTCCTCTTGCTATGTACATCTCACAAAATGCAAAACCCAAACGCCGAAGCCCATGTAATCTTCAATGCAAAAGTACCGAATTTTCTTATGCCTGCCAATCTCTCCTCGCCTTCTGTTGCGAAGTCAGGTCGTAGTTGGCATATCTGCACTTACACTGCTCCTTCCCCGCCGCGACCGTGACAGCGTTGCCAGCTTTATCCTGGCACTCTGGGCCCCCTTTCTTGACCTGCACGATTTCTACTTGGCCGGGCCACGGTCCCCACTTGACGTTTCCATCAGTGCTTGTCGCGTTCGCCCCAGACGCAACAGTCCCGAGCGGCGTGGTCGTGTTGCGTCTCGTCCAGAGAGTTGCGCGGAAGGCCGTGTCGGAGAAAGTACAGGTCGCAGCGCGTCCGTCTTCGGTGATTGCCTCGGACGGGACCACGGTCCTTGGGAGGGAGAAATTGAAGATGAGACGCTCGTTGAGTGTGTTTCCTTCGAGCAGTACCATTGTCTGGTTTGTGAACTGCGGGGCAAAGGGGTTCGAGGAGGACGAGACCTGGTAGGTATAGGAGTTCTTCGGGGAGATTGTCCAGAAGAAGGATGCGAGAGAGTCGTTTGCGGATTGAGAGTAGTTTTGGTATGGGTAGCAGCGCCACGTCGATGGGTTGGCGGTGCACCCAGTATTGGACTCTAACAGAGCCGTGTTGAAGGCGAAAGAGCCAGATGGAAATAGGGTGGTTGAGTTCGTGGTGGTATCAGACGTTGTTGGAGGAGGTCTTGAGAAGTGTTAGTGGTGGTGCAAGTAGGTAAGAGATGAGAGATTACATACGGACTGCGCATTCCAACAGTCAGACCAGCCGACAAACCAACAATCAGACCAATTCCAAGAATAAGGGCAACTATCATGCGGTATCTGTTACCGCGGCGAGCGATCCAGGGTCCCTTCTTGCCCTTCTCCGCGGCTGATGATGGCCCTACAGGCGTAGTGATGGGAAGGAGCCGAGACTTGTCCTTGAGAGAATTCCTTGGAGAAAGCCTGGGTGTGGATGTGCCCGAGCTCGGACGGCTGCCATAGCTGCCTGCGCTGAGTAGGCTGCGCGTGCTCAGAGTGCTAAGGGTACTGTCGCGAGACGAGCTGCGAGAATAGGCCGGGGGAGGGTAGGACGGATGCGAGTTGATAGCTCGTGGTACTGGCGAGCGGCCGTAGTATTTCGGTTTCGTGCTGCGGCATGGCGGTGGTGGAGGAAGGGCAGCCATGTTTGGGTGTGTGACGGCGGGGAGTGAGTCGTCTTCAGCAATGACAGGCATGCGGCCAACGGATGAGAATGTGGTGCGGCTTGAGCCCGGAGAGAAGGGTGACTTGGGCATCTTGTCGTCGGGTCTAGATTATACGGCGATGATGTAGTTGGTTTCGATGTGCGACAGATTGTCTGTTGTTATGCAGGACTGGCAGTCGACGTAAGATTACTCTCAAGTCGCTGAAATGGGTGTACAACAACGAAATTATTGTAATGGCGTTACTCTCTGTCTCTTTTGCCTTGGCGTTGTCGAGTGCAGATGGCGTCCAATCTCAATTATGTAAAGTGGGCGTAAAGAGTGATATGAGTCGTGATTCTTAAGACAGAATGGGAGTCCACGGACTCGAGACTACCAAATTTCAAGAAACCGGGCTGATGAAATGTAAAGACGGACGCGGCTCACTGCACCAAGGATCTGGGTTTGTCAGGCAGTGCTGTCGAGATCTAGAGTGCTGGTGCCCGTTGAACGATCTCAGACATGCGGCTTCATATAAGACTCCAGAATGCCGGAAAAGTCGGCTTTCGAGAGTATCGCGTGGCAGCAGTCCTCGTTTGTTTTTCTCTGGCTGGCGATTCAGCTAACGTCCAAGGAACAAAGGATGTCGGACGGTTTACGGGGTGATGGTCAACGACCATGAACCGAGTCCCGGCAGACAAAGAACTGGTGCGGAGAGGGGGAACAAGAGCAAAGGATGCTACGTTTGAGAATTTGTGCCTTGAAAAGCTCGATTTAACAAGAAATGGAAGCCCACCCGTTTGTCGCAGTGTAAGCCACTCCTTGGCTCCGGACGATGAACGTCTTCGTCTAGATTCCCCCGAAAGGGGTCCTAATTCGTCGCATGGCAATTCCGAAGGGCTGAGCACACAACATGTGGGATCAAGGTGCACGATGCGTGGCAATCCCATGTACTTGCATTTCAGCTGGGTTCTGGTCCTTGCCCGTCTGGAAGCGTTTGCAGTCCGACGTGCTGCTCTGTGATCGACAACAGGAACGGCTTCTTTCCGAGCAAGGATCGCGGGCGCGATGTCACAGGGGTTCTCGATCTGGCAGGCTTTGGTGGAATGTCAGCGACGGTGGCCAGGCGGGTATGTTGATTTTCTCATCGACAATCCGATGCTAAGCAGTAGCGAACAAAACGGGGTGGTCGGGAAGCTGCACACATGCCGCCATGCTTTCACGGTTTGATGGAACGGCTGTAGAGAACAATGGGGTGGAGAGGAGTCGTCGACGTCGAGAATATCCTTTGGAAGTCCAGCTCGCGGCGGCCCAGCAAATAGTCTCGATGATAGCGTCAGTCTGGTCGAGCCATCATTGGTGGTTGGCGCCAGACTAAGACACCGCTAACCACTTCTAGCCATGGAAGACAAGGAAACTCACAAGAAGTTGTCAGGAACCACTCGACGGCGTCAAGCCACCAAAACTTAAGCCCAGGTGCCAGAAGGGGATGGGTAAACAGCACCAGAGCACCTCTGACCAGAGCCAGATTTTTTCGGGACCCTGATCTGTCAGCGTGGGTTTGTAGAAGTAGTGGTTTGAAAGCTCCAATCGACTGATAATTCAAGCCATCTATCCATAATATACAGTAGATTGAAATGTGGGAGTAGAAAATGCCGTGGGGGGCGGATAAAGAGGCTCAAAAAGATAGGAACCGAAATGGCGATCTGCGTCGTGTGCAGATGTGCAGATTGCGCAGTGACGAGAAACACCGTCGAATGAGGGGCACATGTAGAAAACTAGGATCGGTATTCAAGCCACTAATATCGAAGTTTCTATGAACAGGTTACAGATACTGGTATGATGGCTCTTACTCTTGTTCAACAATGACGCAAATCAACCTTCCCTCCCACATGTCCAGGTACTCCGTATATCCTATGTCGTATCCGTACAAAGCAGTGCAGATGAATCTTCCTACTTCAGGCATCACCCAAAATCTCTTGCGTTGAAGACAGCGACGCCGTCTCCTTGCCCTTTCCCTTGGAGGAGTCGCTCTCACTCTCGGCATAGGAAGGAGGATCCAGCTCGTCTCCGCCAGCCACCCACACCTTGGAAAGCTCTTCCTCGATTTCCTGGCGTCTTGCCTTCCAATTCTCGACCTGCTCAAGGCGTTCACGAAGGTCCTGGAGCTCCTTCTCGACCTGCATCTTCTCATGTTCTGTTCCGATTCTTTCAAACTCCCACTCATCGCCACGTTCTCCGCCTCCGAGAATGAGGTTGTACGTGTGATACTTTTTGAGCGATGCGCGTGTAGAAATGGTGATGAGAGCTGTGTCATGTCAGAAAATCTCTAGGACAAAGAATGATTTTTCAACTTACTGATTCCTTTCTCCTTGCACACTTCGTAGAGCAGGCCCTCGACATCTTGAGACACAGCGCTAGTACCCTCGTCAAGGATGGCGAATTGAGGCTCATGGTACAATACGCGGGCGAAACCCATGCGCTGTTTCTCTCCACCGCTAAGAACATCTTTCCATTCTTTACGGGTGTCCCAACCACCTTCACGATCGGGTAGGTAGCCAAGACGGGCATCCTCCAAAATGCGCTTCAAGTCGTCTTCAGACTTCCTCTTCTCGCGCATATCGTGATGCCCGTCAGGATAGATGACCTGGTCGCGCAACGTACCGATGCTGAGATAGGGTCGTTGCGGCAAGAACATGATGCCATCCTGACCAATATCCTTCGGACGACTGACGAGTCCTCTGTAGACTGGCCAAAGGCCAGCAAGAATGCGGGCAATAGACGTCTTACCGACACCGTTAGGGCCAGAGATCTAAGCGCGTCAGTACAATCTTTCCTCCGCTCTTAGAGAACTGATGACTCACCAGAAGATGCTCTCCTCGCCTGACAACCATTGAGAGGGAATCCATCAGCTCCTCACCACCGTTGGGCCATAATGATGGAGCAACGACAGGCACGTTCTCAAACCGAACACCGTCGAAACCCTTCTGGATGGTTCCCTGAACATCCGAAAGGGAGTAGAGTTCGTTTTGTTGTCCTCGCAAGAAATAAGCATCGGCGTGAACACGATGCAGAGTCGAAATCAAGGTGTAGACTCGGCTGGTGTAGCCGGCAAGCTCGGAGAGATCCTTGATGGAGTACATCATCCTTCCGCCAGCATCCGCAAGTGAAAGCATGAGACGCTTGTTCGTAATGAACTCCTTCATGCGCCCGCGCTCCCTGCTTCCCTTTGCAGCGTTTTCGGCCAGCTCAGCAGCGCCGCCCAGACCTCCCCATGCTGGAAGGAATACTGGTAATGAGGATAGAAGGTAGCCGTATGCACTCCAACTGTACTTGAGTATGAAATCCTCAAGCATGTTGTACCGAATCTTGAGCATGTAGATGCCCTCCATCCAATTCTTCAGAGACTTGAACTCCTTGTTGAGGAAAGTCTTTTCCATGTCGGCACCTCCGTAAAACGCGATCTCCTCGGCATTGGCGATTAGTCGTGCATGCAGCCCCCTAAAGTCTCCCTCCTTGCGGCCCTCAACTGCCTTTAGTTTGCCAAAAGGAGGCGAGAGCCGGCGCAGAATGCTTGCTGTTAGGAAGTAGTTGCTCAACAAGCCCGTTAGAGCCAGTGGGCCCAAAGAGCGGAATAGCTGGTAGTTGAAGACGCAAAGATCTACAAAGGGTTTGCCGAGTGATGAGTAGAGGTTCGCAGCGGCAGCACAGAATAGTGTCAAATCTTGCGTGATAAATTGATCCGCGCCCTGGCCGACGCCCCCATCCAGATTGGAAAGCTTATAGTAGTTGAGGTTGTTGTTCAGGTATAGATCGTGGATGTACCGAGTAAGGCGGGTTCTAAAGGCAATGGACACCTTGGATTCGAGGAATTTGATCATCGCATTCGTGTATGACGCAAAACCGCCGAGACCACACCACTTTGAAATTCATTAGCATTGGTTGAGGGCGTAATGGCTGGAGGCTTTGAAACACTACTCACCTTGACTAGTCCCCAGAGGAATGCCTTCCCTTGTCCAGCAACCAGATCCCGCACAATCTCACCGTCAAGTCGAGCGACCACGAGGGAAAGGTAGGTGCGAAGCATCAAGAAAACGCTGTGACTCAAAAGCAGCCCAGCTTCTTTACTCGACCATCTCGGGATCATGATACTCATGAGGCTGAGGAACTGATGTAGGAATGCCAGGTTCAAGCCCGGCTTCGTCTGCGCTGAGGGAACGGTTCCGTCGCCGAGGCCAGATACCCGCGGAGGGTTGAGGAAGAGCCGGCGATGCGCCTCAAAGGTCAGCGGCTTTGTGGTCTGAATGACAACCTTGGAGGTTCCATCCTTGTATGGGACGTAAATCGTACGTGATCCATCCTTATTGTGCAGCCACGAGTTCGTACGGACAAGTTTGCGGCCCTGTTCCTTTTCCTCACGCCTTTGCCTCCACCAGCGTCTGCCTCCAGCCGCGCTGAGGACTATGGATGCGGCGAGGGCAAGTGTTCCGAGCAGTCGGGTCGTACGAGAAGTACTTCGGAGGCGATTGCGAATCAGTGTCGTATACTTCTCGAAGAAGGCGGCGAGAGCCTCCTCTGCGGCCGACTGGCGGAGTGTCGATTGTTCTGCCATGGCAATGGCAGTAGGAAGTGAAGATTGTCTTTCAAGACTTGCGACGTCCGCAGGCTCGCCACAATCAAGGTGCTACTACAGATGCGCAGCCATCACAGGGCGAAAACGAATGAGAGGTGCGAGCTGAGAGGTGCTAGGCTAAAGGAACGCGATTGATGCTCTGTCTCGTGATCGCTGTTGAACCGTTCTGGCTTTGTGTCTATGATGATCGTGAGGTGGTGAGGTAGTTCGAAATGGCTCAAGAAAAGCACGTGGTCGCATTAGCAGGCTGAGTCGTTTGTTGTTGGAGAAGCGGCGAGTTTGGGGAGCAGACGCTGGCTCGTGATCGCATTACGACATGTGAATGCCGGCGGGCAGTGGAGTTCCGAGGCACCCAGCACCCGAAGCGGTGGATAACTTGGGGAAAGCTGCGGGCGGACAGGTTCACGCTCCTCGGGGCTCTCCAGAGTCTCCACTAAGAATGGGGATCGTGCCGCTGAGAGCCCGAGACACCTGGGCCTGTGAGTGGTTGATTCCGGCGAGAATGACACTAACCTTATAGGATCTGGAGGGATGGAGCCAATGACATACCAGACGATAAACCCCAGCTTCTCGTCACATGATGCACCTTTTGAACTCGAACTTGAGGGGTCTGGGGTAGGTACCGTTGTACCTTGGCAGCTTGGGTACCTTGGCTGCGCTTGGTTGTATGGTTGATAAACCTGAGTTTCGACGAGGCATTCTTCTATGCGATGAATTTGAACCGTGCCAAGCTGCGATATAGCTGGAAAAATTCAAGACTATAGACTAGACTAGCAGTACTGGCGAGAACGGCGATTTCTATTTGTCCTGGTTTCCCAAGTTACCTGGATACAGACGTGTCGAGTTTCTGGGGAGGGGACCGTGGTCTGGGAAAGCAAGCCTGCATTGATTCCTCTCTTGATCTGTTTACAGGGCACCGCACGCAGCATCACTTCCTGCCTCTTACTCCACCCATCGCCTGGCAGGCACTCCCTCTTTGCATACACTCCAGACTTTTGAAGTAGGCAATAAAGGGACAGACGGCTGCCTCGAGGGCCCTGGCAATGGTAGTCAGTCCCTACCTTCCTGAAGCAATGACCAAATGGTCTGTTTTGGCAGGACAAAACGCATTATTGCCGTAACTCAAGTCGACTAACGTTACCTGGTAAAACAACATTCTATCATCACAAGATAGCTCCCTCCAGCCATTGATTTTCACATACAGGCTTGATTATACCGGCTTAATCAAGGGCATCGTCGAAACGAACTATATCAAGCCTCGACATAAACAACTTTAGCAAGCCCGCACATGCGCAATACGTGTGCAACGACATGGAGAACCGACGATTCCCAGAGAACTGTACATGTTTTCTGGAGCGCGACATCGCCAACAAGATCTTGTCCAAAGCGGAGCAAGCCGATGTCGTTCAGACCATCCAGCGCTTGTATAATGCTGGAGCCCCCCTCTTCGACAGAACACACATCCTCTACCTTGAAGAAGCGATCCGGGGAAGATATGAACACGTGAACTTGGGCGGGATGGACGGAAGCGCGTCTGTTTCGGCGGCTGATTGGAATTCCTAGGGGGAACAGTAGGCCAAACCACAACACGTCTGCAGCATCATGAGTAACTAACTCCACGAATGCCAGATACGAGCCAAGAATCGGCTTCCGTACCATCCAAAAGATGATCAATGGAGTTCCTCCCGATGGCCGAATGCGCACCTGGGGAGCCTTCAGCGCCTATCGTGTCGCCTGTTTCCCTAGACACACGGCACCATTTTCTCAAGACTTCTTGTCGAAAAGCCATCAACTGTGGGCATTGTATCAAGACCTATGGAAGCAAAGTCCAACCTGTTTAACCCTTATGTTACTGTTGGACCGGCTACCGCCACACATTCAAGTAACAAAGATTGTATGCTTTGGTCTTGGCGCGCTCTTGCCAAATGTCTGTCGGACGTGTCAGGACTGCCAGCGTAGTCCTGATTGCCAGGCACATAGGTCAATAAGGTCGAGGACTTTTACACAACATGCCGCTGCTGTCAGCATGATGCAAAAGTTGCGTCAGCAAACTCCCCATCTAGCATTCTACTCACAGGAGCCAGAATATTCTCCAGAATGCAGAGTTATTTTAAATCAAATGGGCATCCGTGTTCTTGATGGACACAGGGGTTTCCTCGAAGTTGACGACAAGACACTTGTTTTTTCGATCAAACCGGCCGTTCCCGTCAAGCAAATCATCACTGAGTTGGCAAGGCCAGCGATGATAATCTGGGATGCTTTGGGTGGTGATGAGAGGAACGATGATGAAAGGGACCCAGACAAGTGGCAGTTGCTGACTCAAAATAGTAGTCGATTGTGGCACAGGTAAGTTTGATCAACAACTGCATTGAAATTTCGAGGAAAGCTGATTGATTTTCTTAGTCCCTTTGGAGTCGACCCTGATTCATCACGGACGAGGAAAATGTTGGGCGAGGAATACGTCGCGTGTCCGTTTCTCGGAGACAGGCTGAACTTTGGACAGCTCGATATCCATATACGACGGTCAGCCATTGACATACTGGGTGGTAATGCTCCCCAGACGCCCTCCTCCGAGATTTCATCTGCTCTACCTTGAGTGAACGACGCTCGTCGAAGCATAAAAGAAGCACCGCAGCGAGTGCGGCTCACTGAGGGAGGCTTTTATAAGAGGAAACTTAGGAATAGAGTGCCTGTAACAGCTCGAAGACGGTGAGAGGAGAAGAAGTTGGCTCTTGGTGGGTTAGACTGGTGGTTGTTGTCGATACAGCACGGTATCATTGTACACTTAGACTTTGAGTGGAGGAATGGCTTTGGGCTGAGTAGCCAAGAACAGAAGATATCAACACCCTCCACTGGACTTTCCAACTTCATGTTGTTGTTCGTCAGCGTGAGGGCTGTGCGGTTGGTGGGACAAGTGAATGGAGTAGCAGAATGTCGGCTGCGGAGTCCTTGGGGAAAGTTGGGGATTGTGCTCAAATCACCATTCCGCAACTGCCCATTATCGTGCATGAGCTTTCGGTACCATGCTATAGGAACGCTAGCTTTCCTTGCTGAAAAGAGAATCACCAAGTAGCAGTGCAAGTATTCCGAAAGGGAAAACAAACCATCAACGTCCGTGGGCCTTTCCTCTGTAATTCCTGGCGTGCGTGTCTTATCGAGACGATTGTCAACTGTGTCAATTGGAACTTGGCTCAGCCGTTCTCTGCACAATGACATAATAGAAGCGGGAGGCATTGAACGAAAAAAAGCAAGTTCGTTCCCGTGGGTAGACAGTCTCCTTGGGACTCAAGTAAGGGACACACATATACACTTGCGGCCAGTCAATATGGGTTGCCATGTTTCATTCGAATAATTAAAGTCGAAGAGACAGCAGTGTATCCGTACCTAACACCCTGCCGGGAAAAGATGTAAGAAGGTTAAAATGCCCGTCTGCAGACTGCCAGACACACACGGGGAGTCCACGAAAGGAGGAGGCTCACCCCCCGCACAATACCTCGAGAGCATTTTGCATTGAATGGCAAGTTTACTCGTACAACCGGCGGCACGGCAATGGTGGGGCCCACACACCGTCCCGAAGCCGCCGGCGTTGGTGCACCACCCCCATGAGCCTCCGCCACACGAGCCTCTTTTTGGTTCAGGTATGTTCAGCTTGTTTGCTCCGGAAGAGGCTTGCCTATGTGCCTGTGTGTCTTGGAGTACCTCGAGTATGCAGGTAGGTACGATTCACGGTGGTGGTGGTGGTGGTGTCCTGGACTTTGGCCAATGCCTTTTGGGTTCTGGAACCTCTGACGCTTGTTTCTATGGAGTCTGGGGGAAGGAAAGCAAAGGCAAGGAAATAGAAAAGCTCAAGACTCTAAGCAGTCTGTCATCCCATGTTTACGCGCGGCGGGGAGATGCATGCCGAGACCGTTTCCGGTCAATGCAGATGCACCGTGTATGTGTCTTGTTTCCTTTTTCACACTCTTTTCTTCCTTGGGAAAATACAACGCTTCGGGAAACGTTGTCTGGTGACTAGGGGTTACTCTGGTGGTTTGGCCAGCAGGGGAGGCGATGAAGACTAGAGGATGGGAAAAGCTGCTCAACGGATGAACGTGGGGATTAGATACGGAGAAACACGTCTCTCGACTCTGAGAACCTGGAAGAGATCTCAGAGAAAGAGAGAGAGAGAGAGGAAGAACAATTTGCGGATTGCAACTTTTGCGGTGGAACCGACTGGCACAGAATCCGGCGCGAAGACATCCACGTTGGGAAAACGTTGCTTTGGGGACCTTTCGGGGGGTCATCCCGGTGTGATTTCTTGTCAAAGGTCCCCAGGTCGCAGCGGGTGCGGAATCGGGAAGCCCTTCCCCTGGCGGCGGTATTTCCCTCTTTTGCATGAGAACACCCCTGCTGCGCGGTGCGTGAGTGGTTCGAAGCCTGCGTCCTGCATGCCGTCCGGCGTCCAGTGCCTTGGAAAGCTGGGACTCTTCCTTTTATTTGTTCAGTTCACTTTTTTGGCGTCAATGTGGGATGGGGATGCATGAGAAAAAAGGCAGATGGCCAAGGTTGGTGGTACGGAGTACCTTGGTGTCCGTACTGTATGCGAGTGTGTGAATGAGTGAGTGAGCACTGAGTGTGAGTATGAGTGTACCTGCCCAACCAGATCCGTCACTCAATCGGGCGGTAACATGGCCAATGAGGATAGAGCAGTCCAGGGATGAGTTTGCCTGGGATGTCTGGATCTTGCCCCCATAAGCTTGTACGCATGCTGGTTGGTCGGGGACGTTCTTTGCGGCTGTGAATCGGTACGGGGTGATGGTTCTGGAATGTCTGGGATGCTTTTCGATGAGCGCTTGAGAGAGTGAAGTGATTGTCCAACCGTCATCGCGAGGCTTGCGAGGGGGGCGAGCTTTTGGGGGAGGTTTTGGTAGGACGACGGGAGTGAGCAAGAAGTAAGGTGGTGGTGTTTCTACCTAGCTTAGCTGCGTAAGGGTTCGGGAGCCCATTTCGCTGAGAAAAGGTATCCTCAATCCCATACGAGCACTCACTCTCACTCAGATGAAATTCTCAACTCTGTGTGCAACAATAGCATGCGCGGGGAATATCAGACGGAAGGCGACATGGATGAGGCAAACTCCAACCGCCCAATATTCTCATGCGCTAAGCAAATGGCAGCTGGCATCCGCCCAGCAGTGCTTCGAGCTCTCTGTCTCTGTACTTCATACCCTGGGCTCTGGAGTCTGCAGTCTGAAAGCCCCCCCGCCCACTCATCTTAGAAGAGCTCCCCGTCTGCTACCCGCATCAGAAAAGGTGGAGGGGGGTGCTGGGGCCATTGGGGGGCTAGCAGATGGAAGGTGGTGTCGCGCATCGGGACGAGGACGAGACTGTCTTTTTTTTTTCCCTCCCCGTCTTTGCCTTTTACGCAGTATTCCAATTGTCTTATTTGATGGGGGACCCGGGCGGCGCACGCATTAAAGGAGAACGGCCGCCCGGCTGAGTTTACCCTGCACTGGTCCGGCGTTAGACCAGACTACTCCCCCGAAGGCCCTAAGTAGGAGACGACGGCGGCGGCAGCACCCACTTTGCGCTTGGCACTTGCGCGCGGTGCTTACTCTGGAAGCTAATTCAAGCAAGGCAGGCGGCACCTTGAGGCGTCAGACGTGGTAGGTAGAGTAATAAGCCAGGAGGCATCTGATGCGACGACGGGGGCAAGCAAGACTCATGGATATTCTTCCGTAGGCAACAGACTCAGGTTGTGGACAGTGAGACTCAGGCTCAGTCAGACAAAATCCCCTCAGAATGTCTTTCTCTGTGAAGGCGATGGAGCATGGAACGAGTTCGGATAGGCGTGCCAGGGATGTTGTTCTTCTCTTTAGCTCACAGACCGGGTTGTGGGTTTTCTGATGTTTCTGTCGTCGTTGGAATTGTTCCTGGGCACTGGGGGCGTAATTTATGGGTCCTCTCTTTGCTTGCAAGTTGCTTGTGCTATCTGTCGTTTGTGTGTCTGCTCTTGGAGAAAGAGTTAGTTGAACTGTGAGAAAACGAAATGACGGCACTGGGATGCCGAGTGATGGGCTCAACAAAGAGCCAAGGACACGAGGTAATCTCTCTGACAAACACAGCTTCTTTGACGGTGCCCGAGGAAATTTTCCAGGAACGGCTACCGCGCGAGTGCCAGTGCCAGCAGTGCCAGCAGTGCCAGCAGCTCCGAAGCTCTGCTCGACTCGACTCGACTCGACTCGACACCCTGGATTCCACGATCCAGGTATATCGTATCAGCGAAGGTTGAAGACGAGACTTGTACTGGTGCATCTAGCATTAGCTGAATAGCTTCCCAAAGCGAATGGCAGACCCATCGGCCAAGGTCCAAGAGGGTATCGCGGTCGCCCATCTCACTTTACGAATTGGACCAATTCAGGCTCTAGCTCCTTGCGAAGCGTGTGATGGGCCGGGATGGACTCTGCTTGTGTTCCCACCATGGAGATTTCTGTAATATGAGCTTGGCGGCACGGCAATGGGAGAGAAATGGGAGATGAGACATGGCGTCTGATGCGGCGCGATAGTCGTCTGGTGCAGGGCACAGTGCGGATCCACTCACGTGGTCAGTGCAGGTAGGAGGATCCAGTGGATCCACTTTCAATCTCGAGGCAGGAAAGACGTCACTCGGACTCACTTCCTGCCATTCTCATCCATGTCAATTTGGCCCGAGATGCATTGATTAGGTACTGCGTACATTACTGTACAGTAGGTATCCTTTGCACAAGCTTCAACAGTATCAATATGTCTTGTCAACTGTGATCTTTGGGAACCCCCTATCGCACCCCATCTCTCGAGCCCGGTCTCTTCTTAACCAGGACGGGACGGGCTAATCTCACCGGGAAATCCACCCATACACCCTTCCAGGCCTCTTGATCTCTCTCTCGGTGGGCGCTCTCTGTTGTAATTGTATCCATTAGCTCGTTACTGTTCGTAGCCCCCCCGGTCTCTCCCTCTTCCATGATCCATCCTCTCTCTCTTTTTCTCTTCGTCTCCCAGTCTCCGTTCCCTTGAAGCTGCGGCCCCCCCCAGCTTCATCTGCACCTGTAGACACGGGCCAGCCCCTGGCCCTCCCAGTAGACCCCATCCAAGTGTTGCTTTCAAAGGCAAATCATCTCGCTTGTGCCTTTCACGCTCTTTCAGCCTCTGATACGTCGTCCTCTTGAGTCTTGCCCATCTTCCTCACTTCTCACCACACCCCGGGCCCTTGGCTGCCATCTGCTCTCTTCCTCTTCCTCTCGCCGCCGACGCCTTGTCTTTCTACTGGCCATTTGGGTTATTAGCTTTGCTTTTTTGGCTCTGCTGCTCTCTTGCTCTCGTTCTTCCTCTCTTGCTCTCGCTTACCCTTTCTCTCACTCTCCCGTCTCTCCCATCCATCCATCCTCTCTTTCACTAACCCCCCTCCCCCCCCCCGATTTTCCAATCTCCTTGCACGCTTTGCCGTTGCTCCATTCTTCGTACCTCGTCCTCTTTCACGCATCATCAAACTCGCCAAACTCGTCGTTTCCGACCTCTTCGGCCGGCCTCGTCCCCCAAAGCAAAAAAAAAAAAAAACATTCGAGCGATATCCGATATCTATCTCTTCTTTTTTCTCTTTCCAAAAAGGCCAACCTATTCACTTGTTACCAGCGAACCTTAATTTCTTCCGCGACGTACCTTGCTATTCCCTGCAACCGCTCGCTCGCTTTCTTCTCGCCCACTTTTTTCCCATCTGATTCGAGCACTACCACCGCCAACCATTACGACCTTGCCTTGGGACCGTCTCCAACTGACACTGGCCGCCGTAAACCATTGCCCCCCCAGGCCCAGCCACTTTGCCTCGCCCACCTAGTCATTCCATTGGCGCCGCTTCTTGCGCGACTGAGCCCAAACCATCTTCCATTCTCCGCGTTCGACCGACAACCTCACCGGGACGTCGCCTTTCCTCCTCTTCCATTCCATCCATCGCCCACCCGCGTCGATCTTTTACTTTCCGACAATTTTCCTTCACCTCGGACCGCGTGAAGAGCTTTGCGAATCGGCCTTTTACGGCCGACAACAGCTCACTTAAGGGGTTGAGGATTCTGGGAAGGCTTGCCGGTCCCCAAGAAGAAAGGAGGTGAGTGACGACACTACATGTTCAACTCTGCTTGAGCCCCCGACGCACCCTATCCGCCATCAATCTCGTGCTCGCGCGACACACCGCCTCACCGAGGGAAGAGGCATGTTTGCTCGTCTGTTGGTCCTGACCCACGTTCACGCGCACCGCTTGCTCCGTCTCGGACGCCCACAAGTCGACAAACACGACCTCGGTCATGTCTTAGACCTTGGAATGAGAGGCAGAGGCGGTAGTGTCATGATTGATCTAAATGCGCCCACTGGTGCTCGCCAGCCCCTCCTGGGCATCGTCGCTTGATTCATACAGAACCGTTGGTCTTGCTTTGAACGTCTTAGCTAATCACCTCCCTGCTCTAGCTCGACAGCATCATGTCCGAGAGACCACAACCATCCAACCCAGACGAAATCACACCACAGATTCAGCAAAACGGCCAGTCGAGTCAAGAAATGTCCAAGGAAAAGGTGCTTCTGGCGCCAGAGGAGGGTGGAAATTCAAAGAAGGGTAGGGGCTTCCTGCATGTACCGTCTCGGTCTTCCTCGCAGCGCAATCAATCCTCTCCGACGTCGACAGGGCTGAGCGGAGCAACAGTCAGCGATTCGAGAAACAGCATCGGCGGACGTTCGAAGGAGTCCAAGGGTAGTTTTCTAGGACGCCATCGAAATGGCAGCGTCGGCAGCCACAGATCCGGCATCGAAACCGAACCTACCAACACCCCCGGCAACACGCAACCGAATTCTCCCGTGAACCCCCCTCAGAAGAAGAAGAAAGGAGGGCTTTTCGCCCTTCTTGGGTGCTGCGGTGTCCCCGATAACGCGAACGCGATTGAGAACGGCGACGACGCCGTCCACAAGCTCGACAAGCTGCCCGCGAGACCAACGACCGCCAAGTCTCGACAGCCCACCCCGCAGGACCAACAACCCCCTTCGAACAAGCCGCAAATCCAGGAGAAGCAGCCGCAGCCCGAGCAGCCAATGACGGCAACCGAAAACAAAGGCAAGCGTGTGTCTGGAGCAACCACTGCCGACGATTCTACTGTTGGCGGAGAAGCTGGCGAATCCAAGCAAAACGTCGTCAGCAACGCCGGAGCTAGTAGTGCTGCACCCGCCATTACGGTAGAGTCGACCACTGGAGAGAAGACCAAGGAGGCGCCAGTGCTGGAAGCAGACAAGAAGGATGCCGAGGGAGACGAGGCGATGCCCGATGCGACTCCCGAGCCCGAAGAGAAGCACCAAATACCGCCCCCGGTAGAAGATGCGCCGACTAGCCAGCAGCTGCCGCCCCCTCCTCCGAACCCGCCAGTATCAGCTCCTATCGATGAGGCCATTCCAGAGCAAAAGTTCTTGCTGCCACCCATTGCACCTGAGTTCAAGGGCAAGAAATGTCTCGTGCTCGATCTGGACGAGACCTTGGTCCACAGTTCATTCAAGGTAAACATTGAAGCTGACTTTTGGCCCTATCCCACAAAATTGCTCACAAATCTGCAGATTCTCCACCAAGCTGATTTCACTATTCCCGTCGAAATCGAGGGCAATTATCATAATGTCTATGTTATCAAGAGACCAGGTGTGGATCAGTTTATGAAGCGCGTTGGCGAGCTATACGAAGTGGTGGTCTTTACTGCGTCAGTCTCAAAGGTAAGGCCGTCCTTCTGACCCAATCACTTGATTCTGTATGCTGATCCATCTAAAGTACGGCGACCCGCTGCTAGACCAGCTCGATATCCATAAGGTCGTTCACCACAGGCTTTTCCGCGAGAGCTGCTACAATCACCAAGGAAACTACGTCAAGGATCTTTCCCAGGTAGGAAGAGACTTGAAGGACACCATCATCATCGACAACTCTCCCACGTCGTACATTTTCCATCCCCAGCACGCCGTTCCCATTAGCAGTTGGTTTTCAGACGCGCACGATAATGAGCTGCTGGACTTGATTCCCGTTCTAGAAGACCTCGCAAAGTCGGATGTCCAGGACGTCAGCCTGGTTCTCGACGTTACACTTTGAAGCTAAAGATACCAATTTCTTTTCTTCGTTCATCACCTCCGAAGAAAATTTGCAGGACCGCGTGTCCCATCATAGCGGCAGGCGTTTGGGTTGAGATGGTTCATTTCCAGCAGGTGTAGATGTATCACTGTCTAATCTTACCTTATAATGAGCATGGTGGAGGTACCAGACCACTGAGCCAGCTCACGGTGGCTTTCACGCAGCAAAGCTCGATGGCCGCATTTCAAAGGACCGCGAGGATGACAATTTCCATCAAAGAACCTCGGGATCGGAAAGGGCAAAAGCAAGAAGGCAGGGCACTTTGGAGCTTGGGATGGCCGAACTGGGGCAGCTGGGGCATTTCTGTCACCTGGTGCTTCTTCGTCGGCATTGTTCGAATAATGCGGTTGAGGAACCCAACGAAAGATACCTGTCTGTCGAAGGTCAGTGATCATGAAGAACAAAAAGGCGGCTAGGGATACCATGGGTCCTCGTGTTGGAATCTGAGGGGGTTGATGCCCTCTACGTGGCAGGATTTTGTGTTCCCTTTGTTCATTTTCTATGTCTGAATAGTACCCTCCACCACCACTAACACTACCCCCATACTACCACCTTTCTCCGGGAGTCTGCAAGCAGACATTTCATCTTCCTGCGTTTATAGCCGGCAATTGTCGATAAGGAGAGCGCTGTTGCAGGAAAGCGTTGCGTTGTGTTGTATTTCACCATGTGCTGCATAAGCTAGCGCCGTCAGATGGAAGCCTTCCGCTGCAGAACGCGGCTGCTTCCTAGATATACAGTACCCTCAAATTCGATTGAAAGCATTCACAAGGTTATCAGTATATAACTGTATTTTTCTAAAGGACGGAGTGAAAGGGGGGGAAAGCATGTGCAACGACGAATTACCGCATCTGCATCTCGCAATGTTAGGATGACCATGTATGCCATAGCCTCAGGTGGTAAACTTGACTGGTCGTTCCAGGATTAGGGGCCCAGTGGAGTTTCTGGGAGCCGCTAGCCCGCTATGCTGAGCAGCCACCCATTAAGGTATGTTCGCCGCCCCAGGGGGGTCTGGAACGTCGGGTCGGAAAATCCCCTGGGCGGCGCCCAGCTGGTCCCTTTTCCAAAACTGTGGCCTCAACTCTGCCACTTTTGAGCGCGGTGCACCCCCGACCCTCTAGAGAGCTTGAGTTCCCATCATCACGCCCTCCCGACCGACCATCCACATCCCACACCACCCTCTCCGATCTTCGATTCTGCTACCCGCGTCGACTCTTTCGAACGAATTCTCCTGGTTTCCGAGTATCCTGCAGCGATCTTGGATCTTGTCACTCATCACACTCCTTCACAATGGTTAGTTATTTTACTTTCGACGGCAATGGCCAGGCTGGCCCCTTCAAGCTCCCCCTTGCCGAATTGCATGTCGTGGCTTTACTCTGCCATGTCGCACGCGACTCTCTGGGGTATTGAGGACCAGACGCGAACATTGGAGTCTGCGCTTGGTTATAATCAGTCAATGAGCGCGCGCCACGGTCGCGAGACCTACAGATGAAGCTGAATAGGAGCAAACCGCTAATGTTGGAATCGTGGCATTGCAGTCTTCCCCTCGCCCTTCCTCGCCCGTTAACGGAGCCGGCGCCGCCGCTTCTGGCGCCAGCGTCGCGCGTCCTTCCTCGCCTACTCCCCCCGGTGGTCCCAGAACTGCCATCCGTCGCCGCGCGGCTGCCGACCAGAAGGAGAAGATTGCGAATGCGCGGCCGAACAGCACGAGAGCTGCCGGTGCTGGCGGTAGCAGCAGCACCATGCTGAGTACGCTCCCATCCCCATGATGTGTCTTTAATTCTTCAGTGATGGCGTGGGAGATGTTGGCGAAGTGGCTGGAACGAAGGAGAATTGGAGACGAAGAAGCTCAATTGGTTCCAAGAATATGGATGCTAACGTTTGGGTCATGCAGGACTCTACACCGACGAGTCTCCCGGCCTCAAGGTCGACCCTGTTGTTGTCCTTGTTCTTTCCCTTGTTTTCATTTTCAGCGTTGTCGCCCTTCACAGTAAGTTTGACCCATGAATTCGTCACTCCTCGAATTGAGCAGTCAGCTGACCCAACGGCGCGACAGTCATTGCCAAGCTCACCCGCAAGTTCTCCTCTTAAGCGACTTGTGACAATTAGGAGAGATGCAAAAGCTAGCCGTGGTTAGAGCTCGCACAGCTATGTGAGGAATCGCAAAAGCAAGGGTGATGCTGCCATAACCCAGACCAAAGGGATACCACTGCGACGAGAAGGAAAGGTGGGCGTGTCTACAAAGGCACAGACTGCTTTTGGGATATGCGAGGAGTGGCATCTGACATCAAAAGATAACACAAAAGCAACCTTTTGACGATAATGGACAGTGGAGTGCCTACCTGTGCTTGAGAGGGGGAGCACTTTTGTCGATGAGGCAGAGAGCATGATTGATGCGCGCCGCTGTGTTATATTATACCTCTTTTTACATTTTATTACGCTTCTAGTCTAGATAGTCCAACATGACCTCTGGAACCCAATGTTGTGCTATTTCTGAAAAAGGGCGGCGCTTGTCTCTCGTAGAAGTTGTAGTCTTTGAATCTTGGCCGCACCGGAAATCTCAAAGTTCCAGCAAGTTCCACTTCCAGCTGGTACTGACTACTCTTGTGGCGACCCTGAGCTCGATGGGAAGGTGACTGCCCAGGCGAGAAGCTCGATCCACCGTCCCACAATGGCGACTTGAGAGGTGGAGGCTATTGATTTATGGTTTAGAGTTGACGAATTACTCTCGAAGATGCAATCAGGAGGCTTCCTAAAGCACCAACTGTTCGGAGGAACTTTATACAGAAAATGAAGTCTTCCTGTGTCCTGAGTTAGCAGGAATGGAGCTTAGTTCAATAGCTGTTCAACTAGTGTCGCATGGGGGCACGTGAGAGGAAGCCAGTATCCGAACTCATTTTGGGAGGTGACCAGAGACGTTCCGGGTCCGCGTGCCCACGGCGAGGTCCAATTGGAAGAAATGTCCATCCCCACCAACCCGTATCTCCTTCCCCATATTCTCTTTGTCAGCCAATTACTACTCTTTCGTAATTGACTCGGTTGGCCACTCGGGTTATCCACCCGCGCACACAATGCCATTAGCCAATAGCTACTTATTTGCAAATTTGCGGATAGATTTCTAACGATTCACCGAGAGCAGCTTAGCTGTCTTCCTCCCCTTGGTGTAGTTGGTTCATCACGTTCGACTGTAATGGTTACATTGTCATCGAAAGGTCTCTAGTTCGATTCTGGAAGGGGAGAACCAAATCTTTTGCAGATTTGTCGTAGTTGTTTTTGCTGCCCTTGACTTGCTATCTCTTTTCACTTTTTCTTGCTTTTATGCTTGGTTACCACAACTTATTATTTCTGTTGCTTCTTCTCGTATCCGCTCTTGTCGTATCTACTTAGGAATACGTGAAGTCACAGGCGGAGTAAAATCAAGTGACGATGGAGGTTATGTATGTATATCCTGTGGAATTGAAGAGTTTATTGTTGCCTGATTGACTTTTGTGCTGCATTACTGCACTCTGCACCACTCGACTATCAAGCTGGGGACCTGTTGTATCCCGAGAGTCGCGGGCCATACCTACTTATGTAGTACGCCTTTGACGAACCATCACCTTGGACTGATCCCGCTCACTATGAAAAGGCTCTGTCCACCTGCAAAGAGCCAAGACACTCGATACCCTTCCCATGTGTATGAGATTGGTGGTCACCTCTCAGTACCGTCGATTTTGAGATGTATCATATGACTGCTGCCTCGACGGAAGCGACCTCCGAACTGCCCTGGGACAGGAGAATAGGATCATGACCGTACAGCCAACGCTCCACGCTTCCACGCGTCCCTCAGACCTGAACCCAGACCCTGGTCAATCTTTATTTGGTCTCCCTGAAAGTATCCTACTGATACTTTAACTGACCAGCGAACCGGAAGACAACTTATAGTCGCTGCCTAACGGTAAACCTAGGCCTGCTGCTCAGACTTTGAAATCGTCTTCAAAACCTCTACTACGCATTTTTCTTGTGCCTGAGACGCGCGTTGAATGAGCGGGCCCCCCATGTCCTCCAAAACCCATCATCTCTTGGTCTTTGAGTCTTGTGGCTGTGCGGGGTTCCAGAACCAGGTCCAGCTGGCCCTCTTCGAAATCGTCCCATCAAAAACATCCCGTCATTGGCTCACCCGATGCCATCTTTCTTGGAGGATCTTCAACGCCTCCTCTCCCCCACGTCCTCGAGCCATTGGACGAATGATGTTGCGAAAGGGAGGTGGACGTCATAGCTCTGTCCCCCCGTCCCATGGAATTTCAAGCCGGGAGCGCCCCGTGCCAGTCGCCCCAGTCCAGTTCGCTTGAACTGAGGCGTTGAACTTGTTGATGCAACTTTTCGGACGGTTGCGTAGGGCGGTGCTTCTGGGCTACCTCCCTCCCTTTTCCAGGTTGTCCATCTGCTTCACCTTACAAGGCACTGGAGGCCCTGGAAATCTGGGAATCCTGGCGGAGAAGTCGCTAGTGGCCCCCTTATCCGCACCCACCCCACCTCTATAATCTGACCCTCGAACCCACTGAAGCTCCAGGGTCTTTCTCACGAGCTTGATCATCTCAGCTTTTGGCTCCGATGATGAAACGGGGCTGAATACTTATGCTGCCCGCCTTCGCTCCAGCACCTCGTTTGTCACTGCATTTGTAGATCCTGCCTTCTGACCATTCTCTATTTTCTCATAACCCGACTCAAGAATCATCCTATCCAGCAATATAATCGTACACACGCACAAATTCCTACCTACCTTGCCACTCTTGCTTGCCCCTCTTTTGTGTCACTAAGCTCGTTGCATTGTTGAGAAGGCGCCCTCTTCGATCGAAAGCTCCCGTCCGTCCACAATTCTACAACAACAGCTACGAATATCGCCGCTTCGATCTGCACCCAACCACCCCGTGATGACCTGATCTTTGGAAGTAATCGCAGTACCCCTCGACATCGTCACAGGTCTTCATACCCCTCGGCTGACGGGTCGAACCGTTGACCTTCCCCGCAATGACGGTCGTCAAGAACTCAGAAGCGGGCGCGAGCTCGTCTGCCCCTCCCCCGCCACCAAGACGGCCCAGCGATTTGAACCTCGACAGGACAGACAGTGCTGAGGTTCCCGACGCCCTCGTCTCTGACGGATTCAGCTTGCCTTCTCTGGAAGCCGAGAACGAGGCCCCGCCTGCCTATGGAGACCTTCCCGACCAACTGCAGTTTAACCAGGCTGGCTTCGAAGCCGGCGCCAATGTAACAGGTAAAGTTCAACTCCTACCACCAACGCCGCCCACATCGCAAGGTTCGCTGACGAGTATTACTTAGGGGATGGCCGAGTCAACATCAACATCAACCAGAGCGGCAACCGCCTGGCCGAGATCCTCGCCCCGACGCTACGAAACCAACTTCTTGCCGACAAGCGACCCCAGGCCCCCCTGCCTCCCGCCTACATCCCCCCGAGCCTCGGAGGCCAGCCGGGCCAGACCCCTCCCCCGCAGCTCAACGTCGTTATACAGATTGTCGGCTCACGGGGCGACGTCCAGCCCTTTGTTGCCCTCGGCAAGGTGCTGAAAGATACCTACGGCCACCGCGTGCGAATAGCCACGCACGCGACGTTTCAAAAGTTTGTCGAGGAGAATGGGCTCGAGTTCTTCTGCATTGGCGGCGACCCCGCCGAGCTCATGGCCTTTATGGTCAAGAACCCCGGTCTGATGCCCGGCTTCGACACGCTCAAGAGCGGAGAGGTTAGCAAGCGCCGCAGGGGGATTCAGGATATTCTTCTTGGGTGTTGGCGCTCTTGTATCGAGGCGGGCGACGGGTTGGGTCCACCACCGAAACCGCATGCCAAGGACCAGCCGCTGGACGAGCACTACGGGATACCTGGAGACCCGACGCAGAAGCCCTTTGTGGCTGATGCCATCATTGCGAACCCGCCGAGTTTTGCGCATATTCACATTGCAGAGAAGATGGGAATTCCGTTGCATCTGATGTTCACCATGCCGTGGACGCCCACGCGCGCCTTTCCTCACCCGCTAGCCAACATCCAGTCGACAAACACCGACACGGTCATGACCAACTATGTTTCCTATGCATTGGTTGAAATGATGACATGGCAGGGCCTGGGCGACGTCATCAATCGGTTCAGAGACAAGGCGCTGGATCTGGAGCCCATGTCGCTGATTTGGGCCCCGGGTGTCCTGACGAGACTCAGAATCCCCTATACGTATTGCTGGTCTCCGGCACTGATTCCCAAGCCGAACGACTGGGGTCGCGAGATCGATATCTCAGGATTCTACTTTTTGAACTTGGCCTCGGCATTTACCCCAGAACCCGATCTGGCTGCGTTCTTGGCTGCTGGGCCTCCTCCCGTCTACATTGGTTTTGGCTCTATCGTGGTTGATGACCCGAACGCCTTGACCAGGATGATCTTCGACGCTGTTCATCAGACAGGTGTACGCGCGCTCGTCTCTAAGGGCTGGGGCGGCCTAGGTGCGGAAGATGTTGGACTTCCAGAAGGGGTCTTCATGCTGGGCAATGTCCCCCACGACTGGTTGTTCAAGCACGTGTCGGCCGTCTGCCATCACGGTGGCGCAGGTACTACTGCCGCAGGTATCCAGGCAGGCAAGCCTACCATCGTTGTGCCGTTCTTTGGTGATCAGCCGTTCTGGGGAGCCATGGTCTCCAGGGCGGGTGCTGGTCCGGATCCCATTCAATACAAGGAGCTCACGGGAGACAAGCTTGCCGAAGCTATCAAGTTTGCCATCAAGCCCGAGACCCAGGCTAGGGCTCAGGAGCTAGGTCACAAGATTCGCGAGGAGAAAGGTACTGACTTGGGCGGTAAGAGTTTCCACGACCACTTGGACACCGACGAACTTAGGTGCTCTATCGAGCCCAGTCGGGCGGCAGCTTGGCGTGTGAGGAGGACGAAGGTCCGCTTAAGCCCCATGGCTGCCGCGGTGTTGGTAGAAAGGGGCCTGATCAAATATTCTGATCTCAAGCTGTGAGTGCTCGTGTCCCTTGAATCACTACATGCGAAGTCATCACTAACAATTCACAGCTACCGGCCCAAGGAGTACATTACAGAGGGCCAGCCCTGGGATCCTATTTCCGCGGTTTCAACGTCGCTTGTCGCAGATCTTAGCAGTATCGGTATGGCTGTGGCCGACTTTCCCAGAGAGCTGTTCAAAAGTCGTAGCAAAGGAGACAAGACGCCGGAGGCTTCTACGCCTTCCCTCACGGAAGCCTCCTCAAGCAAGCAGTCTCTACATCAGAGCTCAAGCAAGCAATCTCTGCATCAGAGCGATAAGGCGTCGATTGCGGCTCCAAGCACGCACGCATCAGAGTCTTCGACACAGCTGGGCCTCATGGAAATGGAGGGCTCTACCCCGACGCTGCCGCAATCTCCACAGCCTGACACAGCGTCTTTAACACAGTCTCAGACGGCTTCCACTGCTCCTTCTATGGTTTTCAGTCCCCCGGATGGTGCGTCGATTGCTCGTAGCGAAACTACGCCATCAGAACATGCGTCAACGACTCAATCAGTAAGACCACCCAACAGTCCGGCGAAGAGGTCCTTCAAAGAATCGATGCCTGCAAACGTAGGTGTCGATGCTGCCGTAGCAGCTGGAACCAGCGTTAGTCGCATCGTTACCACCGGTGTGAAGACACCGATGAACGTGTGTCTCGGCTTGGCAAGGGGTTTCCGGAATGCCCCTCGACTGTACAACGACGACACTGTGCGACCGCCTGAGAAGGTGACGGACCTGGCAAGCGGTATCAGAATAGCTGCCAAGGAGTTCGGCTACGGCATGTTTGACGGCATCGGTGGACTTGTCACCCAGCCGCTGAAGGGTGCCGAGAAGGAAGGTGGGATAGGTCTCATCAAGGGCTTTGGCAAGGGCATTGGAGGCTTGATCCTCAAGCCCGCATCTGGTGAGTCGAATCAGTGCTACAGTAAGATGACTGTTACTAATCGATACAGCTGTATGGTCTGTCCCTGCGTACACCATGCAAGGTGTCCATGCAACGCTCCGGAACGCCTTTTCTAGCAGTGTTCAGAACTACATTATTGCATCTCGCATGAAGCAGGGACAAATGGACATGGACAGTGCCAGCGTCGCGGAACGCGAAGACGTCGTTGTGCGTTGGAACAATGTCAAATTTGATCTCAAGAACTTCCAGGCCATGAAGTTGAAGGAACAGCGAGAGAAGCAGAGGGCCGAGGGTGAAGGACCCTACGGTCAGCCCGAAAAGAGTCTCACGGCCCCGGTCACGGGCTGGGCCCACACCAGAAAATTGTCTTTTGAGGAAAGGAAACAGCTCCATGCTCGAAAAGAGGCGTGGAAGAAGGGCCATGTTGAGGCGATTGTCCCTGCTTCGAGGTCGGATTTGTCGCTCTCGGAGCCTACCTCAACGAGTGCCGCCGAGGACGAAGAATTTGAGCGCGCAATCCGCGTATCTGTCGCCGAAACGTCGCGCGGCAACGCCGAAGAAGACGCCGCGGTCGAGCAGGCTATCCGCGCAAGTGTCAATCACTTCCGCAGTTCCGGAGTTCCTGACATACGGGCTGAGAAGGCTGCGCCCCTCGACAGAGACGCCAAGAACCAAGATCAGGACCCGTTCACAAGCGCCGAGCTGGAGATCACGGACGAGGAATACCAGCGGCTCATCGAGGAGGCCATCAACCAGAGTATGTCCCTCAAAGCCGCGGGAGTACAGCCGGGCGAGGGATCGCACGGCGACGATGAAGAGTTCCAGCGCGCCCTCGAGCAGTCCAGGATTGCCCAGCAGCAACCCCCCGCACACGAAGACGACGAGGAACTGCAGCGGATCCTGGAGGAGTCCAAGAGGCAGCACGCGGAGGGAAACACAAACGAGGAGGAGGAACTGCGCAAGGCGATTGAGGCGTCGGAAGCCGCGCACCGAGAGCAGCAGAACAAGGACGCCGCGGCGCGGACGGAGGAGGATGTCGTGATGGAGTATGTCAAGAAACAGAGCCTTGCCGAGGAGGAGTTCCGACGGAATGCGTCAAAGGGTAAGGGGCGCGATGTTGCGGAGGACGCTGATGATGAGGAGGATGAGGAGCTCCGGAGGGCGATGGAGGAGAGTCTGAAGATGAGTGGGCGCCCGGGAGGGTCGAGTTCCTACCAGTAATCTTCTAAGGTTTCTTGCTTCCCTTTTTTTCTTTTCTGTTGCAATGATGGGTTCCGAGGGAATAGATAGATGGAACAGCACATCCGAGATACCATTTTAGTTTTCCCGAGTATAATCCGATTCTCGCATTGTCCATGAATTACTACGTATCCCACTCGGAGAAGCGAAGCGGGGCGGTTCTCGAACCCGAGATTTAGCCAAATCAGGAAATCGAGGTCTTCAACGATACGGCATGATTGGTTGAGTGACTGACAAGGCACGGCCAAAATGGGATGAAGACAGGCGAACATCAGATCACTTTCGTTGGACATTACTTGGTTCCAAACAAAGTACAACAACTATTGAGTGTATTGGTTCTCGAGTCAGGCTTCTCCCATAGAAGCTGGCTGATGATATGTAGTCTCCCTATGATACAATTCTCCTACACGAACTTGCTAGGCAAGTATGATTACTGTCCCCTTCCAGTCATCTACTTTCGTTCCTATCTTTTTCCCAGCTCAGTACGAGCTCAGTCTCAAAAGAGCATATGTATAGCCCGATCGTCCGTCGTGTTATCCTTTTCAAACTTGCATTACTTCGTGTTCTTTTTGCCCTTACTCTTTAGTGCAATTTCTCCTTCAAATAGATCACTGCCGCATATCCCGCGCAACAGTTTGTCGTCATTCCATGAGCGCACCATGGGCACTTCACCGTCGTAGAAATAAGCCCGCTGACGCCCAGCTTCCGGTCCTCCACCATGCTATCGGGCTTTGCCATGCATTCGTAAACCTTGCTCGGCATATCGTGCAAGAACTTGCAACTGCAGCATTCCACAAGCATCTTGGCAACGGGCTCAGGGATACCGTTGGCAGGTACAATGGACGCACGTGAGACGCGACTGGAGCGCGGTGGCGGCATTGATTTGCGGGCTTCTTCGAGGTAACTTGAGGGATTCGAAGGCCCCTTGGTGGACACAATCGACTTCCTGGAAGCTACGTCCGCAGGGAACGAAGACTGCGAGGCTGCTTTCGCATGTAAATTCGTCACAGAGCCACGCTTTGATGAGCGGGGCGGCGGTGGCGGAACAAGAGACCGGGGCACGAGAGGTTGGTGCTTGAGCTTCGGAAGGAAACTCGTGTCAAGTGCGAGGTCAGGACTCGAGCGGCTCTTAGTCAAGCTCGGATGACGCTGGACAACGCTGTGGACTTCCTCTTGTACCGGTTCAATGTTGTTGCCAACCTCTTGAGCGTGTCCATTCTTCCCATAATCGAATGGAATCGTCAAAGAGGCAGATGTAAGTGGGGTTGCCATTGCGGATGTCTTTGAACTGTCGGTGTGTGTTGGGGTGGGATAGTTCTGCGACGAGTCGCTGTCCTCGGCATCAGCAACGCTAGCCTTTCTACCAAACTTCTCCGTTACCAACGCTTCAAGCTCGTTGAGATGAGCCTCATGATTTTGGACAGGTATCTGAGGGGGCAGACTGATCCGTTGATTCGTGGCAATTGGAGAGGCCGTCTGCATCGCTGCCTTGTGAGAAAGCCTATACGACCGTGTGTCGTTCGTCACAACCACTGTCTCGATATCGACCCGACCGAGTTCTCCGTCCAAAGGCGGCAATCCTTTTTCGGATTGCGGCCTTGAAGAATCAGGAGTAGTGGCGGGTGACGGAGAAGGCAAGGACTCGTCGCATGAAGACATTGAAGACCTGTGTGTCGGGCGTGCTGATGAGTCTCTCGAAGTCGATTCAGTAGACTCGGCAAACGGACGAGGCGGGGCCGTGAAAGGGGATGGTTCGTCGGTTGAGTACCTAGAGCTTGATGTTGAGTCGGGTGTCATAGTAGTATCGCGCGCCGTTCTGGTGAAATAGTTGGAGACGGGCGGCTTCGATGATCCGGGAGTTGACACTTTCTGGAATGCGGCTTTGGCGGCATCCTTGAAACTTCTGATGGCTGCTCCGGGGGTAGCCGGATGCCGCTCACGCGATGCCGATCTTTCAGGAGGCAAAGGTATCTCTTTAGACATCATTTTAGACATCGGCGGTCCCTGAGACGTAGACCGATCGAATGATTGCTGTCCTGGACTACCTGCTGGCGGTGTGTAAGGAAGCCGGAATGTGAGCGTGAAATCTTCACCTGGGGTTGGCTGGTCTTTGTAGCCGCCGAGGCTAGAGAGAGATCCGTTGCGTGGAGGGAAGTTGGAACCCATGGGACTGCTCTCTGAAGAAGAGGAGTACGCTCGAGATTGAAGTGGGCGATTGGAAGCCGGAGGGTAGTGAGACTTGGCAGATAAGACGCGAACTTCTTCTCTGTAGCCGTTGATGGATCGTTCTCTGCTTTGCTGGCGAGACTGGTGAACGTAACTCTCTCTTCTTCGCCCTCGCTCTTGCTCAACCACAAACTCGCTGAGTCCGTTATGAATCTCCAACTCCTGATCGTCGACAGGCGCTTGCGATTGTTTCGTGCGATTCATCCATTGTTGGAAGTTGCTCACATCTGGTACAGGTGGTGCTGTGGGCGAAACTAAAGGCTGAGACCAAGAAGGAGTGTTGGTAGAAGCGGATCGTGGGGTCTTGGGCCTGTATGAGTCTTCGTCGTACTCATCAGGTCGCTCTCCTTGCGGGTCGAATGAAAAAGAACGCGGCAACGCTGAAGGCGTCATTGCTGGCGGTGTTACCCTCACTTCAGGTCCAAATGAGTGAGACCTCTGACCAGTCAGGAAAGCTGGGGGGTTGGGTTTTCTGAAGGGCATGCCGGCGTCATTTTGTCTTTTCTGCTCCAGCTTCAAGCCGCCAATAAAACCTTGGTCGTCGTTACTGTGAGACTGATTATGGGTCTTATGGCCTGTCAAAGCAGCTTTCAGCTGCATGGCTACTGAGTCTGACCGTTGTCTGGCATGCTGAGGACGGATCGAAGGTGGAGGCTCATAGAAAGCCTGGGCGCTGGCTGACCGAAGGTGCTCATTGACGAACACTGTTGGGCTGGAGATTGACCTCGATGCATTTGGAGGTCTTGGCGGGGAAGCTTTGGTGTTCGGTCCAGCTTTGCTGAGCTTAGCTGCCAACTTCTTCTTCACAGATTTGGCCTCCTTCTCGGCTTGCTTCTCGGCCTGTTCCTTTTCCTTCTTGCGCATCTTGGCTTCGATTTTCTTCTCCTTCTTCTTGTTCTGACCAAAAGATTCCCAGCTTGGTGAGTGGCAGATCGAGGAGGCGTCGTCGGCAGTTGGTTCGTCGACCATATCGACGTCGAGGAAGGTCACTGTCTTGTGCTTGTGCTCCACTGATTCTTTGCGCTCCGACCCGCGGTCGATTTCAGACTTGACGTTCGAGGGCGGTGGAACGGAAATGGAAAGAGAAGGCAACGCTGTTGCTCGGCGGACCGCTTTCATGGCAGAGGGTGGTAACTCCGGTTTCTGTGTGGGAAGTTGAGCTGATGACTCCCTCCGGCGCGACTGGAGAGGAGCTATAGGCTTCACAGGCGGAGCGGGATGAACGGTAGGAAAAGGTTTCAGTTTCGGAGGTGACTGGGCAGGTCGGCCATGATTAAGCTGTTGCTGAAGAACCTGCTGAAACGCCAGGTGAGAGGGATGGGTCGCCGCAGGCATGGACTGATGCCCCTGAAGACGCTCGAGCTACAAGATGAAGCGTGTTAGTGGGTGGGAGCTAACATAGCCAAATTGGGTGTGGATGCTACGTGGTGGGAGGCGTCAGGTTAGGGTGGGATCGGCCTACCTTCCGAATGTGTTCCAGCTCCAACATCTTCTGAAGGCTGTCAGACCGGCCGCGTTGCGGCTTGGTCGACTCGCGTTGAGCGCCCGTTGCAGTCATTCTTGGGTATCTTGTGCTTGTCTCGAGGTGTGTTTGGAGGTGGATTATCGTAAGTGGAGTCGTGGCGTCAAAAGTGGGAGAGGATAGCCAGCTAGTTAGTGTTGGCAGATGGTGGAAAGAAGACGAGGCGTTGCTAATGGAGGCGTTTCTGCGTTATCATTTCTTCGTGATGCTGATATGGCGTTTGCTAATAGCGAAAGACTAAAAAAGTGATGCAATAAACAATTTGTTGAAGTGTAATTGTGGCCGAAAACCCCCAGGGCGCGGCGGTGAATTGGTGTTGTAGAGACGTCGTCGCGCGGTTTGAGGCGTGGCCCAGAAAAAAGACGGTGAAAGACGGGCGCGTACCCGTAAAAGTTGAGACGGAACAATCAACAGACGGTCGAATTAGGTATCGGAGAGGCCAAGGCCAACGAGAGAAAGTGCGACAAAGTAACGTTGTCGTCGTGAAACCAAGGAAAAGCGGAAAGTTCGAATTGTCTAGCGAGGGGCCGTTCAAGTTACGAAGGGGAATTCTAGAGGAAAGAGCAGGGTAGGGTTGATATTTGGGAAGGAGCCGGGGTTCGCTGAGACTAAGAGGGGTTCTCGAATGCGGGATGCTGGTCCTGATGCTGATGCTGGTAAGAGACGGGAAAAAGGAATACCTAGAAGGAACTGCAGATCGGGATAAGCTGGATCCTAGTCATCGGAGGCACCTTATGCAGACTGCAGACTTGGAGCTTGTTTACAACACCTCAAGCACCTTGACCTATCTTAGAGGGCAAGACCAACAAGATGGCAACGACACCACAGACGTTTAGCAACCACCTTGGACCATTCAAAACCCGGGCACATAGCAAGCGAAGTGAAATCATGGTCAGATTCTATCAGGTCTCGTCTGCACAACAACCGGGAAGGGCCATGGCCATTGAGTGGGACACGGACTGGCTGAATGAGATGGCTACCATGGGGATGCCTTCCCAATGGGCAATTGGCGTGAGCGTGAGGTAGCCAACGCGCACATTAGCTAAGGCAAGCCGTTCCCATTCGACAGCGTGCAGACCATACCAGACGGCTTTCCCCATAGAGGTCAGGGCAACGTGAGATGGGATGGTGATCAGCCCTGAACCGTCCCAGAGCACGTCTGAGTTGAGGATCGGGAGCGAGAATAGGTGCAGCAGGGCAGAGGTCCCAGCACACTTTCAGCTGGACAGTAGAGAAGCTGCATGATGTGGGCGGGGACCAGTACCAAAGAAAAAGACCAAGGTAAGTAAGCACGTAAGGTACCAAAGAGACATGATGCGCCAGCAACTTGGCAACTAGGTCCCGTCAGGACCTGCTCAGCGCATATTGTTGCTTGAAGGCGGGAACGGAACCAGTAGCTGGCACTCTAGGAGCAGGCAGCTAGAGCAATGTACCTTGCCGTGCCATGTCATGAAGGTCATATTGCCTGATACAAAAGAGAGCCATCGGGGTGTTGCATGTCATCTATCCGTTGGCGGGTGGTGTTACACGGCGGAGCAGTGGTTGTGGCGGCGAGAGTGAGAGACTTGTCCAATAGCGAGACGAAGAAGGTGTCTTCGATTGCCCCTTCGCCGCAGCAGATGGTTGAATGGCTGGTTCTCATGCCGCTTGCCATGCGAGGCCTTGTTGAGAGGTGGGATTCGGGATCGTTCCCTTTCCTTTAGAAGTTTAGGCACATGGGAATTTTGAGTTGCGACGCTCGATACGAGCTTTTGAGGTGTGTTGGACGGTTGGAGGAGCTCCAGCTGGACCGGGGACCGCTGCAGACGCCAGTGACGCCACCCCTTGGTATCCACTGTTAGCGAGCACCGGCGATTTTATCCTGGCGATCAGCACCGGGACATGGCTAGCTTAACACCAACTGGCTATTTTGAGAAGGAGCAAGCGGGGGGCTCTGTTCTTTCCCCTGGCTGTTGGACGTTTGTTTGCAACAAGAAAGAAGCAAGCAGGGACGCTGGTGTTCATTGTTTCCCCCACACATCAGCAATCACACAGCGTTTCTCTACCCCTATACGTACCGTGGCTTCCATTCCTGAAAGACAAGGCAGTCAGGGCATCCCCGGCCGTTGGCGTAGCGTCCTTTGTGGCGTCTGCCCACAATCCACCTCGTCCCGCCGCCAAAAGCCTGACCTTATTCCCATTTCCTCGCCTCACCTGAACTTGAAGCTGTGGACGACCATGTATGTGGACCCGACCAAGCCGATGACCTCTTGGCGACTGTTCTGCCTATTAAACTTCAATCACAGACCTTTACGGATACCAACCCTTCGTCCGACCTATCTCTCATCATCAATGTTTATGATTTCTACTATAGAATCAAGACCACTTCGTCGGCATAAACCACCACGCACAATTCAGCAGTCCCTGACAGCACAATTCGTATTTTGCATCGTCCCATCAACTGACACCTGCATATTGTCCACTCATAAACACTCCCACACCACCACCGCTGACCCCAACCTGCATGCCTTGATCGATGGGCTCCCTGTCTTCCATTCTTGGCTCGCCTCAAAGCCCTCACACAACGAATTCGTCCGAAAAGAAGGTGCCGACACGCAAGCGAGAAACGAACCAAAAGAGACAAAAATAGCTGAAGAAGCATTGTGGCATACGCCCACGCCAGAATGACACAAAGCTAACCTCAATTGCCTACCTCTCCCATCCGCGTTATCCACAGCCAGACATGATGGCCAAACAACAATTCAATCTGCGGATTTCATAATCCTGGTCCCCCTCGTCACGACACCATCGCTCTCCACATGTCACCGTACCGGGCAACCCCTGGCTCAATCGATCAAAATTGCTGTTCATCGGCGTCCCTGGAGCTAGTCCACTTCGGCAAAGGAGTCCGAGCCTCGCCTTATACTTCAAACCAAAGCTACCCTCTTCTCACCACAAAGCGCAGAGCGCACAGGCTTCGGTTACGGGCAAGCTTCAGGACCTTCCTGCTGAAGCCGACAGGCACTCTACCAGCCCGTCTTTGGATCGACAATGACTTGACCGTCCGACCGCCGGATAGCCTGCAGAACTGTTGTCCAGTAATTGCTGATTTTGGAATCACGTTTCTGGATTGAGGAAACACACGCAACTTTACCAAGCAAATATACCAGCGATTTGCAACAAGAAATCGCTTGTATCTTGATTAGCTGACGCCCGCAGGCTGTGTCCTGTCTGACGAGCCTACTACCCTACTTATACAGTGGCACGACAAGTGCCCAAAGCATCCCAATACCATGGCCGCGGTTACGCCTCGTAAACGCCAATGACCAAAGTCGCTACCCAATTCAACCAAACTATGAAGAGCATGCAGATCTACGGAACGCATCACGTCGCTAATCGAGGCTATTTACGCTGCATCCCGGCTCGTCGTTCGCTCGTTCCGTTGCATTTGCTCCTCCACGGACTCAGGGTCCGGGCTCACGTGCATCCAAACCTCGTTGCCCTTCTCCCAGTTGATAAGCCCCGAAGGCATGCCCGATCTATCGCCTTTCCCCATCAAGACCCGATTCTTGTGCCGAAACCATCTCTTCACCCGCAGAGTCGCCTCGTTGTCCACCTTGAGGCGGACTGCGATCCATTGGTCGTCCGGTCGGTGATCGTGCGTCACTACAGCAAGTGGTTCTGCTGGTGGCTCTGTTGTTTTCAAGATTTCCTCGTCTACCCAGGTGTTGTACTTCGTCTGCTCGGGAGGTAGCGTGATTTTCAAAAACTCAAGCGACGGTGATATCGTCAGGTAGATGGCTCGCAGAGGATTCACCAACGTCTTCATGAACAAGTCTGTCCAAGTCGAGTACAGGACTGCAAAGTCTGTCTGGGAGAGATGGGTTGACCCCCGGATCGTCATCATCCAGGTTAGTGCGTTTTCACCTCTCGCCTCGTTGCAGACGTCGACAAGTCTGTCAAAGTTTTCTTGCCAGTGCATAAAGGCCTCCGATCCGATCGACAACAACGGTTTCTTAACGCGGTGATTAGGGTTCTCTCCTGCGCGTGGCGTTGCCGGGCCCCAAGCGTCAAGAATGATGCCTTGACCAACCCAGCCGAGCGACTCGGTTCGCAAAGCTTCGACCGTTGTTGCTCCGCCAAACGAGTGACCCATTATCGTCACGTTGTCGAGGAACATCCTATCTTGCCAGTCATCCCACACGATGCCTGTAAGCCCCTTGGAGCTGGACGCCACATTGCCTTTCTTTCTCAGGTTCATGGCTTCAACTTCGTGCCCGCGATCATTGTCGATATATCCAAGGATGCGGAAGGCCTCCTCGATTTCCGTCATTCTCATTTCAATTTGCGCAGCGCGTAGTTGCATGTCAACGCCCTGTTCGTTGTTCGGTGCCGTGTCCTGCTCGTTATTCTTGGGAAAAAGATAGTCCACACAGTAGTGCTGCCCAGAGTCTCTTCCATTCTTCTTGTTCTTGATCTTTTTGGCGTTGACCGTCTCCAAGGAAGATTCGCTGTCGGACACCTCCCGATGTTCCGGAAGGTTCACATAGGTTCTCGCACCGCTCCCATCCCTGTGCTCGACTGCCACAACAATGAAGCCGTAACTCGCCAACTCTCCACAGATGGAGCTGTAGCTCATTCTCGAGCCGCCCAGGCCGTGGCTGAATATGATGACTGGAAACTTTGGCTTCTTGCGCGAGCTCGACTCCTCGTTCCTTGCTGTCTGACCCGTCGGACCTTCGTCGCCCAGCATCTCTTCCGGCCAGTGCTCTGCGAGCTTCGCGTTCCTCAGCGCGGGGAGTTTGGTGAACATGGAGGTGGCGGCGATGTAGGCCGTGACTGGGAGATGCGGGATGCTGAACTCCTTGGCGTAGCCCTTGCATGTAAGGACCCGCGGACGAGGGAGCCATCCGACCCGTGAGAGCTTCGGCTTCTTGGCACTGCCAGCCTTTTTCCCATTCTTCTTGCCGCGATGCTGCTGCTGCTGCTGCTGCTGCTGCTGATGGTGATGGTCGGGAGCGGCGTGGTCGTCAGTCTGGGTCTTTACGGTGCACGGGTAGTAGACGGCGAAGAGGACGGTATCGAGCCTCAGCAGCGGGACGTTGTGGCGTCTGAGCTCCGAAAAGGTGCGCGGTTGACGGACCGGTGCTTCAATCTCGAGGAATCCCACGCCGTAGGGTCCCGTGTAATAGGGTAGGGAGTGCAGGAAACGTTCTCTGAGTGTTTTGGGCGGGTTCGTGTCGGATCGCCGTTTCCTATCCTCTGTTGAGGACTTTTTCTTGGTTTCTGAACCCATTGTCGGAGAGAGAGAGAGAGAGAGAGAGCCCTCAATCTGCCAGGATCGGCAAGGATGCTCAACAGGCCTCAAAAGGTGAGAGTTGAGTGAGGTGCAGGGGATATCCTATGCCCGTTGACGGGGAACTCAAACGAGAGGACGTGGGTTGCTGTGGAATTTAGATGTCATGGCGGTGCGGGTGAGCGTGGAGACGGGACACACTGCTGGGAGGGAAGTCCCAGGTTTAAGGTAAGTAGGTAGGAGGATCGGAATTGGGGGGGCTGACATGGGCTTTCCATTCCTAATCGCGCGAGTCTATGCAGGAACCTAAAGAGAGAGAGGAACAAGAAATGAGACGGCAAAGGGGCCGGTACTAATTGCGCGCCGCACACGCTTGACGTTTTCTGTTCGCTTTGTGGTCAAAGGGGGCTGTGGGATTAGAAACGTGAAACCGAAGAGTCCGGAAAGGACGCCTGACGTCATTTGGGGGAAAACTGCCATTGACCATGCTAAAAAACCCCCGGATTCTTTGAAGAGGATACGCGCGCACATCACTTGTGGGAATTTGGAGGAGCGGGCAGGGGGCGGTGATTATCGACAAGGGTTTGGACTCCCAGAATCCAGCCTGGAATCGAAGACCTACAATCGCATGGCATGCTTTTCCCATCTCAATTGGGGTCTCCATTGGAGATGATCGTATTCGCAACGTGGGTGCTTTGATTCCCGTTCGTAGGGCGACGTGGGTTTCACTCAGCGAGACATGTGTTTTTGATCCGAGTGTTGGGCATGCGTTTCTCAACTACCACAGAGGCATGCGCAGAAAAAATGATTAGGTGTGAAAAAAATCCAAAAAGTCAATTCCAATTGGCTGTACTCTGTAGGGTTGAGACAATCGCTGGATGCCTCGGCGCTCGGGTATTACATCCATCTGTCTCTCTCTACCTCTCCAAGTTCTCTCACATGCATGCTTCTTCCTCGCTCGTTGGCCCTAAGCCGCCTACGGTGAGGCGCACCGTCTGTCCGGCCATCGTCCGGACATCTCGAGCTCAATCTTCCGTCGCGACGCGAGCCCGGATGGCATCGTCGGCCTCTTGTTTGTTTTCCTCCTCCTCTCGCCTTCTTAGCCTCTCAAGTCCCTCTCCTCTGGGCACGCGACCTCGGCGAAATTTGTCACCGGAGTCGTGGATGAGTGATTCCACATGAAAGTTTTGGGTAAAAGCTCGCGTGCCTGACGATCGTGGCCAACCCTGATTCGCCTCTGATGGCGGCGCTAGAGTGCGCGATATCGGGTGGTTTCTTTCGGCGATGCAACCGGAGAAGGCGGGCCCACAATGCGACGGCCTGCGGACTTATCGCCGGTTACCGCCGGATGGCCGGAAGTGATCCGCCGCCGCCGTCATGGGAGTGGAACCGATGACGCCAAGACTCATTCCTCTGCGAATACTTAGATCCGGTCCGACTACGGCTTAATTCTGGTTGTTGGGAAACCGATTATCTAAGAGGTTGTCGTATTGCCACAGCTCTGGCTGGTAATCCATCGGTAGTCTCCAGTCGGCCATATCCATAAATCCGGGGAAGAGCTGACCGTTGTTGGGCGATGCTAATCCTGCTGACAAGTCCATGAATGGTGACGTTTGTTGTTGCTGCTGGTCCGCCATGGAAAGACTTGTCATGGAGCCGAGGACATCGGGGGTGCTTCCATTTATGCTACCGCTGCGGGCCGTCCCCGGTCCGGACATCTGAGGAGAGAAAGCTCCCTGCATCGCACCCGAAGAGTCGGGCATAATCGGCATACTCGGGGCCGGGAGTGGGACTTGCTGAACGGCCTGGCCGTGCTGAACCGGAAGCATGTGAGGAGGCAGGGTAGGGGTGTTTGCAAGGACCGTAGCCGCAACGTCGGCGATAACCTTGATGATTTGATACGAGATGACACTCTGGTGGTACGGGTCGTACTTTTCGAAGAAGGAGATGACAGTGCGAATTAGGTCGAGATCACGGCGAGCTCGGGGGTTGTTTTTGTTCTGGAGAATATTGACGAACAAAATATCAACGCTCCAAGCGATTTGATAGAGGAGGTAGCTAGAAAGCAAGCGTGAGCTGCGTCATTCAGTATACTGATGAAATGCGGACACTTACGGCGTGTATGGGTGTTCGATCTGATGGTAGTTCAGCAGGGATATGGCCGCACGCGATGCGCTCACGCAAAGCGCCAGACTGGGGCCTATATCACCGGATTCTACTCCCTCTTGATCCTCCAGTGTGGGTAGCCTGAAGGCCGCAGAATGGATCGCGACAACGAGTTGGAAGTAGGTGAAGTGCAACGTCGTCAGACACACCAGCCTAGAGTAGTCGCCGTCAAGCAGGGCATCGACGTTGTCGGCGCGGATCATCGGAGGGATACTTTGACGCCATTCTGTCAGCTCGTTATCGAGACGGCGGATCTCGGCCTCAAGCTCGGCTGCAGGAAGGCCGCTGCGAGAGTACAACGTCGTGGAAATGCGCCCCTGGATCTGGGCGAGTCGGACCTGCTCGAGGAAGAAGTTGAGCGTCACGTCGTTGGGGTAGTAGTACATGCTGTACCCATCGGATGGGTGCTCTTCGGGGAGGTCCAGGAGGAAGTCATCGCTAATGAGTGCAGGCTTTCCGATCCGCAGCATGAGATCGTGGTCGATCACGTATGCGTGCCAGAAGAGACGGCGGCGGTGGAGGTGTTCTGTGGGGATGAGCTGTTGAGGGCGCGCAAAAGCCACGTCCGGCTCTGGCCGATGATAGCCTGCCATCAAGAGGAGCTGGACCGTGAGACCCATGAGGGTGAGCGCAATATGGTTCTCAGATGTGAAGCTGAAGTAAAGAACCTGCGCCAAGGGTCAGTTCTTGTAACCTTGGGGAGTATGAGCAGCGTAGGGAAACCTTACTGTTGACAGTAATGCCCCAATCGCCAGAGGCGATGGTGTGCGCAAGATGATATTAGGTAGCATTCCCAGCGCATTGTGGATGTATTTTTGATACTCTTCCTTATTCCGCATAACATTCCTCTTGCGTAAGGTGTGGGCAATAATGACGTTGACCGCCATGCGCCAACCTGGATCCGCCGGCGGCATGCCCTGGAAATAGGATTTTAGAGCTGCTCGTACCTCGTGCTCTTGGAACAGTCGTATGCCAGTGTTCATAGTCACGAAATAATCTAGGTTGGATTGAATCAGTGACTGCACCATTGTGACACTCAGGTCCACTTGAACCCGAGTAGACGGTCGAAATCACTCGCACCACCTGGTCAAACTCACCGTTGACGCATTCCATAATGACATGGTTTGGAGGTAGAGGATGGTTCGTGTCGGCATGTTCAAGATACGGCTGTACATTGTCATATACGACCTTTGGTTGCATAGCTTTCAAGGCATTGCTGAATCTCGAATCCCCAATGAGAAGCTCGATTTGACTCAAACCTTGCGGCGAGAGTAGGGAGCAAGCACCTAGCATGTGAACACTGTCAACGACCAAGATCTGAGAGGGCCAGTGGCATGGGCGAGAAGAATGCATCATTACGAACCTGCTGCGATTATCGTACTTTCGTCAGGGGCACCGATGTAATACGGCCTTGCCCCGGTCGAGGCCGACGAAGTAGCTGACGGCGGCGATGGGTAGTTGTCAGGGTTTCCGGCAGATGGACTCGCACTACTAGCCTTACGCCTGGACAGGGGCGATGGGTTGTTTGACGACGTCGTCGCCAGGGGTGAGGCATTTGAGGCGCTTGCCTTTGCCGCCTCACTGGCGGTCGGGACATATTGCTGTGGAGGTGTCGGTCCCTGGTCTGGCTTCTGGAGCTCCTCCACCAGCCTCTCCATCTGAGCCAGTCTAGAAACTACATCTTCATAGAGTCTGTTGAACGCAACATCACGGTGAATGTGTCAGCCAACCACGAGCCAGCAAAGTAGATTGGATATAAGGGCCACATCGGCCCCCCTTTCCCCTCAACAGCAACTACTGAGTTGAGAGTGAGGATCAGGGCAGCGAGTGATTCGCCGGGAAGGAGATGAGGAGGTTCACTCACGGTCTCTGGCGACGTCCCGATGACCGTCGTCCTTCGGGCCAGGCACATTCCAAGCCATACCTGACACAGTTTGAACAAATTGGCGTCTTATGGTCGCATCTAATCTGTAGTTGCAACGACGAGCCGTCCCGTCGGTTAGCCCAAGATGAACCCCACGCGCTTAGCTGCTCGGTCTCGCTCTCTCTCTTGGGAATGCTGGGGTTGAATTATTCGCGCCGATAGGCGTGAAGATCAACGGCAACCCGCATCCTTCCAAAGAGCGAGGGCGAACCAGCCCACCGGGACAGGAGATTGGACCCTTACCTTGCGGCGCCGACATGGAGTGCAAGCCAACGGACGCGGTCTCGGAAGTGCGTCGGACCCGCGGTTGGCCGCTTGTCCGTCTGGCGGTGACTGATGGTCTTCGGGGCTCTGCTCCATAACTTTGATGCTTGGCGTCTAAAGGAGACGGACTGATACAAGTGCGGTAGGGCAGAGAAGAAAAGTAGAATAATAGAGCTCTGCGTCCCGTGTGTAGGAACAATTTCCTTTCAGTCTTCCTTGGATCAAACGTGGAAACCAAGAACGATGAACCGAATTGTTGGGACCAATTGACTCGTAGGAGAATGGGGGAAAAAGCCAGCAGCGCGGTTTTTTTTTCTTTCTCCTGCGACGGTCTCCGAGCGAAAAGGGTGGTGTTCCGGTGCGTGTTTGGGCTTGAGCTCTCTGCTCAGGGGAGGGGGGACAGGGAATGGTTAGGTAGGTTTCGGGGCTGGAATGGGTTGTGTCCGCGAATGTGGTGGGTTGAGGCTGTGGTTTGTGTGTGTGTTGTGTGAGAAAGATGCATGTGCAAATGTGTGTCATGGATGTGCGGCGTGCCGCAGAGGTCCCTCCCAAAGAGTCTTCCTTCCAACTTGCCTGGCGTCTCTTTCTCTTTGTCGGCCCTGTGTAACTGCCTGCTTTTTCTGCAGCTGTTTCCTACGCCCTAACGTTACGCCCTCTTTTCTTCTCCGCACCTGGGCAAGTAGCCCGCCCTCGGTACACGGGTGGTTCCTGCGCCTCTGCTCTGAATCCTCGTTCCTTTGTCTGTTGGTTTCTCCCGCTCTCCTTTCTTTCCCCGCGATGCCGTCGTGTAAGTCTTGGAGCAGGCGTTGCAACAATACAGAGAGTACGAGTATTGAAAGTGAGTATGAGTTGTAATGAGTGTCTGGTACCAGGCGGCTGGCGCGGAAATAATCGTAGTCCGTCGGAGTGCGCGGATTTCAAGGGGTGCCTCCGTGGTTATAATGAGTGATTGTCTGTCTCTGGCCGCGACGCATCCTGATGCTTGTCTGGTGTTTTAGGGGCGAAGCTTAATCGCCCAACTCTAATCTCTGGCCCTTCTCTTTTTTGGGTCGTCCTTCCGCGGGTGGGGGATGTATTGGGATGCGTCACCGAACATCGGACCGCGATTTACAACGAAATGATGCTTTCACCGGGGCTGGGCAGCAGTAATTATAATACGAAGATATTGCTGCTAAAAGTATCTCTCTCTGCAAAGCTGCACCAGTCAATATATAACCCTATCTAGCCCTGCATCCAGAGTCACGGCCCTGCGTCTGATCTTTCATCATCCCAGACTCTTCCAAATGACAACGGGCAAACCTTCACGTTGGAAAATTCAAACGGCTGCGACTTTATCAATCTAGCCATCTCCACCATCAATCTCCTCCACGAGTCATGTTGCATTTCCAGTTTTCCACTAACCGCCTAGCTTACAAATGGATGTCACTTTGCGGACGAATACCGTAATCTCACCACTGCATTACGCCGCCAGCAGTGAGCACGCCAGCAGCGCTCAAGTCTTGACCACCGGCTTTGGCCGTGATACTGATCGGCACCGATTACCCCGACCAAAGCACTATCATTGTGCCTCAATGTGAGATGCGTTTCGCCCGCAGGATTATTCATCTCGCCAGCACATTCCCAAGTCCAAACACCTGACTACATAATTACTCCGACGCGCCGTCATCCATTTTGCGACAATGGACTGCTACGTCTGCGCCAGTAGGTGTAATGTCAGTTGATTATACAGCGGTGATCCATGCGGCACCGCCCTAGGCATATTACTCTCCGGGACATAGACTACGGCTCCAGCAAGGACAAACTAATGAAATCTTGAGGCGGAACCCCAGTCATCACCAAGATGAATCGGCGATCCAAATTGATGAAAGCACGGCTTTTCGATCCGTATGTCGGGTATATAAAGAACCATCAACCAAATCCTTATTACGGAGAGTTGAACGGCAAACATGAAAAGACTTCCGCACAGATGTTCTCCATCAACGCCCTGCCGAGGCCCAAGGGCATCAAATCCCAAACGACAGCATAACATATATTACTCTCCATCATCCGCGCAGAAAACTCCGACGGGAGTTTCAGGCAGCGTAATGAATAGTCTCTACGAAGTGCGATTCTGCGGGGCATACCAATTGGGACCAATTGCTTTACAACTTGATCTAAGAGAGTTTCGACTAGTCATTCTATTACTTATCCCCTTATGCTTGTCTGTGACACTCTGTTCCACTTATCAGACTCTGAAAAGGCGCGGGCAAGCTGCACCGGAAGAGCCTGCCGATGAGTCCATTCAAGCCAAGCGGTACAGAGCGGACAGACCTAGCCTTTTACGAAGAAAATATCCCCATATGCACCTCGACTAAAAATCCCCTTTCTAGTATTCCGTATCTTTAGATTTAAATTTACGACCCGAGAGTCGAAAGTCGAACAGCACGTGCCAGCCTCATTTGGCGTGATTGGCGTCCGTTCTGAGGCAAGGTAAGGCAATAACCGTAAATCGGATCTAAGGAACCTGGATTCTGGAGTACTTCGCGCGTGGGCTTTGTGACGCTTTTTAGAAGCGCCAAAAACTACCAAATACAGTCCTAGTCCCCATTTTCCATTACCTACCCCACGCATTGTAGT
The DNA here is from genome assembly GCF_030867785.1 of Colletotrichum acutatum. NCBI lineage: Eukaryota > Fungi > Ascomycota > Sordariomycetes > Glomerellales > Glomerellaceae > Colletotrichum > Colletotrichum acutatum. Next base: position 1,024,600 of record NW_026848995.1, read on the forward strand.
GCTCTTCTCAAGCCTTGGCCCTGAGCTCCTCACAGCCTCATCTAACGGCATCTCCATCCTTTCTAAGTATTCCAAATGCAATCATCCAACAAATCGAAGCGTCATGCAACCAGTGGTATTCTCAGTAATTTTCAGTATCTCGTATGATTTTGAGAGCGTCGAATCAACTCTTCGTTCGTGCCAGAAACCCACCATAAGTGGTCAAGTCCAAGGATGCAGAAGCTGCCTCGTTCTATCTAGTCTTCTGGTCTCGCCGACAAATTTGACTTCCAGCCTCGTCAAGGAAATTGCGGCAAGCTCCGAATTTGTGCAGACGATAGGGCAACAATGACAGGGCTGCTTTTGGCTCTTGGCACTCAATAAGCCCCAACTCTCGAATCCCCTGGGCAGCAGCCGAGGATCAGCTTCTCCAACTCCATGACTCCTCGGCACGCCTATCTTACTCCACGAACGTCTCGAGCCGTTTTTTTCTCCCTCCCAGGCTTAATGTTTTACCAGGCGACTCTGTGGCAAACACCGCGGAATTTGGCTAGTCCAACTTGTCAAACGTGAGAGTTTTCGGTTCCGGCGGGACGTGATGCGCGGGTCACTTGGGCGCTTCGCGGCGGCTTATGCATCTCTCGGCCGGAGTCATCGGGTAGATCACGAGCAACTCAACAGCATTCAGACCCGTGGCGAAGCTGGGAAACTTTTGCCACAATCACGAACAAAAAGCCTCTGGAGTTATCGGCGCATGATCGTAGGAAGTTTGGCTCTCTCTGTTACTTCACGATGACCGGGTCATCCGGTTCTTGAAGACAGCATGATCCAGACTTCTTTCTCTATGGCAATCATCCAGCGAGGAAGCCCCGGATCACTAGCCCGGGAGTCGGGGGGCGATTCCGACGAGTAAGCTTTCGGCAGGTTCGGCGAAGGCGGCGGGATACGCCGGAATTTGAAGAGATAGAGGCAACTACGGAAGATGAAGGGATTGCATTTCAATGCAACTTGATGGAATTACTACGGCCCACGATGTTGATATCAAAAGACAAGTCGGGATTTGAGATGGCTTGGTGGGCCTAATTCTGAAAGCTGACGGCTCTGTCATACATCCATGATCCGTCTCACCCATCATCCAGGCAGCAGCATGATGATTCGGATATGCCCCGCGGATCCCACAAATTAGACTCTTTGCCATTGTCGCCTCGAGTCTAGATTCACTGTCAAATCCGCCTCCAAAAGGTCCCTCGAGATTAGCATGTATGCAGATGAAGTAAGAAGCTTTATTGTGGTTGGCCGTGTAAGTCCGGCCAAAATCCGTCGCCCGTCAGCAAGAGCGATCTCTAGGAAGAAAGTATGGAAGTTGACCGAAACAAACTCAGATCGTTTCTGGAGAGAGACAAGATAGTCAGGCGAGTAGAATAATGCACACAAGCCACATCGTATGACGTGTCTCGCGGGGCAGCTTGTCGCCGGTCGTGGCCGCAAGACGTATATACGATAGGCCTATCATTCTTTGACGTGTATCTACGTATAAATATGCAAAAGAAAGCAGGGAATCTCAAAGAGTTCATGTTATAAACTGTGTCTCGTAACTCTTTCTCACGTATGATAATCAACGGCTCCAAGTCACTCATGGACTGATGTTGAGACAACTTCTTTCTGCGGAACGTTATTGATTCACGGAACTTTCATTTCCACCCGAAATTGCAGCATTGACCATGGCAAGTCAAATCTTCTCTCTATACATAGACAGAGCTGCTTAATATTGACGAGCATCAGCACCTGGTGCTGTTCGTAATACCTCACTATGTAGCAACTCTGCTCACGCCGAAAGATGCGTCCAGCGAAAGTCCGGATGTGATTCCTTTGAGATCATGCTTACTGCTCTCATACATTGTTTGTTGTTAAGAGGTATTGTAAGCAACATGGAGGCAGATACCAAAATCGACTAGGTGTTCTAGAGTTAGGCAAGTATCATTGGACCATAGGGGTTCCTATCGACTTAATCAATCCTCGGCGCATTCCTATGACGTTGTATCATTTTGGAATTGCTCACAGCTGAGGAGTTGCTGAAACACGTTTCCTAAATCGCCATAGGTCACATGGCCATCTCAGTGAAGGCCTATAGTATTGTCTTACCGGTAAATGTCAAAGCTATTGCATAGGCTATCAAACATGGCCTATCAGAACGACTTACTTCGTCATTGAATCTGACCCATCATGTGAGACAGAGCCTAGACTAACGCCTCGATACCCAATCAAGAACCTCAATGGATGGAAGTCGGGTTGGATAGACTGAAAATAGTGGCTTACCAACAGTACCAACACAATGGCAACTTTGGTTCGGATTATGTTGCATTACTTGACAAGTTACCACTCGACTGTGAGAACAACTGTGTCTCAGCTCTCGCAATGGGGTGAAATCTGATCAAGGTGAAAACCACTTAACAGATGGTAGACCAGAGATTTGACCAAACAATATCGACCTAGGTGGATGATCATTCCCCTCGTACTCAATAGGCTATTATCCCGCCGTACAATGTTTCTGTGCCGCTCCAACATTAAGGAGGGCACCAGTCCTACCATCCACTAGGGCTTACTGTTGCGTGCGTGCGTTTGATTCATACAACCAAAAATGGGAAGTGGGGAAGGGCAGACATCGTGAGATTTGGCTTACGCCGCTACGGTCGTTGGCGGGAACATTGCAGCTCATGCGTCGGAATGCGGGAATCATCTTAGTGAGCGAGGTCGTGACACAGTGAAACTGTCAAACGAGATCAGGAGGACCTTGGAGAATGACATAGCCTTTGCAACAGACCCGTAATCTGGATTCAACATGCTAGTTTTGTTATATAGAGAAGGCCAAAGCCGCTGTTCCAATCTCTGGAAGCAAGCTCAACAACCACCCCAAAACCCTCATCCCAATCAAAGCCTCTCAAAATGCTTCTCACCAATATCGTGGTTCTCCTGGCCGCGAATCTTGCCACGGGCGCTGCTGTCGCCGTAGGCACCTCGTCAGACGTGATCAACCTCGACGCCACGGACCTCCAGCGCCGTGCCGCTTGCGCCGTGCCCGGCGTCGTCAACGGCCAATGCGGCCGGTACTACCGCGGTACCGGCTGTAGCGACCAAATCGGAGCAATCGGACCCGGTGTATGTCTCAAACCCTTGAACACCTCTCCCTGCCCCCTTCCGCCCCTCTCAGACTCTCTCTCGTCACTACTCAACATAAGGTGGGATAATCTTTCAAAGATACGAAACTGACTTGAATTCTCACAACAGAGATGCAGCGGACAATGCTACTCCTCCTCCGACGCCATCGCCAGCCTCAGAGCCGTCGGCGACGGGACCTACGGGACCAACTGCCACCTGTACTATGACAGCAATTGCCAAAACCAGATTGGCGAGACTGGAAACGCTATTGTTGGTAGCGGGAAGTGTTACACGCCTCCGAGCGGGCAGACTGGGCATAGTTTCTTGTGCTGGTACAGGTGCTAGTCGCAGTCAAGGCGAACTGGGATCGGGCCAGAATGATGGGATCATGGTGTTTTATTTTAGAAGACTGCCGATAGGAAGCTTGCGAGGAACACTGAAAATCTCTTGGTGCTGAACTCACTTCGAATTGCCAGGAGGTTCCAGCTTAGCCTCAATAATCTTGCGACGCACGGCTGTAGTGTGCCTATGTTGATCACTTCGAGATGAGAAAGCTGCATGACGAAGATTCTAGAGTTATTAACAAATCTGAGTTCCGATAGATCGCGGTGAGACCAGGAGATTGTCGATTTCCATTAGCGACTGATTGGGTCGAGCGATTATCGTCACACTACAATATTTGCGAGTATGATGGAAGTCAACTACCAACATCGTAGACGTCTACTAAAAGAAAGAAAGTTAGACGGAAGATGAAAAGTTATGGTTTAATTCGCCCCGAATTTCACCTCAAGGCTAAGTGCTTATAGCCAAGTCTGAATTCGTTAAATAACTCGCTAGCAGTTGCCCTGTTTCCTCTCAAAGGATTGCTGACCACATGCGCGTCGCATTACTACCTTCTAGAACGAGATCAAGATCACCAGAGCCGGGCGAGGCGGGGCATCCAACACCAAGTATAGATAAGAGTCTAGAGATCATATATATCTAGTTGCAACAGACGTGCTAATTTTCGAGTGGTCTGAAACTCTTGGTAGCAGCAGGCCCAATCTCAAGATGAAGCTCGTCATCTTATCCCTCCTCGCTTCGGTCGCGAGCGTCCGCTCAGCAGCCAGCAACACCAACTCTTCACACTCGAATAACCCTCTCACCGTGAGAACCTCAACCGGAACATTCACAGGCATAGTCGACCCAGACGCCCCAAACACCCTCCAATGGCGCTCCATCCCCTTCGCCGAACCCCCCGTCGCATCCCGCCGCTGGCTCCCTCCCGCAAAGCTCCAACCAAACAACACCACCAGACCCCAATACGCCACAAAATTCCCACCGTCATGCCCCCAATTCGTATCGTCCGTAGAATCCATGTGGAACCTGCCCCTCACAAAGGGAAACCTAATCTACAACGGCGCCCAAAACGACACCTCGGGCCTGGAAGGCGAAGCAACCTCCGAAGATTGCCTCTACCTTGCAATCTGGAAACCCACAACCCCACCGCCCACAAAAGCAGGCTTCCCCGTCCTCTTCTTCATGACGGGCGGCGGGTTCATTATGGGCGGCATCGACCTCCCCTGGCAGATCCCAACGTCGTGGGTCGAGCGCTCCCAGTCTGCCATCATCGTGACGATTAACTACCGCGTCAACATCTTTGGCTTCCCCAACGCGCGCGGGTTAGCCACGGAAGGCATATCTCAAAACCTAGGCATCTTAGACCAGCGCGCCGCTTTAGAATGGGTACAGGAGAATATCGCGGCCTTTGGCGGCGATCCGGACCGCATCATGCAGTGGGGCCGGTCCGCAGGGTCCGTCAGCGCAGATATCCATGCCTACGCGTACTACGACGACCCGATCGCCCAGTCATATTACATGGAATCCGGCGTCGCTCAGTCCGGCATCGAAGCGGACACGACGTTCTCCAACTTCACCTTTGTCGCGCAGAACGTAGGCTGCGGATCCCCCTGCGGCGCCGACTGCGAAGACGAAGACGGCACGGCGGAGCTGGACTGTATGCGCCGGGTTTCCCCAACACAAATCAGCAACTTCATCGGACAGTACACCGACCGGGGCGAGGCGCCCGCAATCTTCTTCTCCCTAGTCCAGGACGAACGCATCATCTTCCGCGACTACGAGGCCCGCGCAGCAGAGGGCAAACTAGCCCGCCGTCCGGTCCTCATCTCCCTCACAGCCAACGAATTCTCCTCACTAGTCCCCTGGCCGAAGGAGAACCTGACAGAAGGGCCCTGGCAGCCGTTGGTCACGGAGGCTGACGTCGTATGGGTGTGCGCGGCGTACGCCGCCACCGTCGCGCGGAATCAGCTGAGCACCACCGAGGCCCCCGTGTTCCGGTTCCAGTATGCGGCCGAGTTCCCTAATCTGAATGTGTACGATTGGCTGGGCGCGTATCACAACAGCGAGACGCCTTTGGTGTTTGGAACATATGGGCTGTTGGATCATATTGCGCCGACGACGGAGTTCGAGGTTGAGGTGAGCCACGCGATGCAGGATCGCATCATGGCGTTTGCTGAGGACCCGTATCATGGTCCGCAGAAGGAGTTCGGATGGCAACCACGGATTGTGAGTGAGGCGAACGGGGGAGACGTCCTTCGGTTTGGAGCGGGTGGGAAAGTGGTGGAGCGGATTGATGGCGTTGATATGGATAGTGTGTGTACGGGATTAGGCGAGTATGATCCTTTCCCGTAGGAGGTTGTGTTGATTAACGACTGGCAATCGGCTATCGGTATTGTCAGCTTCGCAGAAGCACTTTGTTGAGGGGGAACACTCGCAGCCTGAAAGGTGACTGCTCAAGGCTTATAAAAGATTGCGATCCTTGACTACTCTCTGACCAGGTTGAGATATAGTGACATGTAAAGCATTAGGCCTGGGTATAAATGTCGGCTGAAAGAGTGATACCACATGCATGACACAGAGGCTATATGCTATATGCGGTATGCTGTGGTATTCATGATTGATTGTATTATGACTATGTCTAGCTAAATAAGACTAGGTGTAGGGTATCAAAGATCGTGAAATCAACTTTTGGAGCCTACATGAGGCCCAAGGGCTCCCCATGGAATAGACATTACTTTGCGACCTGGCGTCTATTACCAACGTAACTGTTACGTCTGCTGGCAGAGGGAGTACCCCTGGGAGTGCCGCGGGGCGTAACGCGATTCTCGCCAAAGAAGCGCGAGTTTTGGCTATAAGAACGACCGTACACGGGACGATCAGGACGCTCGGCGCCAGAAGCGCCCGAAGCAATACTTGCCGGCCTGTCTGCACCTCCAACATGGCTGACACGACGACCGCCTGCATCATCTCTGGCACCAGCCAACTTCTGTGCGAACGGCGAGCGGGCGCGCAGGGTAGGACCTTTCCAGTAAATGACATAGACAGCGACAACGAGAATGAAGGAGATGCAGAAGAGGATCGTGCAGGCATATTCGAGGTTCTTCCCAGTGCCTGCGCCAATATTGGTGAAGAAAGGCGTGGCAGGGACGGTAAGGACACCTGCGAGGAAGTCACGGGCCCAACCATTGCCACCAGTCGCTGACGCGGAGTAAGGTCCGTAGGCACAGATCATGTAGTCAATGGTGGCCATATAGATGGCGTAATTGGCGATACCGACAATTGCTGCAAAGACCATAGAGCCGATCCAGTGGATGGGAGGTCCCTGAATAGTCCAGGCGAAGCCAATTAAGCCAATTGGTAAGCAAGGCGCGGTGTACAACAGGAACCAAAGACGAGACTCGTACTGCGCTCTGTCATCGTTAGGCTTGGCCGCACGCTCCTTGATGTTGCGCTTGATGGCTGGGATGAAGAGGAGCCACGCGAGAACGTAACCGATACCGATGGGAATGAAGGCCAGCCCGACCTGAACGGTGGTAAAGTTCCACTGTCCGTAGACGAGGACGAACGACTGGATGAACATGAAGATGAGAGCGTCAGAGAAACCGGACAGAAGCGACAGCACCAAAACAATGGGCTCGGTGAGGAACATCTTGAAGGGACGGATCCAGGTCGTGATGACTTCCTTGGCCGAGAAGCGGTCCTTGAAGGGTACGAGCTCGTCGGGGCCCCAGATGTTGGGGTTACCCTCCTTTCTGCGTCTCTTGGCGATGCGATTCATCATGATGGTTGTACGTGTCTCGGGAACGGTAAGGGCGTGAACGGCCTGGACAGCAACTCCGAAAATGAGCTGGACCCAGATGGACCATCTAAGCACATACATTAGTTGCTGTCAATCAGAGTAGTGTTTGCCAGATGGCACATACCTCCAGTGCAAGTATTCCTCAGTGAAGCCACCCACGATGGGACCCAGAACGGATCCTCCGACCGAGGAGAAGACGACGTATGCGACAGCATACTGCTGCTTGTCGGACTCGAACAAATCGGCAATCATACCGAGTGTGACGGAGCCGCCAGCCGACGACAAACCGCCCAAGGCGCGACCTACCATTATGGTGGCAAAGTTGGGTGCCAGAGCCACGGGAATCTGCCAAATGTTGACGAGGAATAGTGAGAGCTGAAGAACCGGCCAGCGGCCAAACTCCTCGGACCACGGGGCCCAGAGTTCGCAGCCAAAGGCGTATAGCACGAGGAAGATCATGGCACCGCAGCGACCAGCCTGGGCGCTCACGTTGAACTCCTCCGAGATGCCGCCAATAGCATTGGAGTAGAGCGAGGTGTTGAAGTTCATCGAGACCTGGACCCAGAAGATGACGGTGAGGATGTACCACTTTTTCCACTTGGGGAAACAGAAGCCTAGCTCTTCGTAGCAGTCGTCCTCGGTGATTTCGTACTTATCGTAGGTGCCTAGCTTCTCAAGCTTGGCGCCATTACCGTTGCCATTGGGGGCTCCATTGCCATTCAGGTGCTCTGAGTGATCAATAGTTGGATCGTGCTCTTTTGAAGCTGCTGTGTCGCTAGCGCTGGTATCGCCATTGACGTTACGCTCGTCGCGGGACTCGAGCTTCTCGTTGGCGACTTCGAGGTCGGCCTGGTTAATGACCTGAGGCGGTTCCTCAGCAAATCGTGTGCCAGCCATGTTGAGCTGTTATCATGTAGGTATAAGGTGGAGGATGGCCAAGAGGAGGTGAGTGTGTCGCTGCCTCCTGTTATTCAGGAGAACAGCCGAGGATGAAGCAGGATGAGAGAGATAATCAGGCGTATGGACAACCTAAAGAGAGACCAAAATTCTGGATGATTCGAGAGAACCAAGGGATCAACCAACTTTGAATGCTCGGGCGAGGCTTCGAGATATATCAATGGGGCGGTCAACTTCGGACGGAAGCCGAGGGACGCAGACCCTGCCGCCATGACCCAACGCGCCTGTTGCTGTCGACATCGAGCCATGCCCTGCCGGCTTCCCAAACGTGCAGTCGCCCACCCGTGACATCACCGTCCATTGTCGGTGGCGCGAAACAGGCAACCTCTAGCGCAGCACGTCCCACTTAAACAAGACGCAGCGTTGGAGGGGGCGTGGGTGTGTGGGATACGGGCGCGGGCGAGTTGAAGGATAGACAGAAGGCTACCGTAGCAGGGCAATGTAGTAAGCAAACTGAGAACCAAGGTAGCGTCGACCGTTCAATGGAAGCTGCAGTCGCGAGCGGTCACAGGACAATTGTGATGAAAAATCGGGGATGGGTGCGGATCGTCGACATTGTGGATTCGCCGGAGGGAGTCCGGAGGAGGGTCGAGATGTAGTGGTTTGCGAGGAGCCAACGAGGAACAAGCATAGCGTGGCAGTCTAGCCAATATGTGGAGTAATTAAGTTTGACGCTGCCCTTGGAAACGTTTTCTTCTAGTGAGATTTTGATGGCTGAAATCGTCGACACCGTTTCGGTGCTGTCAAATTCCAGTCACGCTGCCCATCCGGACGCAGGTTTTGGTGGTGCGTGGAAGTTCGCGCTTCGGCTCCTGCCAGAGGAGCGTCAGAGGTGGGAGGTACGTACTTGAGGCTGGTGCCAAGTTGCGGTAGAGCGGCAGCCGACTTGGCGAAGGGCGGCTTCCAAAGCTTGTTTGCCCGTGGAAAATACCTACCACCCACGGCACCTTTCCGTACTCATGAATGTGCCTTGTCTTGCGCGGCTCTAGTGGCGTCGCAGTTCACGACGGGAGTGGCAGGCAGCCCTCAGCTGTACCTGGCAAAGTCAAGAAACACCATGATTGGCACATCAGAAGAAAGAGAGATCCGCAAGGATTTAGCAATGACGATCCATGGTCGTAAATTTTTTACTTCTCCCCGATTTCTTATTCCCATGCTTAGCTGCTCTGGGACGACTGTCTCCATTTCTCTATTTAAACTCCCCAATGACACCAGTAGGCAGTCACCTTTTCGGGCTGCCAAACTGGGCAAAGCGGAATGCATAGCACCAATGGACACACATTATGACGTCGTTGGACCAGTGGGCCCGAACTCGCACAGAACGGGATGCAGTGTAATTAAGCGGTGCCGTCTCCAGCCGTTCTTTCTCTCGCATCTCCACCAGGCACTCCAGTCTTTTCTCTCCAGCTTCTCTCCAGCCTTCGTTTCCTTCTCTCCATGGGACGCTCCAACGCACATGCCCATCCTATCTCCATTTATTCAGTCACTCCCCGCAACATCATCTGATTGATGCGCGACTACTATTTTGCTGTAGGTAACGATGCGTGCAACAATGGCATGAAGGAAGATAAGGATAAACCGGGGGTTTTGAGATGAGCCATGCCAGTCTAACCCTTGCTTTGTTCGTATTTCAACGACATCATATGCACAGCCAAACTCTTACTCAGCCAGCTAGTCAAAGTGAAAGCAAAAAGGATTAGACGATCAGCCACTCCCGCAGCCTCAGCCGGCGCCTGGATGTTGCCAAGATTCGGATGCCTCCTGACGGCCCGAATGTCGATGAAACGCAGTCAACCGAAGCATTCCGAGCCCATCATCAACCAACCATTCAATTAACTCTCTCATTTTCTCTACTTTATATTTTATATTTTATTGCTTTTACCAAGGTTATTGCAGCCGCCATTCAGGTTCATTGCATGTGGATGCCTCGTACGACATCACCTCACGACTCACGTACGCCTGTAGTCAACGTTACCTTTCCCCTCCTCAATCTGCCGACCGCTCCAGTATAATGATCGTTCTGTAATTCAGGTCCAGATAATCCTGCAAGATTAGCCAATGAAGCACACCATATCGTAGAGAATGTCCCTGAATCCTCCGATTGAGCCCGGCTTTTCGGGCGACGGATTATGTAACACGATTTTTCTAACTTCCCATCCTCCACCTTTCCCTCCATTCTCCTCCGCCTCGAGACATATCTGGGTCTGGAGACTCCACGAGTCCACGTGAAATGCAAAATCCGATTCTCCCTTCCTCATTCGTTGCAGCGACCAATCACGCAGGCTTACCCACTGAAAGTCCTGTTGATGGATGCATAGAGCCTGAACAGGTAATCCGTCGCGGAGGAAAAACAATCTCGCCCGACGGCCACGAAAAATAATCGCAAGCGCGTAGTTGCGGTGAGTATTTTGATCTCCCATCATGGATTTCAAGATAAGAAGTTAGGAACTCGAGCGAAGAATCCTCTTGAAATGCTTGCACGCCCCCGTCAGCCCTCCGGACTTACGGTCCGGGTCGGCTGACCCTGACGGACTGGTCGCGAAGTGGATCGCCACCACGGTGCCCCCGTTTCGCCAAGCGAACGATTCTCAATGTTCCGGAGCTTGACCTCCTTGGCCGACGGACGATCACCGATGCCAATACGATCCGTCCGGCATTGGCGACAGGGGTAGACAACGATTCCACGTTCGAACTTCTACCTCCACTTCGGTTTATTTGTTCGTCGTCTGCCACTTCCTATCTAGCGACAAGTCAAGCAAATGGGATGCTTGCACTCTTCGATTTGCGGGTGCATATTTCAGAGTTGAAACACAAAAACAATGATTGGATACTTGAACATCGACCACCCAAAGTCTACCATGACTAACAAACTAGAAGAAATCTACCCTGATTCAGGAAAGCAATAATAAACGACAAAATGCTCCCATTGAAGCTCTCTCTCAGTCCGCCCAAAAAGCTAAAGGGAGATCAAACACCTTCCATCTCCCGGATAAGCCTCCAATGCTCCTTGGCACTCGAGATCGCATCCAAATGAACTCTCCCTTTCACCGCAGCACCATCAAAGACATCCTGCGCAAACGCAGCCAAATCTTCACCCGACCAGAACATCGGTTGGTGACGACAGAGCCCCAAGATACTCAGCATTTCCACGTGGAGAAGCCTCATCCCGCCAATCATCCACTCCGCCTCCTCGACCGTCATCCCGTTCACAGTATAACCACGGCCCGGCTTAATCCGGACGTAGGCGATGCGGGCGATTGGACTACAGACAATCTGGAACTGACTGACCCACGACCGCTCCAGCCCTGGGCCGGGCTCGATGGGCGCCGGGAGAAAGCTGAGAAGCCGGAAGGTTAGAAAGGGCACGGGAACGCCCCATGGTACCGTCTCGTGCTGCTGCTCGAAGCGGCGGAGAGACGGGTTGCTCGCCCAGAGGCTATTGGCTCGTGCAGCGACGACTTGTCTTGTGATGGGACCGACGCTGCGCAGGCGGTGGTAGTGGTACATCGTGAGTCGCTGGCAGAGGTCCCGGTGGAACATACCTAGCTCGTACCGGATGTTGAATGGTTCGCCGGTGAGCGCGCTACCCTTGTCGAACTCCTCGCGGAGGTAGGCGAGCATTGAATTGTCTCGCGGAGAGGGTAGGTCGGTGTCATGAGGCGGGTGTGTGAGCCGCTTACCTTGCTCAATATGATGACCAACGCCGGGAACGGGCACTGGACTAGGGGGTGCGCTTTCAGAGTTCAATTCGATTGGAAAGTCGCCATCGTTTTGCACTTCCACACCGAACACGTTAGTGATACCTGGTATGAAGCTCAGTGAATCGAGAGATGCCCCGATACATACCAAAACGCGGCTTGATAGCCTCCATGACCCGCCAGGGGTAGTATATCCAATGTGAAGGATCTACATCCTGTTCTTTGTCTTTGCTTCTGATTGACTGGTGCCTGATCATCACGCATGCGAGGAAGAGTCGGATCAAAGTCTCATCGTCAGAGAGGAGCGAGTAGTCGAAGATGAGGAAGGAGAACTCGTCGCTCCAGTTGAGTGAAGTCCCGTGGTCGGTCATATTGAACTGTTCGTCGTCTGCGATACACGGTAGGATCCTCCAGAGAGTGTGCCAACTGCCAGTTATCAGCCAAATGGCTATTGTTTTCAACAACTGGTGAAGCGCGATGCAGAGAAAGACCAAGTGGACTAGTGTCATCAAACCCATGGCAGTGATTTGAATGGTATATCGGTCGATGTCAGGAGTACCTTGGTCTTGATGCTTCTTGAACAGGTGATATATATATATCCATACATTGCAACTGCCAATCTACGGGAAACTTGTCAACTCTTTAGGGTTTCCGTAAATTTCTATTCTCATTTCACGATGGGTTTAATTTCGGTCGTCGAGGTCGGCTTGGAGGCGGCACTGTCTTTCACACATGAAACCTCTTTCGCCTTGAAGAAAAGAAGAAAGGAATTACCTGGTATCATACCAATGTGGCGCATTTCTACTTGGAAATAAAACGAAAAACCATTGAGCTACGTTACTCAAGTCAGGGTCTATGTTTGGAACCCGAAACGGGCCCTCTCCTTCGAGGGGAGTGCGAGGGGACTGGTCAACAGGCGAGCAACAGTCGTCAGTGAAGTACGGTGGCTTAGACCTCCATCATATAAGCACATAAAAAGATCCAAAGCACCAAAAAAGCAAAAGAGTTCACCCCCCCGGTGCTGAACTGGGGGCTACATCTCTTAGTGCTCATGCTGGGACTCGAACTCGGGTACTCGCTAAGCCTGTCGTCGAGTAGGCTGGTTGTCGTATAATTGTTGGACCATTAACCTCTCCACCACCCAGCCAGTTTGCCCTGACCCCCCGACCTAGGGGGGCGCCTGTTGGCTGGTGACAGGAATGGACTTGACGGGGTACATGAGGGCTCCTCGTGGCGTTTGCGGAAGGTACGCCTCAGGCTTCCTGCCCTTCTGGTGACGGGAGGGGAAAAGGTGGAACCTAGACACCTTCAGCACCGCCAAGTAAGGTAAGGTGATGCGTCTCGCCTGTTGACCGCACCGGCCTTGATTAGCGACCATGATACGCATCCAATAGACTGGGTTGACTTCCACTGCCCGGGTTGCTCGCGGATGTGGGAGGTAGGCCTTTGAAGCCGGGCTATGATCGCTTCGCTTAAGAAACAACTATGTCACAAAGCAAAAGGCCAACACTCTCGAGGCAGTATTTCATTCTGGCAAAATATTCATTTAGTTCTACCAGGTTTCCTTCGGAGAAAGGTCTTCCATTATTTTGCGTGGCGGTGTTCGTCCAGAGCGATTGGCAACTCAACCCTGAAACTGCAGTACCCGTCTCGCCCGAGAACGCCCAAGATACTAAATGTAACTGCCATCTCGAGGCTCATCTCATTCAATGGCCTCTGCCTTCTTCTCCCTTCAAAAGCAGTCCGCTAGGCTTGCGAAGCCCCAGTGTTGGTATCCCTATCACAGGGTTGTTGGGTCGAACCGTCCGGTTCTGTGGGCGACGAAGGGCCAATTGCTGTCTATTGATTGATTCTGCGTGGTATGTAAAAGGGAGGCTCGAACTGTAGGTGGGAGAGTCGATTGGAGTTTAGTTGAGGGTCGAATTTGCCCCTGCACTCTCCTTGACTCGCAGTCAGATTGGAAGTCCAATCCGACAGCTAGCCTTGTTGGCCTATCTTCTGATGCTCTCCCACAGCTCCTTCGTGATGCGCAATCTATCAGCGGCTTTGTACGGCTTCGACCAGTGGCGAATCTCGGAACCTCTTAGGAAGAAGTTGCCAATGCTCGAAACTCTGCCTTGATCCGACATGTACTCAGCCCATCGAAGTATCCTCGTGTAGTAGAAGTGTGCTGCGCTGAGCAAGATTCGATTTCCTAGCCGGTCTCTATCAGAATGAAGACGGATGGCGTTCGAAGCGACCTCATGTTTGATGGTGAACCCTTGGTCGAGAATAAAAGGCAATCCTAGTTCGTATGATGAAGCCCCAGTGATGGGCAGCGACACCGCCCAGTCAAGCCGAAGACCCTGACTGTCTCCGAATTCCAGAAGATAGGGGTTGCTGGCCCAGGCCTCGTTCATTGTCAAGTTGCAATGGATGTTTGCGTATGCGCGTTCCTCCAGGTAATCCAGAACCCAGGATATGCGATTAACGTATTCTCTTCGTTCGTCAAATTCGACTTGTTCGCTGTAGATGTCGAGGAATTCCATCCAGTTCACCCAGGGTTCTTCGGTCTCAGAGGGAGAATCGTAGAGCCAATTGTAGTTGCTCTTGCTGCCGTTTTCTCCCAAGTTCAGGCCTGAAAGTTAGGTCAGAATGTGACGCGCAGAAAAATGTTGTAGGTACTTGCCTGTCTGATACAGGGAGGATCGCATGAGGTGCCATAGTAGGTGATTCCATGACTTGGGGCGGGACAGGGTGTTGAGAGGCAAGCGCTCTCCCTTCAAGAACTCCATGACGAAGTTGTCGTATTTCGCTTTGCCTGCAAGAGGAGAATCTGAATCTTCATCGCGCAAGTCCCAGTAAAAGAACAAGAAGGCATCCTTCCAATTGATTTTGTTGGGGTCCATGTTGGCGGGTTGGTGTGCGGTGATGGAAGGAAGAAAAGTCTTCGCAGGGTGGGGGGAATTAAGTAGACTAAGTGAAGATATCGCCTGCCTTTGAATTCTACTTGACCTTGATAAAAGGTGTGGCACTGTGTGTGTGACAAAGAGGAAAGAGCGGAATGAAAGGGACAAACAAAAGTCAGTTGTGAAAGCAACCCGGCCTAAAGTACTGCCTAGGGATGTAGGTGCTGCCTACTAGGTACCTTCCATGCTCGTCAAGAAAGATGGACATGAGGTAGACACCTTGAGTGGATAGCTAAGACAGTCGAATTTCGTCTTTCCATTGCTCTTTCCTCCCTTTGACGTCAACTTCCTCGCTACCCATGGATATAAGTTGCCCTCAGTAAGGTAGGTACGCTTCTGCGTCACTGCTTGCTTGCTCTCTAACATGATGATTCCTTCAACAGTACCTAGTAGCTTAAGGCCACTTCTAGAATGCCACACTATGAATGTGTGTGTCCGTCTAGCATGACAATCCCTTTGTCGACCCTACCAGCGAGATATCCGTTTGCAAAAGTAGGTAGGATGAGCCGCTGCATTAAGTTGAGGCTGTGCTACCCTCCGCCAGAAGCCAGCTCAAGAAGATACTTGATGTTAGGAGTATCAAAATTCATCAGGTTGTCGTCGATCTGTGATGTTTGCTGTACATCAAGTCCCAAGTCCAGCATCTGTTCACTTTCTAGTTCGAGGTCTGGAAAGCTCGGAGAATCTGAAGGCGCTGGTATTTTCGGACTTGGGATTGATAGATTTGATTCTCGGCACATCTCCCCGTAATCGACCATCGACCAGAGGGATCTCTCCCATCCTGGATCCATGACTGATTTCAGATGCGAGTCAAGGAGCGAATCGAAAAGATACGCGTTCGCATTGAAAGTTAGCAGCCGATGGTGCTATACTAAGGTTAGCCCATACATTGCATCATATACATCAACTCATCGAGTATTTGAAAACTTACGATTTTGGACGCATGATCCCAAAACTTTGCCATTCCTTCAAGTATTGATATACTGTCTTGGGTTGCACTCAATAGGTCCAAGTAGCGCTGGCTCTCGGTATCCTTCTCGGCGTGCATGTGAAGCGAGAGAATGCTACCAGCTAGACACGCTGAATATGCGTAGAATGAAGCACCTAGATGACACCCTACTGCTTCGGCATCGTGTAGCAAGTTGACCAGATCCCGAGCATGTTCGTAGCTTTTCTGTGAGGCGAGGCGCATGAAACTCGATGGAACTTGGCACTTGACTTTCCGAACTTGCTCTCGCACAAGGAACGGATGATACAGAAGGCAGTGGCAGACATGGAATACTGTGCGTGCAAAGATGACGTGACCCATAGCAGGGTGATCTATGACACCATCATCAAGCCTATAGGTATCGACAACATTCTTGATGAGATGTTGATCGACTTGGAGGCGGGACTCGACGAGGAGAAGGAGGGATGTGATTGATGCAAACTCCGATTTCGAGTCCCACGGGGGAGTCTCATCGGTAGTGCGGTCGTGAAGAAGCCTTCGAGTGCAGCGAGCGAGTACTGATGATGCCAAGATGGCAACTGGAAATCCACCTTCAACGCCAATATCGGTGCTCCAATCGAGAAGCTGACGGAGCGTCACATTTTGGCCCCATCCGCCAGAACGGAATGTCAGCTCGTCGCAAGGTAGTCGCGCATGGCAGTCCTCGTCTAAGATGGCGAAATGTCTGTGTTTGCCGAGGGAGACTAGTTTGTCGAGAAGGTAGATTGACCAGAAGGATCTCCTCCTTTCTTCCTGCTCCACCAGAGGAAGAGTTTCACTGGGCTCTTTCATAAGTTGGAGATCCTGGGCTATCCGAATCGCCATCCCAATCTTGAGCCATGCGGAGCTGGTTCGGCCGGCTGACAAAGGCGTTAGTACCAAGCAAGGCCCAGTTGTCGAAATACTCACCGGTAAAGTCAATGATGGCCAGGATGTTGGTGGCTTGGGCGACCTCGAGGTTGCAAGAATCTTCCACCGTCATGTGGTCGCCGAGAACGGACAACCAAGCTTCTCTTGCATATGCCTCAATCGCATTGGATCTGTTATCTCGAAAGTATTCGTGTTCTGAAAACCTCAAGGAAGATGCTAGAACAGCTAAGAGCACACATTTCGAAAGCTGGCCATCCGCTAGTTTCTGCCGGAAGCTTCCTTCGTGAAAGTAAGAGTATGGTTGATTATGACACCATTGAAAGAAAGTGTCGACCAGCGACTGTGTTACCGAATCCGGCGGAAATGTACTAAACGTTCTGCAAGGTCATGTTGGCTTTTCTAGAGTCCTTCAAGCTGCAAAAGACGCCGAGAAAGACTTACTGGGACTGCGAGCTTCCCGAACGCCAAGTAGTTGAGATGTTGGGTGATGATTGGTTGACCAAATCAGGCACGCCTAAAACATTTTCGTGTTCCTTTAATTGGAATTGAGGCTGCTCTTCCACAGTATTGTGGTCTTCCATAGGCAGATTAGCCTCGCTGAAAGCGGCGGAACTAAGCTGTGTTAGCACAACAGTTCTGGGTTGTATAATTTGACCACCCAGATGAACACATACCTGAATTCTTGAGATTCGCGGTCGCTCAACTGAGCCAATTTGCTTTCAATCATAGAAATTCTCTGTAGAAGGTCCGTCTAGATAGGGTCAAATTGTCAGTTTACTGATCTCCTGGGGCCAGACAACTGTCACAGTGATTACATCTTTGGTCAAGCCAAGAAGCAATGCGGTCGAGTTCCCAGAAAGGGATGCCGAGACCGCCGAGTAGGGCTCGTACTGGCACCGCTGCATCACCCGTCGACAATTGATACATCTTGGTCGATCTCCAGAACATTTGATCTTCTTCTGTCTAAGAGAAATGGCGTCATATCAGCTTCTCTGTAAGTTCACGCGACTTGACCTTTGATAGGGCTTGCACCAACGAAGGGATGAAGGGCTTGGAACTCTACCGGCAACTGGTACAGGCCTGGCGGATGCGTTTGATGCCTGCGGTGGTTGGTGGTGACCTCGACTCTGGACTTCTCTCTGGCCTCGTTATGGATGATTCCGCGGGCTCCGCCATGTTGATGTTGTCTACAGTTTTCAAGGCAAGACGAAATGATGTAATGAATATAGTTGCTAAAGTCCTAGACGCGTTCGTCCGCCCCAAAGTGAAGTGACCGATGGACATTGATATGGGGTAATGCTGAGCCGTAATGCGGGGTAACCGGGGTTTATGTATGTGCGCGTGGGGGCATCTACGGCCCGCAGCAGCGCGGTGGATTCACTTCCCCGTTCTTTTCATCCGGATGAGCCAACCTGGTTGTGGGTATTACAGCTGGTTTTGAGTTGCAGCTTGTTTCTGCGCTTGGAAAGTCACCAAATCTGTGGTCTCTCAAAGGAGTTGAAATACGCTTCTACGTCCTGAAATAGATTTCTTATGCTAGATCTTTGCCCGTGGAGCCTGATTCAAGTAGGAATCCCAGTCAACCTTACGCTTCTGCTGGAATTCTGCTATGCCATGGACGGCATCAGACCCAGGCTCCATCATTGACTTGAAAAGCCTGGAGATTCCGTCACGTTGCTCTGGCATACCCGCGTGTTTCCAACTTAACTTAACTAATTCTTTCGACATGCTTGAACCCCCGGGAGACGAGTGTCGAAGTTGCGCGAGGAGGGTTTTCGTCATGATGTCGAGTTGTGAGGGCGTCTCAGCAACCATCGAGATGGCACCAGCAGACTTCAGCTCGGAAGCTGTCAGAGATCGTGCGGTGAGCATGGCTTCCCTCGAGAGTCCAAATCCCCATTCTCTGATGACGTATTTCGAAATTACGGCAGGGCACATGCCAAGTTTGGCCTCGGACAACGTGAAGCTTGCCGAGCTGATGGAAATCCTGATGTCGCAAGCAAATGCTAATCCAATGCCACCGCCGAAAGCCGGTCCTTGTATGCAGGCGATTGTGACCTTTGGAGAGTTGTCGATGAGCTCGAATAAGTCTGTCAATGCATGGAACAGCTTCGAGCTTGCGTCGCCGCCCCGGCCAACTGCCTGTGCAGCCTGGCTCAGGTCCATCCCAGTGCAGAAGAATTTGCCATTTGCGCTGATAAGAACACGAGAGATGGAGGCATCGTTCTCACATGACTTGAATGCCTGGATGATCTCGGATAACATCGGAAAAGTGAGGGTATTTCCGTTTCGGGGTTTGTTGAGAACGATATTACCGTTCGCCCCGGCCCGCCGAACGACAATGTTGTCAGACTGTTCCAAGACTGCCCACTCCAACGCTTCCTTTGGCCCATCGGTGATGTTCGATGATGATCTTGTCGATGACCTCTGGGATTTGCTGGCGAGAGCCGCTCCAGCCCGGCTATCGTTGGGTTTCGCAAGGGCCTGGGAGATCCAGACCCCAATGTCAACTACTTGCTGGAGGTCTACACCGGTATCAATACCAGCCTGTTGGAACAGGTATACAACATCTTCCGTGGCCACATTTCCCTTGGCACCTGGTGCAAAAGGGCAACCGCCTAGACCGCCAACGCTGCTATCAAATGTTCGCAGACCGCATTCATAAGCCGCCCACACATTGGCTAGAGCTTGCCCGTAGGTATCGTGGAAGTGGCCAGCTAATCTCTCGGTATGTATTTTTTGACTCTTGAGATAACCGAGCAGCCGTCGAACGTCTGGTGGTGTTCCGACACCCAGAGTATCTCCAAGGCTGACTTCGTAGCAGCCCATGTCAAGTAAGGCTCGCACAGCGCGGGAGACTGCAGGTAAAGGGGTAGGACCGTCGAAAGGGTCGACGAAGATGCAAGAAACGTATCTGCCATCATAAGATGAATGAAGTTAGCTGACGGCAAATCGAGACTGAAAGGCCAACAAACATTCCAGAAAAGAAACACGAACTTACCCCCTCACAAGCACCCCGGCTGCCCTGGCCTCGGTAGCCACCTGCTTGGCATGCTTCAAGCTCTCATCGACAGTACAGTTGATGTTTGCTCGGCTGAAGCCTTCTGTCGCACTGACGAAGACAGCCACTTCTCTAACACCATGTTCGAGGGCGATGCGTAACCCTTTGACATTCGGAACCAAAACTGGTAGACGCAGTGTGTTATCGGTTTGTTGCCACTTCTTCACAGCAGGGGCCGAAAGTATTTTGCGACAATCTGCAAGTTGCGGTATAGCCTTTGGTGAAACGACAGACGTGATCTCAATGTTCTGGAGCCCTGCACCCTGTAGTCTTTGGATGAATTCCAGCTTCGTCGAAGTATCCACCACAGTCTTAACATTTTGAAGGCCGTCGCGGGGCCCAACCTCGACGATTCTAACAGCTTTGGGACTCGTCATATTGAGATGGTTGTTTACAGAAAGCTAGTAAAAGAAATCAATAGTGATTGTTCTCATAGTCTTACAGGAGCACTTGCGTACATCCATCCCATCCAAGATTGCTCCCGTCGGCTTCGCAGGTCGGTCCCGGACCGGGTGGGTCCAGGTACGTACCTAAATGCCACCTCGGCTGGAAATCTGGGGTACGCCGGAATTCCGGACCGCCCGGCTAAGGTTGGATACCCGACTTCCACCTCAAGTGCCCAATTGGATAACTCAAGATTGTCATCTTCCAATTGCTTTAGTCCCCCTACCTTGGCACACAAATCCACACTTTCGCGCTTAGGCTTCGGGAATCCGAGCGTTCACCTCGAAACACCACACCTTCGCATCTGAACAGGCTTCGAAGAGAAAGACCGCAGTGTGTTGAATTTAAACACGAGGTATAAGTTCTAATGTTGTGAGCTCGCTTCAAGCCAGACAAGTCTTGATAAAGTATTGCGTAATTGTCTCTGGCCAAAGTGATGCTGCCATCTTCAGTGCCTGAGTAAAGGAGACTTGAGCGAATTTGAACAAGCAAGAGGACTCAGAAAACGGGCTGTAGATTTACAAACAACATAACCTAAATATGATTAAATTCTTGCTAGGAAGCGATGTGATTCAGCGCTTTTCTGGCCAGATAGCCCCACGATTTCCAAGCACATTCCAAGAACGTCGCGAGTGTCCCTTGGGTCAATGATGCCATCATCGATAAGCATCGAGCTAGTTGCATAGCTTGTCGAATCCCTGTATGCATCCTCCCGTAACTGCGCTGCCTGGGCTTTGATTTCCTCTGGCGAAAGCTTGCTACCGCCATTCGACTTGGTTCTGATGGTTTCCACAACGCCTGCAAGCTGGTCTGGGCCCATGACACTGCATCGCCCCGTTGGCCACGTGAAAAGGAATCTTGGGCGGTATGACCGGCCGCACATAGCGTAGTTACCGGCCCCATAAGATGCTCCAAGGATGATGCTTATATGAGGGACCGTTGAGCAGCTTACCGCAGACACTAGTTGTGCGCCTGCTTTGATGATTCCGGAGTGCTCTGCTTTAGTACCCACCATGAAGCCAGTGACATTGTGGAGGAAAATGATTGGCGTATTTCTAAACCCCGGTCAGCTAAGAAAGAAACAAATTGAAGCATGAGAGTCATACTCTTGGTTGCAAAGCCGAATAAACTGCGCGGCTTTCAGGGCCTCATGTGGATGGATCACAGGAGTCTGGTTCGCCACAATGCCAGCACGAAACCCTTCATTGTATATGTGTTAGCGAACTTTGTTTGTGAAAGTTATCTGGGTGGTGCAAAGCTTCTCACCGAGGATGTCCGCCCAAGCTGTCAGCATGTTCGTTCCGTAGCTCGGCTTGAAGATAGACATTCTAGAGTCATCAACAAGTCGCAGCAACACCTCGCGCATATCGAATGGTTTACGGATATCGGTGTTCACCAGATAGAGGAGATCGTCGATGGAATACCGGGGAGATACAGGATCCGACGTATTGCTCAGTAGGCGACTGGGCTCCGGGGTGCGCAGAGTAGCAACCCATTCGCGAGCTTTCTGAATAGCATCAAACCTGTCATAATGGTGTCAGTCAAATCAAGACCGAAGCAAGTTCGAGAGCCCCTTACTCGTCCATGGCGATCTGGTCAGCCAGTCCGGTTGTTGATGCATGAATCTTGGCCCCACCCAGCTCCTCGGCAGTGACCACCTCGGAAGTGGCCATCTTTACTAGTGGAGGCCCTCCTAGAAACACTTGGGCCTGATTTTCCACGAAAATGGTGTAATCAGAAAGCGCAGGATGATAAGCACCTCCAGCAGTTGAGGAGCCAAAGACAATGGCACACGAGGGTTTGCCTTGCTGAGATCGTATTGCTAGATCACGAAAGAGTTGACCACCTTTATGGAAGACTCGGAATTGTTGGGGTAAGAAAACACCAGCCTTTGATAGTTAGAATACTTCTTTATCAGTTGGTGATGGCACTCTTACCGACTGAACCAGTGAAATGAGAGGTAGATCGTTCTCGAATCCTATTTCAAGTATGCGGTTGACCTTGAGGACTGATTTGGGTTAAGAGTCTGGCCCCGAAAGACATGGAAGAGAAGTCCTCACCTGTCATCTCATTCCAAGCTCCTCCACTCTGCGTGGGGATATGCGACATGAGAAGGCATGGCCGTTGACTGGTTTTCTGTTAGAGATGGATTAAAAATCAGCGTTCTCGAGTAAACTCACCTAACAAGGCCGATACCTGCAATGATATTTGCGCAGGAGTTAGACCCGGAGATTCTGAACCCCGCGAAGCATCCTAACTCAAGAAACGGCGAGTCTTCATCGAGCAGTAACGCAATCCTGTCTCGTGCTTCATTGGACCGTGCTAGTCAGCTCAAATGTCTCAATGTTTCAATACCGAAAAAGCGACTTACGCAGCAATTGGTGTCTCGTTTGGTGTCTCAATGTGGAAGCATCATCCCCTTCCGAGGATACATATTTCAGATAATTGTCAAATTCTTGCAAAACCGGCTCCCATGCTTTACGATTCGCTTGGAAGTTGGATGCAGTGAGGTCAGCGGTTGACTTCTCGACGGGAAAAAGTTGCTCAATCATGTTGATCAGATTGAGGGAAGCAGTAAAGCTGTGGGTATTGAGCAGAGTCAGTTGCGTCTTGGTCGTGTGTGACTCGGTAGAAGTACTGGGTTTCTGAGTATGGGTCGGGGCATTGGCGCTCTCCCGGACCGATCCCCGCGTGCCCCTCGGGCCCCGGTTGGCCCACCTCGATGTCGGCTATCAGACACCCGGGGAACAGTATTTATGACTTATAGCCTGTAGATTAATTTTCATAGACGAAAAATAGCATTTAGCTCATATTACTGGTTGTCTTTTTCGCCCATCGTTCTCAACGTCAAGTGCCTTGCTTCACCTTCCGCAACTATGACTCCTTCGGCGGATGCATCGCTCTCTCTCGTTCAGGGACCTACCTCGCCGTCTCTGATTCTTAAGCCGCTTGGTTCTCTTATTGAAGAACAATCGAAAAAGTATGGAGACCGCCCTGCCGTCATTGTCCCTTGGCAGTCTACACGGCTCTCTTATCGGGAGCTTGCAGACCGCAGCAAAGTCATAGCCAAAGCAATCCTTGAGGTTGGACTTCATCACGGAGACCGTGTGGGAATCATTGCGGGGAATTGCTATCAGTACATTGAGCTTTTCCTTGGGGCTGCTCGTATTGGATGCCCCTACGTAGTTTTCAACAATACGTATTCGCCCGACGAGTTGAAAAATGCCGTGTTAGCCAGTGGTAAGTAAAAACAAGGTGGTTCCCTCAAAAGTGTTCCCTCTACTAATTCTCCACAATACCAAAGGCTGCAAACTCCTTTTGATGTCGCCTCAAATAGGGACAAAATCGCTGTCGCCACACCTAGAAAGTCTCTTGAGTCTTGACAAAGTGCAGTCTCCGCTCAAACAAATTGTCTATCTGCAAAAGTTCGAACAAGCTCCTCAAGGTAGCATGCTTGAATCTTACAGTTTCTTCTTCAATCGCGGACAGTCAATTTTCATGAACGACTCCGTCTTGAGACGAGCAGCACGCAAGGTTCGCCCTTCGGATACACTGAACCTTCAATTTACTTCCGGTGAGTTTAGCTACCGTCTAGATTCCATCCTGTGCTCAACATCCTCCAGGAACCACGGGTCGCCCGAAGGCCGCCACTCTCACTCATATGTAAGATACCGCGCCAAGCCACGGGTGAGAAATACCAAGCTGATCCAATTGCCTAGCAACTTGGTGAATGATGCTCAATTTGTGGGGGACGCCATGCGTCTGACCGAGGCAGACGTTGTGTGCTGCCCCCCACCTCTGTTCCACTGCTTCGGGCTCATCATGGGGTTCCTTGCTTCCTTCTGCCACGGCAGTTCCATCGTGTTTCCCTCTGATAATTTCAATGCAGAGGCAACACTATCCGCTGTGTTGAAAGAGAAGGCGACGGCCCTCCTTGGAGTTCCAAGCATGTTTCTTGCCGAATTGGAGGCGCTCCAGCAGTCAGGTTCTCCAATCAACACCCTGCGGACAGGTCTCATCGCAGGCTCTCCTGTGCCAGCCGCATTGATGACCGATATTCGCGAAAAGATGCACGTCGAGGGCATTCTGATCGCTTATGGGATGACAGAGACCAGCCCAGTTACATTCATCACGTCCCTTGAGGATGCTCATGAGAAGAGAAATGCGTCCGTGGGCAAGGCTCTCCCGCATACTGCGGCCAAAGTGGTAGATGCTCAAGGAGCCATTGTGCCACGTGGAACTCGAGGGGAGCTATGCACCAGTGGTTTCGCATTACAGAAGGGTTACTGGAAAGATCAAGAAAAGACGAAGGAAGTGATGAAGGTCGACAACAATGGAGTGGTTTGGATGCACACAGGCGACGAGGGCTTGATCGACACCGATGGCTATGCTTACATCACAGGACGCATCAAGGACTTGATTATTCGTGGTAGGTTTCAAATTTGGGTTCCGAAGACTTCAACTAAACATCTGGCAGGTGGTGAAAACATCTCTCCGACTGAGATCGAGGATCGATTGCTCAGCCACCCCGCTATTTCAGAGGCTTGTGTCGTTGGCCTCCAGGACAAAAGATATGGCGAGGTGGTCGCGAGCTTTCTTCAGACGGCGAATGGCACTTTGAAGCTGACTGATTCGGAAGTCAAGGCTTGGGTTACTGAGAAATTGGGACGGCACAAGGCACCTGAGCATGTGTTCTGGATCGGTCACCCTGATGTTGGAACCAGTCTGCCCAAGACTGGAAGTGGAAAGTATCAGAAGCATCTCATACGAGACTTGGGAGACACGCTGCTCAACAAGTCAGCGAGGCAGGCAAAGTTGTAGCATTAGCTTCTTTTACTATAGTTCCATTTTGCTTCAGACTTTGGAAAATACTGCAAAGTAGTTATCGTATCCTGGGTGTCCCTCAAACGAGCGAACCTGGTTTTCATGCTTAATTAAATCTCAATAGACATAAATCAAATTCTTGGAATTTCAGTAAAGAGACATCACTCAATTGACCAAGTTGTCATTGAATCACCAATGTGGGATCAATCAATGGCGGTAAATGTTCCGTTCACAACGTCATTCTAAGTCGGCGATTACATACGCTAGATCAATGCAACACAGTTAGACATGAAACTGCTTACGAATGTTTCTATGGACTGAAATGCTTCGCCTATCAGATTGTCACTATCAAGTCCTCTTGAAAATCCAGAGGACGTTGCTTTGGTGAGATCTGCCGTTTTGCCATCTTAACCAGGTTGAAGTTCCGAGGAGCCGGGTGACAGGGCCCACACAGTGTACCGTTGTCCGGACCGCTTCCCGGCGCTATTGTTGCAGCTTTCCCGAGCATACCCGCCGGCAAGGGCATCTATGCCGCGTCACAGACATTAGTCGGAGTGCGGTTCACTGTTCCCGAGATCCGAAAGCTCTATGATGTTGGTCAATCCCACTATCAAAAATGGACCTTGAAGCTCCTAGAATAGTTTAATCGACCAGAATCATTGTTACATGTACTACCTTACCTTAAGTCTAGAGAAGCGGGCTTAAGCGAGGCTTCCTATTCCCAAAATCCTGCGTCGTCTCCGTCACAATGGCAGCTATTCAGCATACTGACGGTATGGAGGGAGCACGACCTCACAGCAAAGAGCTTTTTGTGGCCGATATCCCGCTTGGCGAAGATGGACACCCTCGCATCCGGAAACTTTTGATCGCGAATAGGGGCGAGATCGCCTGTCGAATAATTGCAACTTGCAAGAAAGTAAATGTAGCATCAGTGGCGGTTTATACACAAGAGTAAGTTTTCATCAAATTGCAACCCGAGAACATTGAGATCAACTTAATGCTCAATTTGTTGACTTTCCTTGCAGAGATGCTGTTTCACGGCATGTCCGGGACGCGGACGAGTCCATTTGTATTGGTTCTATGGAGAAGAACCAGAGAAATCCGTTTCTCGACATTGATCTCCTGGTTAAAACTGCAAAAGATATCCACGCCGACGCAATCCATCCCGGATATGGCTACTTGAGCGAGAATGCAAACTTTGCTGACAGTGTACGCCACGCTGGACTCATTTTCGTCGGCCCTCCAGCCAAAGCCATGTCCACACTGGGCGATAAGCGATCTTCCAAGGACTATCTCCGCCAGAATGCACCCGACGTTCCATTGATCCCAGGATTTACTGGCACCAGTCTTGAGGCCGAAGACCTGCAGAGAGCTGCTGTCGACATTGGTTTCCCCGTGATGCTGAAAGCTTCCGCAGGTGGCGGAGGCAAGGGTATGAGAGTTGTGCACGAACCATCGCAACTGATGACAGAACTGAGCAGGGCGCAGTCAGAAGCTCAACGCTCATTTGGTTCAGGAGACTGCATTCTGGAGAAGTTCATTGAGAACAGCAAGCATATTGAGATCCAAGTGGTTGGAGACCAGTACAGTCAAGTAGTGTCGTTCTTTGAGCGAGATTGCTCGATACAGCGTCGCAATCAGAAGGTGATCGAAGAAACACCATGTCCTTTCCTCGATGACGACACTAGACAAGATATGAGCGAGACAGCCGTCCGAATCGTCAAGTTAATAGGCTACGAAGGAGCTGGCACCGTGGAGTTCGTCTTCGACACATCGACGAGAAAGTTCTATTTTCTTGAAGTCAACACACGACTGCAGGTCGAGCATCCAATCACGGAGGAAGTCGTCGGAGTTGACCTTGTCGCTTTGCAACTGTTTGTTGCTGCCAAAGGTCGTCTCTCAGAGCTCCCTCAGCTGTCAAATCTTACACAGACTGGGCACGCAATTGAGTGTCGACTTTGTGCGGAGGACCCCCAGCGAGACTTCCTTCCCAGCCATGACAAGATCTTGTTATGGAAGCCTGCATCTCCAGGAAGAAGCCCGGGCTCAGTCATCCGTTATGAGACAGCTATTCAAAGTGGAACATCAGTCTCGATCTACTTTGACTCGATGATTTGCAAGATTGTTGTCTGGGCACCGACAAGATCTGCGGCGATCAACATACTTGCCAGAGAGCTGGCAAACACTCCGTGCATCGGAGTCAGGACCAACCAATTATTCCTTCAAAGCTGTTTGTTGCACCCGGCCTTCCAGGACTTTGGATACAAGGCATCATTCATCCCAAAGAATATCGACGACTTGCTTCGAAGTCCATACACACCGTCCTTGCCAAGCCATATTTCACTTATTCCTAGTATCTTTCTGCAACATCTGCAGAAAGACAAAGCCCAGGGAAGTGGTGGTCGTCGACATTTCCGGACAGTCCGCCGTCAGTTCCACAACCAAAAGTTTGACCCGTTCCATCAAAGCTGCGAGATCATCTCCCTTAGAGACTCAAAATCCGCCTCTGGAGGTATTACCAGGTGCGAGGCCTGTCTTCCCAAACCTAGCTCCAGCAACGCCGACAACGAGTGGGATATCTGTCTCTACCCTGTGACACACCACAGCCTGGGTGAGAAGGATTCTTCATCCAAAGAGGGGGAAGAACCACCACCGGCATCGAATTTGACTGCCACTTACACTGCTACAAGCCGAGCCATTCGGACCGGAGAGGCATGGTCGGGGCCTGTTTTCAACATCAAAAACGTCGAGCTGAAGCCATTATCTGGCGAGCATTCGCTAGTCTCGAAGGCGAGCTCTTTGTCATCACCAAAGTCCATGAGTATGTCGGTGAATGGTCACCAGATTCGCGCATACCTTGCCATTCCAAATGCTGGCGAATGTCGCCAAAGTCTACCACTCAATGAAACTGTCAGGGTATTCTGCCATTTACCGCAGCTTGGGGAGTGGAAGGAGTTCCGCAAAGATACTTTGCTCTCGTTCTATACCAATCTGAGAAAGGAAGCGCTTTCCAGCAGTGACCAGCAAAGCGAAGTCAAAGCCCCGATGCCTTGCAAGGTGCTGTCGATTGCCAAGTCCGTTGGTGGCGAGGTCAATAAGGGTGAATGTGTCATGGTGATCGAAAGCATGAAAATGGAGATCAACATCATCGTGGGTGTTTCTGGCATATTTCATACAAAGTGGAGGATTGGTGATGCGGTGGATGAAGGCGTTGTACTTTGTTCAGTTGAGTAGTTTTGCTTGTCATAATTTCAGTAGTCCAAATATCATTTTTAAGTTCCTTTCTCATGCTTCCTTCAAGTATGATTTCAATTATGGTCTATACCCGAAGTCGTTTGATGCCTGTACGTCTGCATCATGCCAGAAATGGCATCTTGAAGCAAAGCACATGCTTTTCCGAGAGCTTCATTCTTATTATACAGTATAGTTCATCTCAGATATTCTTTACCATCCTCTTCTCAACCTCTTCGTTCTCCGAGACGGAGTGAGCAACACTTAAAATAGCGCCAAAGGATTTGTAGCATTAGGCGACATCGTCGTTGCAACATCCCAGTGCTCAACAATGCAGCTTCCTTGGAATCTGAAAATATCCACCACCACAGTCAACGGCAAGCCTGGAATCTCCATTTTTGTATGAACCCATCCAGTGTTGTTGCTAAACGAGTGTCGCAAGATTGTGAAGTTGGCAGCATCGAAGATTGGGCCAACATAATCAATGGCGTTTTGGCGTCCGCTGAGAGCGTTGGGGTTGTGCTGGGTGTAGTTTACGGACATGTTGTCTAAGATTGCCCCCTTTACATCTTTTTGGACGAAGAATCTCTGGATGAACGTCTCGAAAATCTGCTGCTGGTGCCAAGTGGGTGTCACTTGGCTCGCTGACGTGGAGCAGCTGATAGCTTCGGGGTTCTCATGATGAGGGAATGTAGGAGAAGTACTAAGCGAAGCCACAGTTCCTGCAAGAAGAAAAAGGGTATTCAAGATCATGGTTGAAAAATGGCTGCTTAAGCTGGGCAATGGTGGAAAATGAGAGTTACTGTGGTAGTTGCAAGCTAGCAAAGTAGAGTCGAACAATTGGAATGTTTCCCACGTGCAATTTATGGCACTCAATTTTCTGTGTTTGTTATGCTGATTCACTATTGAGATCAGGTTTTGCTTCGATTCCTTTCGAAGCCATGCTCTTTCCTTGCAAACCATGTCGACTTAGTTGAAGCTTAAAGTTCGATCCTCCGCCTCCGTTCGATTACTGAAACGAATTCCAGGCGTTGTGTTTCTGACCAAAGTCCCTATTTCCCATGCTTGATAATCAAGCCAGTGTTCAAGAAGTGCAACGGTCCGGCCGAATATCGCGGACGAAGTTTAGTAATCGCAGTTGTTCCAAACGGTAAAACTCAAACCCGTTCCATAGCTCTCTAAGCCGAGTGGAAATTCTCTATATATTACGGTACTCCAAGGTTTATTAATACAGACACTCTCAATGCTACTTCTTCGACTGAGACGATTTGGTCGCTTTTGATTTACGCTGAATCTTTTCACCTGGAAACAGCTGCGAGCACGGACACACTTCAGTCTTCAACACGTACCTCATGTCTTCATATTTGGTAACCGGAGCTTCGAGGGGGCTTGGAGTAGGTCCATTGTATTCGAAATTGCCATATGAAATGCTGATTTGGCCCAGTTTGAATTCCTTCGGCAGTTATCCGCCGACGCAAACAACATCGTCATTGGGGTTGTCCGAAATGCCGAGGCTACCAAGCAGAAGTTGGACGCCGAGCTGCAGCGAAAGAACATTCACGTCCTACAAGCTGACCTTGATGACTTCGATGCAATAAAGGTAAGCACCTAGCATGAGATTGAGGATATTCACTAAGGCCCAATCTCAGACAGCCGTGAATGCTGCATCGGAAATCACTGGTGGAAGCATCGACTGTGTCATTGCAAACGCGGCTTTCATCTCAACCTGGTCATCTTATGATGGCATCAGCGTTCTGTAAGTTTATTAAATCCACGAAGTCTCAGATAAAGGATGTTGGACACATCCACACCAAGGGGCTGACAGTGTAAATAAAAGGGGAGAGAAACCGAAGCGGCTAGAACAGGACTTAGTCGACTCGTTCCGTACGAACGTCGTCGGCAATGTTCATCTCTTCAATCTCGCACTACCACTCGTCCTGAGAGGTCATGCGAAGAAAGTGGTCACAGTCTCATCCGGCATGGCTGACTTGGACTTCATATCCAAGTCCGGCATCGAGGTCGGAGCCCCTTACTCAATCAGCAAAGCAGCTCTGAATACAGCTGTGGCTAAATTCAGTGCGGAACACTCCCATCAAGGCGTTCTATTCTTCAGCATTTCGCCCGGAGTGATCGACACGGGGCTGTATGACAATGGTAAGAACTACTATCTATTCTCGCCCCAATTGCGTCTAAGCTCTAACATCTTGCCAGCTACAGAGGAAGAAAAGCAGAAGGGAATGGCCATGCTTGGCAAGATGGCGACGTACGCACCACATTTCGCCGGCCCGACTACCGCAGAGTCTTCGGTGAAGGACATGCTGTCAGTCATCTACAAAGCCAGCGTCGAGGCTGGATTTGGAGGATCATTCGTATCTCACCACGGAAACAAAGAATGGATTTGAGGAAGACACAAGGCAGCCGTACCTCGGCGAGGCCGTTCGAACGGATACCTGCGGTTCATCATACGGAATCTATAAGCTATCACTTTGCAGCCGCCTCGCAGAAACGTTTGTGGAAGACTGCTTTGCCCGGCTACTCCTACGTGCCTTCGAGTTCGGTGAGCAATCCGAAGTATGAGTCTGCCGTGCGGTATCTAGCAACCTTCGCACGTTTCACAGTTCTATCTAGTTTAAATTCAAGACAGCTCATGTGGTACCATTGCGTAGGTATGTCTCATGACCGTGCTCCGTTGCCCAAGTGTGACAGATGGCCATGGCACAGCCTCACGAGGCAACTTTTGAACTCAGCGAATGGCTTAAGCATGGGCCACTCGGGTATTTGCATTGAAGCCAATGTGGATGAGTTATTGGGGATGAACCCATGCTCGTCTCTCAGGTCAGCAGGAACGTAGATTTTGAGCCTCACTCTTGTCGTACTAGTAGCCTGGCTTCATCGGTCTGATTCACAATTCATGTGACGCAAATTGATGACCAGTGCCAGGTCAACCTTGATATAAACTCAAGTTAGTCTTCTCAAGCAGTTGATTCATGTTCTAAGTTTCATTCAGCTTATTCAACTGTCAACTTTACAAGCCTTCAGCGCCGCTCACCGGTGAAAACGTGGCGATGGCAACTTCTGCAAGCGAAAATCGCGACTTGAACAAACAAGTCTCCACATCAACTGAACTCGAGCAATGGACTACAGCCAGGGTCGGATCTCCCGAAATCCTATCACGTTGCGCTTCGCTTAGCCCTCGAAGGTCGAGCCCACCTCAGCAACGATTCCGGGATGAAGATGTTCGCGAGGCCCAACAAGACAGGCAAAGTCACAGGTCCGTCCTTTACCTATGGATTTGGGAGATTCTATCCCTCGTCCTTGCCATATGTCTCTTGGCCGTGACCATTACGATTATCCTCAGCCAAGATGACCACCCCCTCAGAGACTGGCCCTTGGACCGGATCATAACCCTAAATTCTCTCGTCAATCTACTTTCCACCATATTTCGAGGAATTCTAGTATCTATTGCAACCGAGCTCATTGCACAAGCGAAATGGACGTGGTTCTGGTGCGACAAATCTTCCCAACGCCGGATGGGCAACCTACAGCATTTCGATGACGGTACTCGTGGCGTTTGGGGGGCGCTGAAGTTAATGAGAATTGTCACTTGGCGCAGCCCATCGATCCTCGTCGCTGTGGTTGTACTCGTGTCGTCCTTTGCGATTGGGCCCTTCGTTCAGCAATCCATTGGGCATGTCGACAAAAACGAAACTCTCGGCCTCGGCACTGGAATAATCCCAGTGACGCGACATGTTGACGGCCTGAACACCAAAATACTTACGGGTGACAACGAAGGCATGGCTTTGAGGTCAGACATCAAGGGTGCAATTCAGACCCTCGCCTTGAGCCGCAACGGTACTGGTTCGGTTATTGTGCCGACCTGTCCAACAGGAAACTGTACTTTCATCGGTCTTGGCTCAAACACCTCCGTCAAAGCTGGGTTCGACGTTACTCATGCTTCCGCCGGCATTTGCAATATCTGCACTGATATTGGAGAAATTATCGATCATCGGGGCTTGATCGACAATCTTCAGGCCATTAATTATAGTTTGGCAAACGGAATTTCAATCATCAATACGGGCAGAGAAGGAGGGATGAGGGTTATATCAGGCGATCTGTCGTGGACCAATGGTATAATACCGCTAGAGACGCTTGAACGGGCTTCGGTCTCATTTGCGAATGTCACTGTCTTGACGAGCACGGTACTTGACGGCAACATCAATCAAAACAAACCCAAACACGCCATAGCCGTCACTTGCTCGCTTTACCCTTGTATTCGGACATACTCGGCAATCATCAGTCGAGGAGTGCTATCCGAGACTCCCATTACGGAGACCCCGATGAGTTACGATATTCGCGATAAGAAGTCTCCAGGGCCCAGACAAGCTTGGAATCTATCTGCAGTACAGCTGCCTTGCCTCATCAAAGGGAAGGTATATACCGAAGAAAACCTTTCACAAGGCACAGAACTCTCCACGGTACGACACGCAAAAGCGGGGAGAACTTCATATATTGACTCTGCATTTCAGGCTCCCGAAGAGTGTATCTACCGCACTGAAAACAGTTTCAAGCTCCTGATGTCACAGTATTTCTCAGAAGAACTCTTCAATGGCACTTGCAGTTGGGACTCCACACAGCCGAACTCGATCAACTGTGGGAGTGCCATCTGGCTTTCAAGGCTCTGGTCAAACGGAGAATCGACACCTGCCAGCCTAAAGCAACAATTTACGGAGTTTGCGACTGCTTTGACCAATCAAATGAGATTCGGCATGGGAAGAAAGGACGGCACCACATCGGTAGTCAACGGCGAATCCCTTCAACTCGTCACTTTCATAGCCGTCAAACCATATTGGCTCATCTTCCCTGCCATACTGCTCATCCTTGAAGTCGTAGCCCTTTCATGGATGATAAGTCTAACAGTTGTTTACCGAGAAGAATTAGCTGTATGGAAGGGCAGTATACTGCCGCTTCTGTTCTACAGAGATTTCTTTTGGAGAAATGCCGATCGTGACAGCGCCTCGAAGAGGCTCTTAACAACAGAGGAGATGGAGGAGCAGGCGGATCAGATCAGGGCCAACTTCTCTCGAAATATTTAGAATAATTGAGATTCTCAACACTCATTACTATGCTTCTTAGACGCGATTCGGGAGTAAGCGAGCAGCTGGTACCGATGACTAGCGACATGCAGCATGGGGCGTTCAGGGTTTGACCTTCTGGCCATAAGTCCAATAAACCAAGTGTAGAGCAATACAATTTGCATGTTTCCGTACATCATATCAGCATTTATAATTGAGCAACATCAATGATCTTGAGTTGATTACAGTCAACTCCTATGTAGTGTATGTGGGAAAGTGTTCAACAGACCGTGGTCACTCTGTACTTTCGTATACGTGATGATTTTGATATAGCCAAGATAAGCCAAGATAATCGATAGAGGTGAACCTGATAAGAGAGATTACAATAATGAAACCTCGAAGGTCAGGCTCATGTTTCATTTTTGTCGAAGGCGCACGCGAACTGGCATGCCTTCTTTGGGATGCCCGATGCCGTCTCCAGCCACATATAACCTTTGTCCCCTGACCATGTCTTTTTTGGCTTTGGGTCCTCTGCACAACATAATGCGGTCAGCATAGTGTGATAACAAAGGGATTGTTATGCCCAGTGTATGGATAAACTTACTGGAGAGCATCCCACTCATCCCAGGCCTCTTCAACATCGTACTTCCTCATAATCAAGGCAGCGACCAGCTTGATCTCAATCAGAGCAATCTCTTGACCGATGCAATCCCGAGGACCTCTTGCAAATGCCCGCCAAGCGTCTTTGACGGGGTGAAGCGGGTCTTCTGCGGGAACAAGCCAGCGGTCCGGGATGAACTTATCAGCGTGCGGCCACAGGGACGGGTCATGCTGCATGCCCGGGCCGCCATCCCACACAAGGAAGCCTTCTGTAGGATACTGCAGACCAGTAGTAGCATCACTGAGATAGAATCCCGGCTCCCCTCCTCGCATGGTGGAGGCAATTTGATACAGACGGAGAGTCTCCTTGATTACGGCGTGTGTATACCGAAGGGAGCCGAGGAGCTGAGGTGACTTGCTCAGAATATCAGCAGCTTGGTCGGGATCCAGACCCAGAACCTCGTCGTGTTCGGCGCGGGCCTTGGCCATGCAGTCTGGATTGTCCTGGAGAACCTTGAACATGAAGCACAGCGCACTTGCAGTCGTCTCGTGTCCCGCAACGAGGAAGGTCTTTAGGTTGCCCAAGATGGTGTCCATCATAACCGGGTCGGTAGTTGGATCAATCGGGCGCCCACCTGCCTCTTCTGCTAAGTGCATTAAAGCGAGATTGAGCACCGTCTTCTTCTTTGATGGTTTGAGACCAGTTTCTAGAGATCGGACAATATTCGGTTGAAGCTGGTGTTGGACAATGCGATTGTTACGATCCACGGCTTTGTTCTGCCATGGGAACAAGTAGCCGAGACTGAAGGCCTGTCTTATGCCCATGAGTCTCAGCTGGTCAGCAAGTGCCACTCTGAGAGGGCCAGCAGTTGTATTTGTCTGCTCATGAAGACGCTCGTCCCTGGTAATTTTCTATTAGTCCTGAATATTCTCAAACAAGACAAATCAGCTCGCTTACAAGACTGCACGGACAATGATGTCAAAAGTGAGAGCCGTCGTCATGTTGCGTAGCTGGAACATGCGACCCCACGATCCATTAGGACCGGTCTTTTGTTGCAAATTATCCGCAAAGTCCTTGATCTCTTCAATGAGATCAGGAACCATGGATGAAACATTTCTCGAGCTGAAACCGGGGTTGAACCAGCCTCGCCATTTCTTCCACTCATCGCCTTGAAGGGTAGCGATGTCTAAACCCTTGGTCAACGGGTTCATGAAGTCGAGGGAGATCTGATGCTTGTCAAGATTCTTTGTCTGGGTGAACTGCGCCGCAACGGTGTTTTTGTACGCAGCCACGATGGGTGCCTTTAACACAGGCCAGAGATCCAGATAAATGACTGGAGGGCAGTGGTCCATTTCCGGAAAGTACCTCTGATAGTTGTTGATGATCCATGGGTGGAAGTTGCCAATATTGATGTCTCCTGGATACTCTTTGCGGAACTCAAACATGATGGGAAGATGACCCATGATCCAAGAGTGAGGGAGCATTGGCTATGAGCGACGGTCAGCTTGGTTGATTGGATCATTAACTGTTGTACACGTACGATTCCCAACGCTTTTACTTCTTTGAACTTTTTCCTGATCGTATAAGCCTTCCAGCCAACTCTCATGAGTCCAGTCGCTAACAAAACGACGAAAAGCTTGAATAGCAGCGGCAAGACTGCCGCCGGCGACCACATCGTCGTGTATCCCATCTTGTTTGGGTTCGAAATCAACAAAGGGCTTGATAGAAAGGTCTAATTGGCTTATTAGTTCATCTGAAATTGATCAGTGATAGCTTGTCTCTCGCCCCCATGAAAAGTCCGGGCGTGGAGTTTATATGTGTCTCCGTTCTTGCCGAGCACATAATGCTTCACGGGCCGTCCCAAAAGGGCAACATGTTTACATACCCCATTTGGGATCACGCCGGAAAACCTAGGCGTTTAGAAATTCGTTCATTCGACGGAGGTGACGAGTAAGGCTTTCATTGTATCGTTCTTTAGAGTTTATGCCCATGCTCCTTCGAAGCCGTCAATTGTGAGGGGTATTTTTGGGGATTGACAGTCAATGCGCGCAGAACATCTTCCTCATCATATCGAATTAGCGGTCAAACAAACGACATCTTCGACCACGAATGATAATGTATGCACATCAACGGCAATATGCTTGGCTAGATGAGCTAGGATCTATGCCTCCCGGCGCTAACTGAAATGTTGGCTTACCTCATCGTCCACAGCATGAATTGTCGGTATTACAGACTGTTTCGTTCATCAAAGCTTCTGCACCCATAAACCTTACAGCCTGCGACAGTCTAGTTACCGCGCTTGAAGCCTAGAACACTTTTCAATGAGCTTTTGGATATGTATACTGCATCAGGTCCAAATTTCTTAGCATTGATCAACCTGGTGACTCAATGTGGGAAGTTGCAACTCAGAACTATGAATAGGTCCATCATTGCAATAGCATCTATGATTCAAAACAATGTTGATAGAATGGAAGGCAAACTTATCTATCGCCATGACAAAGTGGGTGTCCCCATAATCAGCAATTTCAGCCCATAGTGTTTGCCAGAACAGCAGCTTGCTTTATGCCCATCGACTTATTGATCCCTACTAACTGCTCGACTGCCCAAGATCGTACATTTGGTACGTTTAGTACTTCTTGGGAGACGATGTGCAACGGCCAGATCATTGAAGGGGCTCCTAGGGTTGTTATTAGCTCCTGTGTCCATATCAAAGGGAGTTGCGATTGGTACTGACGCGGGGAACCAAATAGACTAGGCGTAGATATACATATATCGGCAGAAAGACTCTGGATAACCGATATGCTGTGGAACCGCATTATATCTTTGAGTGCATCGCTCTCGAAGCTCTGCTTATCCAAGTAGTTGAGAATAATACGGTTTGTCACTATGCTCAACGACCGCCAGTTATTCCACACTTGTGCTCCCCAAACACTGTTATACACATGTCGTCTCCCATTGAAACTCTCTTCTTTCCCGGATGCGTCTGCTTCAACCTCGTGGAACTTCCGATCAGATTGTGATGATCTTGACGCCCAGGCGTTGAGATCACTGTCAATATCAACAGCTATCCGGCAGATTGCGTTGGCGTCCGTTATTTGTTGTCTGTTCATGGCTGCAGAAAGATTAACGAGTCTGAAGCCTAGAACTGCTAATGATCCTGGACGCAGACTATTGTACTGTGTTCCTTGACGGCTGGCTTCGAATTGCATGGTTATCTCGACAAGGGCTGCAGGTACGGGAACACCTCGTTGCATACAGGCTTGGAGCTGCGAGGAACCAGCTTAGTAGGGTCCTTTAAATAGATTAACGTTTGGACTTACAATTTGCTGTCTGAATTGTATGTAGAGCTGTATTCCCAGCTCTCTAGTGAATTGGCTCTTGCCACGAAGGTGCAAAAGGGCCGTCGCGCCCTCAATATGTGCCGTCCACGCATGGCTATCATTCCAACTTTCAAACATTATCGTCTGTCTAAGTTAGTTGCGGCTATTGAAGGAGAAAGGATTCGAACCATACAACAAATAGCCCAAGGAGAAGAATTGCCATGAGAGTTGTATCTGCCGTGGCTTGAGCAGGGTCATACAGAGCCACATTAGTAGCTTTTAGTGCTTGTCCATACCGCTCCTTGGCCCGCAGCACGATTTTGGGGGCGTTAGAGATATTTGAGATAGCAGCCATGCCGACTGCTTGGATGC
Organism: Colletotrichum acutatum; assembly: GCF_030867785.1. Lineage (NCBI taxonomy): Eukaryota > Fungi > Ascomycota > Sordariomycetes > Glomerellales > Glomerellaceae > Colletotrichum > Colletotrichum acutatum. Next base: position 1,062,259 of record NW_026848995.1, read on the forward strand.
TATGTCGGACAAGATTGTTAGGAGATTCTTCTTGATATGTCTTGGCAAGCCATGATTGGTACGAGTCACAGAACGGTGGCCCAGTAGTGGTGTAGTGGGTGAAGAAAAAGGTGGCCGCCCTATCTTCAATGTTGAGGCACAACGCGTAGTTGATTGGCAGATTTCTCAGCTTTGACGACCTCTCAGCTTCGCCTGCACACTTCTTTTTGATTCGCTGGCGCTCGTCCCGAAAGACAAGGTCTGTCAAGTTCCGACAGCCGGGACAAGGCTTCTGTCCTTTCTCGCACTTGAGACATCCCGGTTTGCGTTGATCGCACTTTTTCAAATACGTGTTAGAAGTAGAACTTACAAGAAGAAGGAGGTCATGGGGTTTCAAAAACACGTGCCTTGACTTTGCGTTGACGGCAGCGCTGGCAACCCTTGCTCAGCGCGCCATAGTAAACCATGCTGCAGTGAAGGACTTCGGCTTAAGAAGACAACTCCGGGGTCCGGGTCCCGGGTCTAAGGTAAGGTAAGATGAGAGGGCTTCTAGGCAAGCAAACACCCTCGTGTCAGCTTCGTCAACTACCAACGAAAAGGGTGTTCCAGCCGAGGGGTTGACTGGACTAAATGTCGAAATTCCGACGGCGGTTACTGTCAGACTCGATTTTCAAGGGGGATCGGACACGGACACGGGATTCTTAAGGATTCGAGACGGCTTACAAGCCACCAAAAGGTCATCGACCAGCAGCGGGTCGGCGGGGACAGCATCAGCTTCGCAGTCGTCGCCTTGATCGGGATTAGTGTGAGATGTTTCGGTTCTTTGATTGGCTCTGTTGGACTTGGTTATCCCTCTTTGGAAAGATGTTGGTGGGCCGTTCTCGGTAGCCCTTCGCCAATCATGGCAGACTTTGGTGCTCGTTCGTCAAACGCCCTCCTCAGATGTTGAGTTCGGCTTGAGCGCATGTGAGTTATAAAGATCAGGCTGGCCACATCGAATTCCCGCTGTTTATTTTGTGACAAACACTGGCATATTATGTGGAAGAGTATAGATAAGCACCTTATCCTATTTCTTTATAATTCATACCAGCTTTGGAGAATTCGCCACTAAAATTCAGAGACAATGGCCGACGTCGCAACCGTCCCAACTCCCGCCCCGGTTGAGAAAACCTTCCGTGCCTACACAAAGGAGCAAGGCGCTACCTACGCCAAAGGCAGGCTGGGCTACCATCAAAGGATCTATAACTACATTTACGACCACCACGTCTCAACAGGCGGCCAAACAGACTCCCTTCTCGACATCGGCTGCGGCCCCGGCACCGTTGCCCGTGAGCTCAGCCCGCGCTTTACACGGACCATCGCCCTGGACCCGAGCGTGGGCATGATCGACGCTGCCCGAGCCCTGGGCGGGGCCACATCAGCGCCGGAGCCGATCCGCTTCGAGGTCTCCACCGCGGAGGAGCTCGGGTCGAACCTCTCCCCACCCGTCGCCGATGCTAGCGTCGACCTCATTACGGCCGCTACTGCGGCGCACTGGTTCGATATGCCCGGTTTCTGGGCCGCTGCCGCCCGGGTGCTCAAGCCGGGCGGTTCTGTCGCCATCTGGACGAGCAGCTCAAAGTACATTCACCCATCCATGCCCAACGCGGCGGGCATGCAGCAGATCCTACACGATTTCCGTGACGAGTATATCCAGCCGTACATGACGCCGGGTAACATCATAGCGGAGAAGATGTACGAGACATTACCGATGCCATGGGACCTCGAAACGCCGGTGGCGGAATTCGACGAGAGCGCTTTCCTGCGCAAAGACTGGAATAAGGACGGCACAGTCGGACCGGACGGGGAGTTCTTCTTGGGTCAGCAGCAGCTGGGTCTAGATCACGTCGAAAGGTTCCTAGAGACGGTCAGCCCGGTGACGCGGTGGCGTGAGGCGCACCCCGACGATGTCGGAACGGATCGTGATGTAGTCAAAATGGCCGTTGGGAAGATCGCGAGTTTGCTCCACGAAGCAGGGATGGAGCCAGGGAAGGAAATCATCACCACCGGCGTTGCAGGGGCCTTAATTATGGTCAAAAAGAAGGAATAAAGCGGATTTGAGGAGGCGCGTAGAGGGTCCAGTCTCATCCAACTCCAAGGTTCTGGGCCCGCCTGCGGGGGATATAAACCATTGGTCAAATCGCGATGCGGCAAGCAGGCTATTCATCGTTTACGCGGTTTACCCAACCCCCTGGATCAGTGGAGCAAACGGGCTTGTTATCTCGAATGGGGGGCCAACGTTTGGGTGGCATCTGATGATGCCAAGTGTTTGCTTGATTGTTTGTTTGCCGAATGATAGACAGTCTGCTCTTTGTTAATTGGCTGATTTGGGACTTGTCTGAGAGTGGATCACTTCGGCTGCCTGATTTGGACGCTTTCGTGTTGGTTCCAACAAGCAGCATTCCTTCGGACGCTGAACCCGCTTATACCGCTTCTAGAACTATTTAATCCTTCGATAATCATCTCGGACTTAGTCGGCGAAAGAGGAGTACTTATGCCCCTCCCGTCAGGCTGGCGCGCCTTGCGAAAAACAACAAAATGTTCTCCAACTTCCTACCTGCACAAGCGCGCACTTCTCGATCTCAAACTCCGCTAGCAATCATGACGCAAAAGCCGAATGTGAGCTCCACCACGTCCGCCGCCCGAAGAAGCGTTATGGCGATGGACACTGGCCGGATTGATTGGAAGGAGGCTTTTCTGTTTTTCTACTGGGATGCAAAGAAACTCCGCACTCGCCCCAAGGAGGGCCACATTATCGATAGGTTGATTGTTGAATTCTTCCAGCAGACGAGGCCGTCCATGTCGGATGAGGGTCCCGTTCTCAATTGGGATATGACTCTATTCAGACTTATGAATGCGCTGCGGAGACAGCTCGGTGGGCAGAATTCGTTATTTCCAACATGTATTCCTGCTGACATGTCGAAGGTTTCGATACAACGTCCGAGGTCACTCCCTCCACATACCTTTTTCTTGGCCAAATCGATCCTCGGGACGCTTGGAATCAACCGCCATTTGTAGACTGGGTGCGTCTGGAAACTGAAACCCAAATTCTATTCACCTATGCGAACAACACCATTACCCGCTTCCTCGATCACCTAGTCATTGAAGCATACGGGCGACAGCGCGCGCCACGGACATTGTACAACCCGTATCTCAAAACATTTCAAGAGGCCCATGACATCGAAAACTGGAGCGTTCCATTACCATTCGGCTACGCTGCTGAGATGCTATCGCACATCTCATGGCCTGAGGGTTCTCAGATCGCGGAAAGCGCTGGGCTAGTGCATCCCCAGAGCCACGAGGTCTGTTTCGGCATCTCCGTCACATCGACTCACCGCTCAGCCATACTCGCTTTCCCCACTGAAGAGCTGACAAACACTCGGATAATGAATTTGACAAAGCGCTACTACACGGCCATGCTCCTCTGGGTGGGTGAGATGATCACGGGAGGGGCTATTGAATCACTCCCCGGCCTGCTGAACGACCAGTTCAAGGGCTGGTTAAAGGCGAACAACGACGAAGACAACGATGAGTCTCTGGCTGTGTCCAAAAGCCTTTGGGGAGCGTACCGGAAGGTCGGTTTGCAACCATTACATGGCGATGTCATCAGTGCCTCTAGCGGATCATCTGGCCGTCCGTGGCCTGATGGATCCTCCGAAAGCTTTGTTGAGGCAAAGAAACCGGCTAGAAGTAGTTATTTCCAAGCTTCATAGCTGAGACGGTCGGTCATGTACATAATGCAGGTCCTTGTATGAAGAATCCAGGGAAAGTACAAAGAGTGGGAGGTGCCCGGCATTCCATTTACTTCAAACAAGGGTGCAAAGGTAAACAGGACACAACTGCAAAGTAGGCCTCCGAAAGACGCCCCGTAATTTGGTACTCTCGAGGGAACTATGAGATATCATGCTAATCCTATCGAGCTCTTAGTTTTAATTTCTGCTGTGGAAGAACTGAAGCGGAAAAGCCTACTCTAGTCAAGGTAGTTTGGTGTTACCGAGGTCATTCGTAGAGCTGAATCCATCAGTCTTGACTTGGAAAGAAGGTGGTGCGTCATCCAAAATCTTGAATACTGAGCTGAGAAGTTTCTCCTCCCAAGTCTCAGTCACGTATGACAGGCTTCAAGTAAACATTCAATGGCCCCTTTTCCCAAAGTGTGTAAATCTTCTGAGTCTCCATCCAAGCCTTGCTCTCATCCGCCAGAACAAGGTCAAAGTTCCAAAGCATTCTCGCTAGCATGATCCGCATCTCCACGTACGCGAGGCTATGGTGCCGAATTAGCGGGTAGGTGAAGCTGGGTTATTTCGTAGAAACTCACTTTCGTCCTAAGCAACTCCGAGGTCCAATGTGGAACGGCTGAAACGCCTCCCTGCGATCAGAGGCATACTCCGGATCTCCTAAGAACCTCTCCGGGTGGAAGAGAAAGGGGTTCTTGAAGTTGGCCTCGTTGTGGTACATGGCCCACTGATGGACAGCAACAGTCGTCTACGGAGGTGAGAGATCTCGAATTAGCTGGAATACTCCGACAAAGATTGGAATACCCTCCCGCTCGCCTCTACCTGAAGACAACTCATTCAAGGCAGAGGATAGAATCCAAGCAAAAAATCTCACCTTTCCTGGAAGAAACTCCCCGCGAACCGTAGCCCCGCCCGCTGGCACCGTCCTAGGAAGACCCGTCGGCACAGGCGGGTACAACCGCAGCGCTTCGTCCAGGCACGCGAGCATGTACGTCAGTTTATTCACAGACGTAAGATCAACGTCTGATTCCTTGTCAAACGTCGTTCTAACTTCGTTCACCAGCTTCGTCATCTTTTCAGGGTTCTTTAAAAGGAGATACGTCACGCCCGAAAGCAGTGTCGCCGTGGTCTCTGACCCAGCGATAATGATGATGCTCGCGTTGCCCTCGAGCTGTTGCAGCGAAAGGTTCTGCGCCCAAGTTATCATCTGATACAAATGGTAATGGGAAAGGGGCTACACTCACCCACTCCTCCCTCTTCTTCAACAACCCCTCCATCAAATCCGCCCTCGGCCCTTCCCTCTCCGCTAACGCAATCCTCCTCTTCAACTTATCCATAGTCATAGCCTGGTGCTCAAGCCGCCTGTTTCTCATCGCCTTAGTCGACATCACCGCCGTGATGAACCGGCTCAGTATCGAAAAGTGGTTCGCCGTCTGCAGCGCCACGCCCAGCCGGATCATTTGGAAGATCGTCCTCACCCAGGGGTGCAGGTCCCCTCCATCCAAGCACCCAAACGGCTCCCCAAAGGCCAGGTCTCCGATGATGTCAAAGGTGCAGTAGTTGTACCAGAGCGTCAGGTTCACCGGCTCCCCGAGCTCTTTCGTCCCCTTTTCACCAAGGTCCGTCGCCGAGGAATCATCGTCGCCCTCTTCATCTTGGTACCCTTTCCACGCCGGAACCTCTGCTAGATCCCGCAGCTTGGAAACAAAGATGTCGACATACTTCATAATCACGGGCTGCTGGTCCCTCAAACTTCGATCGCTGAACCCATGACTCAAAGTCCTCCTCAGCATAGCGTGCTCAGCTCCGGGTGCCGTGATGATATCCCTCGGTATTTCTGCAATCGGCCTGTAAAACGTCTCCGACTTCTCGAACTCGAGCGGCGCCTGGCCGCCGCTTGCAACGCTCCCGGCACGATGACCCATGATCTCCTTCCACGCTGCGGGGTCCGCGTACGCCAGTTCGTCCGGGGCGATGCGTACCACGTCGCCGTACTTACGGTGGAGGTCAAGCATGTCGAAAGAGAGGGTGCCGCACCAGAGTCGGTAGCAGAATGTTGCGCGGGTTGCGCGCATGAGGATCGGGCCGGGGAAGCGGCGAAGGGGGTGGAAGAAGAGGTTGTAGACGATGTACGAGACGATGTAAAGTATAGTCTGTTCAGAGTCAGGAAAAGAAACCTAGCAAGAGCTTTTATTCTCAATAGAGTTACAAGACTTGTCAATAAAAGAGCACAATACTTACTAAGGCGAAGCCAAGGCACGAAGCCTGGATCATGATATTGATGATGGCCATGTTCCCAAAGCGGCACTTCGACTCAAGTCGGTTCGGGGCGAAAGATAGAAACTTGAATCAAGAGGAAATGATCTGACTACTTACGAGGCAACCTCAGATGCAAAAGCTTCCGAACGAGCAACACTTCAAGTAGACTTTCCCTCGAGCCGCGCACTACGCGTCCATGAACCCAACTAGCTCAGCCTGGATAAGTTCATCATGCCGAGTACGAACCCCTGAACCGAAGCCCTCGTGCAACGTTTCAATGGCCGAGAATATCTTGGCCATAGCTTGGAAAAAATATCGTGGTCCGATTGAGATAATCAGACGAAGAAAGGGGGCACGAACCTTCCCGCAGTCAACGTTGTGAGGGGTTCGGCAAGCGACCACACTACTGGGACCGCGGAGAGCTGTCTATTCCTGCCGGTATGTTTCACACGGTGGTCCCGGGTTGGAGTTGCTATCGGCGTGTCTTTTCAGTCCGAGATACGGGGGCTGACGAATCGGTTGCCGTGCCGAGCGAATGCGAACACGCAGAGGATCGTGCGGTTGATGATGGCAGTTCAGATGCCAAGTGCCCCCTCCGTGTTGCCAGCTTCTGGGGTCCAGTCACAATGAAGTTACGGCAAAACCATACCGACGCAAGTCGTCTTCATGGTGTGAGGGTTAAGGGAAAGGCTCTGGAAAAGACCTGGATGGACCAGAGTCAGAGTTGCGGCGAGGCACATCACGTAACCTGGAAGGCTCTATGATCCGCCTTTTTCTCTCACACACTTGCAATAGGGTACATATGTCCCAAGAACGCAGCTGATGTTACCTTCGGGCAAGCAATCAAGAGAAGCTACGTGACCTGCTCCAAGGTCGAGTCACTTTTTAAGGTCTTTGCAAAGGCTTTGGGCTCGATTCGCACATTTTGCCCCTCTTCATGTTTTCCCCACCTACCAGCAAAGACAGACCTCCTTCATTCATGAGCCCCTAGCTGCTTTAATCCTTCTTCATCACATGAGATTATGCAAATAATTGTTTTGTTTTGGGACATATGGATGCTCCTTATCTCCCTGATTCTTTACTGTTCACCTCGAGCTTCAACTTACGCAAGGTGCCATTTTAACGAGACCAATGTGCTGCGTGGATCGTCTTCAGAATCTCTGTCAAGCACTCTGATACAATATTCTACTCGTCTCAAGATCATGATTTTAACCCATAGCCTACTTTGGGACATGCAGAACCCTTCGCCTACGAAAATCTGGCGAAATTGACAAGATGGCTGGTGGACGGCACAGGAACATGCAAATGATTGGGAGTGCAAACATCAAAACCTCATAGAGAGTAGCGCAATATATTTGATATCCTCTAGCTAAGTCATAACCGGATCTAACCACACGCATAATTCAACTTATGGCAAGGGCGGTAATCCCCAAGCCACCCCTCGCGCTATTTACCGCCTCCCCATTCCCACAATAAAAAAGTTCCCTCCGTGAGCTAGAATATGATACAATAAGGAGATAACATATCGAAGTGATCGACCGCAAGTGACGACGATTCAAACGTTAATCAATGACTTCTTCCTTGATGTTGATGATCGTGGGGCTGGTGGAGACCGGTTTTGCTGGCAAAGCTGGAAAATACCTCTGAACAGTGGTGCAGTTTGCCCCTGTTGCAAAGCGGCTGCCATCCCCTTGAACCAGTGCCGCTTTGGTGCGATCTCGCTTGACTTGATCTCGCTTGACTTGCTTCTTCATCCTCCTCGACTGCAACGCTGCCGGGTTTGGGGCATTCGGCAAAAGATTGATGCCCAACCTTTGCATCTTGGCTCTGACCACGTTGTATCCCTGGCCTATGGAAGTGCCTTGGGTCCCTGGGAACAGACTCGATGGTCTTCCGTATTCATACTCGGTACTTGGATCCCGAAGCAAGGCGACATTGGCTGCGTCTCGTGATGACAAAGATGCGGAGTAGTCATAAGTTCGCCAGTCAGGGTAATTTGGAATCAGCCCCTTGCCAATCATCCGGGCAAACTCCTTCGTATGAGGCAGCTGAATTCTGGGGCAGTCTTTTGCGGCCCAAACAGCTATCCAGCAAGTAGTCGATAGAATAGGGGGCTTGTTCTGTCGATACTGGACGAGATATAAGAATTGCAGGTTCCTCTTGGCCGTCTTCTTGAACACGTTCAGTTTGCTACAACTGGTAAAGGTATGGCCGCGTACGTTGCATATGGGGCAGGCGGCAATGAAGCCGTCGATATCCACCGGTCCGATGCAGTCCTTGACTTCGTGGCCTCCTCTGCAGCAATTTGCGCATATCAAGCGTTCGCAGCTTGAATCAGAGATACCATCGAGCTGGTTTTCTGGGCCGGTGGAAGTCTGCGGCATGTACGAGCTTGGTACTTGCCGCAATCCTTGTTCTGCAGTAGCGATTGTTTGGCCTGAGATAGTCTGCAAGAACAAGTTATCCACGCCGCGTTCCAATTTCTTTTCCTCCTGTTCAGCTTTTCGATATTCCGGAGCATCATGGCAATCCATGACGCTCGTCTTAAGGGTATGGCCGGTGCCGGAAGTACCCATCTGGGTGGGGTGAGATATCCCGTTTGTGGGCAAGCTGGCTGGCCATACAGGAGCGAATGTCATCGAGGCCCAGGCAGAGCGTGCTCTGTGAAGGCCACCGCCGTATGAGATATGGGATTCGAGGAGGCGGCATCCATAGACGTAGCTGGTTGTGACACTGGGAGGCTGGGTTTGCTCGTTCCCACCAGGAGTAGTGAGGTCGGCAACGGTGATCAAATTGCCAGCAATGGTGCCGATTGAGCAGCACGTGGGCAGTTGTCCATCGATAGCACATACGATGTCATCGTATACCGTGTCGATAGAGTTGTCGCCTTCAAACCAGCCTTCGAAAGGGAGTCCGAGTCCTTTGACGAGATTACCAAAGACACGGTTGGTCTCCCAGTAACTGCAAAGCGAAGCGTCGATGAGATAGACGTTTCCCATGACAAAGTCTACAGTGAGACTAGAAGGGCATCGGTTCGCCTTCTTTGCATCGAAGTTGTACACAACGAAGATGTTCGCTGCAGCGTTGGTAACCTTCAAGCTCCCGCTGTGGGTGAAGATGTCGCCGGCAGCTGGAGTTGGGAGATTGACGGGCGGAGGCATGGTTTGGCAGCTCTGAGACAGCAAAGTGATGGAGCAGTAGACTCTAGGTCTTGTCAGCAAGTGAAGAAATAGGAATTTAGAGATTGGAAGACGTACGTAGGTTAATACCAGACGTTGGCAGGCCGGGATGATTGGAACTTGGATGACTTGATGTCAGACGTAAAGATTACGTGCAGCTCTCGAACAATTCAGTTGAAGAGGGGGGAGAGGGGAAAGATATCAGTCGACTTTTCGGGAAGGCTTGGTGAATTGTAGAAAGGGCAAGAAGGACCCTGAACTGGGAACCGCGAGTGCTACTTCCTTCCTTATGCCAACATCGTGCCTTCCGACCCTGGCCGACACAAAAGCACCTAAGGCATCTGCGATGATGTTGAATCTGACACAGGCACTGCCTGGGTTGGTGCTATCTCTGGGATTGCTCTCAAGTACGGCGTGCAACTGACTGCGTTCCCATTCAAGGACTCTACCTCATAAGGCAGCCACTCAATCTCGAATACATTGCAAAGGCCTAACGATACATAAATTGGCTAAAAATGGGGAGGCCGGCATGTGTCATAACTCTACTTGGTGCTGTGAGTGAAATTCGAAACTCAATCGATTCGATGACAGATCGGTCATGTCTGCTGGGCATTCGTCTTTCCCAATCCCGATTTGCCTCCATGATCATGAGAAAATCTGTTGTTACCATGCAGGGAGAGTCGAAGTAGTAAAGCTCTTAACAGCCAGCCTAATCAGACCCGCCCCAAGTTTGTTGGGAAAGCCAAGATGAAGGAGAAGTTAGCCCCCTGAGGGATCTATACCCGTACAGTCGAAGCTGCCAGAATGTCAAAGACACAGAGCCGAAGACGCAGTAACTGATTCGATCGGCATAGGGAATTGGGCATCTGATTCCTCAAAGCCTATTTATTTCAAACCATCCATCAAAAGCTGGACCATCAATACAGTACTCTTTGGCCCGTCGTCTCGGACTATGATACACAAATGAAAAAAGACGATGGACCTTTTTTTTATGTAACCCAAAGGACTCTCCAGCATCCTCCAGTCAAACAGCCAAACCAATGCAAACCCGCTGAATGCTGATGGGGACCCCTTCTTTTCGAATCCCGCCCCATGTTCCGATAATTGTACACGCTGAAGAGGCGGAGCAGACCGCGGCCCTTCTATCCCTTATATGCAAGATAGGCCCAAAACAAGACAACCATCCACACAACCCTCCAAGTCGAGGCGCCAATCTCGCGGGCAACACGCCCGATTGTCGTCCTAGACCGCTGAGAGGCCGCCTTCCATGTCAAACGCGGCATCCCAGTCCCATATTCGTCTGCGAAAATTTCGATCCGCGGCGCACGGTGTGGTGCTCCCCACTGCTTCTTCAACTTGGTTCTTGGCGGCGGCACGGGAGTAGTCCCGTTGGAACGGATGGATCCGCTCCTAGTCCGGGATGACTGGCCGGTAAGGAATCGAGATCCGGAAGAGGCTGATGTCGAGTGCATGCTGTAAGTGCCATCATCCTCGACCTTGTCCTTGATGGTCGGCAATATGGCGCCCTGCGGCTGTTCGTCATGCAGAGCAAAGGGTGTCAAGTTCAGGACTGGAACGAGGAACGATCTTATGCTAATCGCAACGATGGTGACAAAGGCAAGCCCGGCATACTTCGCGTATGTCGCCAGCTGGTTCGGAAGCAGGCAAAGGTGTGTTTGCAATGTCTTTTCAGGTGCGCCAGGAAGAGGTTTGCCGTTGGCGTCGATCGGGTTGTACAAACTGACCATGAGGAAGCCAGGTGTGGGTACTCCCATGGCCATACTCATACTCTTGACGGTGATTTCGCGAACGTTGTCCTTTTCTGCGGAGTGGACGACTTCGCAGTAGTCGTGGTCATCCCCGGAGAACACTCCAACAATGTTGCCAACGCTCTTCACGAGCTTGACAGACTCGTCCTCGTTCAGCACGTTCTGGTACTGGTAACCACCCGAGACAGAGATTGCATTTCGGTGATCCATCATAGGCGCTTGCTCCCCCTTTGGTGGTTTCGTAGGAGGCCAGTGCTCTCGCTGAGGTCCGCAAGGCGTGCCCGGGTCTCGGTATAGAGGAACATGGGTGAGAAGAATTGTAGGAAAGTCGGGGCCTTCTTCACCCGGCGCAATAGTCGGCACCTTGGCGTCTGCTGTTTCCAGCTCCTCCACGATATGATCCAGGGGCTCCACTTCCACTTCGCCCCTCCAGAAGCGCAACTCTCGCTCCACGGCCTTCCTCTTGGTAAACTGAACGTCCTTCAGGAACACGTCCGCAGGTGTATGGATTGCCTTCAAATCGACCTCGCCTTGCTTCGACGAAACAGCACTCAGCGACAAGGTATCGACAGAGACGATGGAGTGGTTGCCGATAACATCGACACGGTTTACGTCCCCAAAGTACGTGTTGAAGCGATCTCTCACAGACCCCTTGACCTGGTCTCCAAAGCCAAGGTCATGGTTCCCTGGCAAGCTCGCCACCAACTTGCGCCCTCTCTGCCAGTCGCCGGCTTTAGAGCCGCCTAGCCCCCAGCTTCCAAAAAAGATATCGCCAAAGCGCTCATATTCCTTCAACCAGTATTTCTGGCCATAATTATCGTTCCATCCCTTAACATGGTCTTTCTCGTTCTTTGGTCGTCGGTTGACAGCCCATTGAGGGTCCTTGAAGTCGCTGTGCGCAGTCTTCCACTCTCGCCCACCGTCGAAGAGGTCGCCCAAGAAGAAGAGGGAGTCGGGTCGCAGCTGCGATTGGAGCTGCCTGTAGCCTCTGCGGATGTAGTTGTCGGTGATGAGGACCGTCAGGTCTTCCAAGGGCCACGGACGGCCAGGGTAGGATTTCGGATCGGTGATTTGAGGGTCAGCGACGAAGACGAGGTGGTGCGGGCTCGATCCTGCCGGCTATCAAATAATCAGCATTGTCGATTCATAGCAACAGCGCGCAGCAATTGACCTACCCAGTTCTCCCAGTTGCTCCATTTGCATTCTGCGACTCGACTCTTAAAGACCCAGCCCTCGCCCCAGAGGAGCACGATGCCCCAGAGACACACCAGCAGGTGCGGGAAGCTTAGGAGGCGGCGCGCAGTGAGATTCTGCCTCAACCGCCTGCCGGCCTGCCACATGATGCCGGTCGCCAGTCGTCGGCCGCGGGTTTGCCAAAAGGCCCAAAGTGTTCTTAGTAGTCGTCGTAGGGCCGCGAGCAACGGTCTCAAACGGGCGCGGAAGCTGTCGTCATTGTAGTAATGTTGGAACGGGAGAGATGCAGACGCGGATGCAGGCTTCTTGGCCCCCTTGTAGGCGTAGCCATTGCCGTTGCTGTAAGGCGGAGCCATGCTGCTGGTGCTTGGCTAGCCCGGGCTGCTGCCATTCCCCTGCAGCCCCGTGTCTGTATCCCTTACCTGATTTCCCACTTCCCCTGGGGGCCCCTCCGGAATGGATCAGTGCCGCAATCCCGACCAAACTTGCAAGGTGGGCGAGCTTGCGTATGCCAGTGTCTGGTATGTGGGCGTGTGAGTGGCTCTTCGGGAGCTCGCGCGCGATCGTCGTCGGTAGCTTCGTTTGGGGATGGATTAATAGGTTATAACAGAGCCTCGTCTAATCGTACCAAAGATCACCGGCAGAGACGAGATGGTGTCGCAGAACCTCCGGAAAAAGGAACCCTAATTAAGATAGTTGTAGAGAAAGCCGTCGATTAGCGCACACCAGCTGTCAGACGCCTGCAAAGAATTGCTACGAAACGAAATAATGATGTCTTGTCGCGACTGGGAAAAGGAGAAGTCGACGCGTGGCGATGATCGAATCAATTCACGAATCGCGGCGGGATTCATACAGGATGGCCCCGGCAATCCTCCCCAGAAAAGAAGAAAAGCACCCCGCTAGACTGCTATTCGTAGAAGCCCCGGAAGACTTTGATGCACTGGAAACGTCGCTGAACACGGCCCCACTTTGACAGCTCGAGAAAGCCCCACCCCCTTTTCATATGTACTGCGTGCCTGCCAGCTCGACGTCCTTGGTCTTGTCCCGACTTAGTCAGCCGAGGACACTGGCCCACGCAAACAAAGTCTGGGCGGATCGTTGCGTGGAGGGGCACGAGGGGTTCCCTGCTATGGGAAAGAAACATCAGTCCAAGAAGGAACGCTTCTTGAACGGAGGATTTTCCTTCAGAGGTCCTTTACCTCTGCACTTATGTTGACATAAAATTTTGAGACGGATCGCAATGCCGCAGTACGACGGCACGAAGTGCCGACAATCTTGAAAATTGAGTCGTCTTGAGTGAGATCGTCAAGCAGGTTCTCAACGCCACCAGTCCTGGGGCATAGCAAGGCTTCACATCAGTCCATTTTTCTCCCATCAACGAATACTCATACAATTCGCACCATGATTCTGCTGCTTCTCGGTAGTCATAAGAAATACGATGCTGTCCATCAGGAAAGTTCCAGGTTTGGATCAGCTAGTGTAGTCAGACGTGTAAATGAAGCCATCACCATCACCCATCACGCATTTGCACGAGTCTGAACCCCTACACCCATCAATACAGCTTCCGAAGGCGGATTATCAAGCCCAAAGCACGCCAAAAGCCACATACCGTGTCCCGATAATACCTTAGCCGGACCGAGACATCACCCGTCTCTCCCTTGCAAGTCTCCGAACCCTCCACCTCCCCTCCACGCCCCGGAGACAAGCGAGGAGGGGGTGGGCACCTACTACAATACCATCCCCCATGACCACCTGGACCGTCAACGACTTATTCATCCGGTTACCGAAACGCTACCTACCGCTACGATGCCATCACCGGCTACATAGCAAATCATTCCCACAAGGTCATCCTGGCCTTCAAGTTAAGTTCCTGAACACGACCTTACCATCAAAGAGAGATCCAAGGTCACGACGCATCAGACGCTACCACATGCAAGCATCGATATACACCGCCAGTTCGTAATAAAGGGGAACGAAAGGGTGTGGTCGCAGAAAGACACCCCCAACTACTCCGGCATCGAGCTCTCCCCCCCAAGGCCCAGGGTACTGATAGCTCCTCGGTCGACAGGCTCGTATATTTCCACCAATATTCCAGCTCAAAGAGCTCACTACGGGTGGTGTCATCGTCCGCGTGGTAGTCTTTGGGGCGGCTTCGAGAGCTGGGAAGGCGGCAGTCACGCTTAGGCACGACACGGAAGAGTGTATCTGATGACGACTTCGCGGGCGATATGGTATGGCATCACGCATACGTGGGGGGAAGAACGAGATTGATAGAGCAGGCGAGGCGGGTGAAACCAAGCTCCCCCCTTTTCCCCGCCTCGCGATGCAAGATAAGGTGAGGTAGAGGCTCGGAGAGCCTGTGCCCTTGAAGCCATTCTAGGAAATATGGAAGAAGCCCCCCGAGATTCTGGATCCCACCGTCTAACAAGCCCATCTTAAACGGTATCATCAGAACGGTGTACTGCTCATTGGAAATACATCGTCCAGCCGACTGGTCCCAATGGCAACCACCCTGGCGTGTCTCGTCAAAATAGCCGAGGTCACGGGTGGACAATAGTACGCATTTATATTGCACCCTGTGCTCAGCAGTCACATCCCGCACAGCTGACGAAAGCTTGCAGGAAAGTCTCGTGCTAGCTTTCCCAAAGCTGTTCTCGATGTCTATAAGCCGTTCATTGTGTCGACAAGCTTTTGGCCTTTCTTACTTGAGCTAGACGAGCCAATGATGTCAAAAGAGGTTCGTTCTGAATAGGTCTTATTCGTTTGCTTCGATGGATTGGCATGCCTCCCATCTATATGAATCTCTCCAGCGGATCACGACGAAACATTGACATCAGGCAGATAAATAAGAAAAGAATGGATGATAAGGTATAATGAGTATCAAACAGCACCAGGAGGCGCAAACTAGAAGACCCAGTTGAACGACTCTTTGACCTCGAACTGGACGGAGTGTCTTGAAGACCGGGTTAGTCTCTTTTCATCGTGTCTAATTTTGGGCGACTCACTTGATATCAGCAGATGATGCGCCGATAAGGATCTTGAATGTGCCCTCCTCGGCGACCCAGCCCGGGACCGAGGTGTCATAGTAGCCCACAGCATACTTGTCGAGCTGAATAGTGAGGTGCTTCGTTTCCCCAGCTTCTAGGAACACCTTCTCAAAGGCGACAAGCTCTTTTTCCGGGCGAGGTAGCCTGGACTTGTCATCCCGCACATAGATCTGCACGGCCTCGGAGCCAGGCACCAAGCCAACATTGCTAATTGCGAAGATGACCTCGATTGTGCCCCGAGATGTGAGCGTCTTTGTGCTGATTGATGGACGGCCGTACTCGAAAGTGGTGTAGGAAAGACCGTGACCAAAGGGGAACAGCGGCTCGATTCTTGCTCGCTCGTAGTGGCGGTACCCAATGTACAAGCCTTCGCCGTAGTTGACCTTCAGGTTCTCGCCAGGCCAGTTGTTGTAAGCGGGGGTGTCCTGAATGCGCTTGGGGAAAGTTGACTTCCACGACTGTCAGCTAGTATGCAGATACAAGGAACAAATGACTTACCGGGAGCTTTCCACTCGGGGATTTGATGCCGAACAAGACGTCGGCCAAGGCATTGCCGGCCTCTTGTCCCTGGTACCATCCCTGAATAATGGCCGGAACCTGGTCGACCCAAGGCATAGTCACAGGCGTGCCGGACTGGTTGACGACAACAGTACGGGGGTTCGCTTTGACCACTGCTTCGATGAGTCGATCCTGACTACCATCGGAAGGTAGATCCATTGTCTGCCTGTCGTAGCCCTCGGACTCCCATTCCGCATCCAGGCCAACAATGACAACTGCTACATCAGCCGCCTTAGCCGCATCCACGGCCTCCTGGAGGAAATCTACTTGGTCTTCTTCCTTGAAGCCAATCCGGCACCCTCCGTACTTGTGCGTTATGCCAAATTGTTTTTGCTTTGCCACCGGGCGAAGCTCGTTGGTCATCTCGACTTTTAGCTCCACAGGCTTACCAGCCTCCATGTCGACGTCGACGAGATAGTCCACAGACCCATCAAACATGGCTTCCCCTTCCTCGGTCCAGTCCCAAAGATCTAGAGCAAGCTTTCCGTTCACGAACAACTTGCCAGGGCCAACGCTCATGAAACTGACTGTATGCTTTCCAGTACTCTTTGGCGTAAGGTAAGTCGTCGCGACTGCTGACCATTCAGGGCCAATCTCGGCTAGGGGTGCGGAATCCCAGAGAAACAAGTCCGTATTCACTCGTCGCTGTACAACAACCACTTCGCCTTTGAACTTGTCGCCAGAGTACCAATCGATATTGACACCGGGCTTGCCTGACTTTTCGGTACAGTATGGTGACGCCACTGGAAGCCATTTATAAATGTGGCAGCCTTGAGCGAAAGCAACCTCTTGCTCAGAAGTTGCGCGGATACTGTCCAGTGGAAGTGTTCTGTAGTAGGGGTTCAAGCTTGCACTTCCTCCTCCACCAGCAATGGCTCGGTTTGCGTTTGGCCCAATAACGGCAACCTTGGTTGTTTTCCGGTTTAGGGGAAGGACCGCGCCATCGTTTTTGAGAAGCGTCAGGCCCTCAGCCCCAGCAGTGCGGATCAGACTGCGTGTGGACTCGCGATTGTCTTCTCTCTCTGGCAGTTCTGCTGACATGTCATCGCCTTTAAGTCGCTCTACAAGCGTGAGGACGTTCTCTGCGGCGCGGTTGATATCTTCTAGGGCCACTTTGCCCTCATTCATGGCCTCAATCACCTTTTCGAAACGCCAGTTTGGGGAGTACGGGAACTCGACATCGCACCCTGCGATGATGGACTCTGCCGTCGAGTTCGTGCCGCCCCAGTCAGACACGACTGTTCTAAAAGTAAGTCAGCAAGCAGAAACCGTAAGGTAGGCAACAATCGATTTTCTCTTACCCATCGTAACCCCACTCGCCTCTAAGAATATCCGTCAATACCAGATTGTGCATGTCTGCATGTACGCCATTGACGAGATTGTATGAGGACATAAGAGCCCATGGATTCGCCTCTCGTACAGCAATCTCAAACGGTCGCAGGTAAATTTCACGTAAGGGACGTTCTTGGATTAGAGAATCTATCGTTAGTCTGTGAGTCTCTTGCTCATTGCCCACGAAGTCTGTTAGATGTTAGAAAGAGTCAGTTTTCTTGAGAATACAATGCACAAACGCTTGATGGTTGCGGCCACACCCTTCTCCTGCAAGCCACGAACATACTGGGCAGCCAGTTTGCCAGTCAGAAGAGGGTCCTCCGAGAAGGACTCGAAGTTACGCCCACCCAAGGGATGCCGATGCATACAGACTGTCGGCGCCAGTAGAATGTTCGCAGATCTTGCTTTCGCCTCGTCGGCAAGGTGTTGGCCAACCTCGTAGAGCAGGTCCTTGTTCCAGGTTGCCGCTAGGGAGACTCCGCAGGGGAAAAGAGCAGCCTACCAAAATTAGCTACTCAGTTGAGGACAATGTTATCAAGTGTGACAAACCTTGGTTCCGCCGACAAAAATACCACCACGGGCTCCGTTTGGCCCATCTGATGTCTTCACTGACGGTATGCTCTTGGATGGTATAGCCTTTGTCCTCCAGAAATCTGCGGCGGTAAGCAGCGAGACCTATGTACTATTAGTGGTGGCCCTCTGTTCCGAGGCGATGACTGTTGTGGCTGTACCTTCTCCTCCAGCGTTAGCTGATCTATCTTCTTTCTTGCTGCAACTCTTGTGTCTCTCAAAAGTTGCTGAACCTTCTGCGGGGGACTATATGGTGGAGAAAACACCGTGTTCGGAGTCGAATTGGTCGTCTCAGTCTCGGGCGGAGAGATGGGTGCCTCAACGTCGCGCTCCGCTTGACTGTCTGTCACAGTGCTCATCTTGATGAACGCCGCTAGCGTAATAGCTTATTTTGAGGGTTCTGCAGTTCTTGCTTGCCGGAGTCACTCTCTAGGAGAGACGAGGCTGATCTTTGCAGGGTGTGGTAGAACAGGCGGCTGTAAGATACAGCGTACGCCAAATAGAAATTGGCGATGGACGTATGTAAGACTTATATGAGACTCGAAGTGCAGGCAAACCTCAAGCATGAATGCTCACATGAGCCCGACATTTATCCGTCTTAATGAAAGACGATCAATGAAGATGAGGCAATATGGGTCTAGTTTCAGAAGAAAGTAAAGAAACGAGACTGATAACGAGAGCCACGGAAGGGGTGAGAAACGAAGTACAACCTGGCAGGATCCCGAAAGGTTGGGCAGACGTATGGGGACTAGTACATATAAACGGAGGATAACTTTCCCACGTACGTCTTTCAAACGGAAGCTTCAATGGCAACTTGTCAGCTGCTTGTGGGCAATCCTCCGTCCAGCATCGATAGGAAACGGAAAGCTCGGTGGTGGATGGCAACATTGGCTGCCGGGATGGGGAGATTTCTCACCACCCTAGACAGGCGAGGCGGGTTGGTGTCCAAATGTCTGCAAGTGAGGGTCACCACAACACCGCCGATGACAAGCAAGGCCAATGTGGGATTTGAGCGCTTCAAGTCGAGTCACTTGACTTCATGACCGGCAGATGCTTTTCTATTCCCTGTCGAGCTGCTGTGCCATGCCTAAGCATGCAAAAGCATTGCTGATGAAAGGCGCTCTCCGTACTTTCTTTTCACTGATACTTTCTGGGCGATATGGGCTCTTTCGGTAAGAACGGACCGTTCGAGCGGTGGACGCAAGGTAGGTGGATGGGGAAGCAGTTGGGGTTCTGGAGGGAGTGAGTCGAGTTAGCGGACAAATGACTGCAAGCAAGTGGCCAAGTGGGGAAGAACCGGGGTTGCGCTACGGATACCTACCTATCCTGCTTCACGTCAGCTTCCCCAAGGGGTGTGAGAATAGGGGCCTTGTTCTCGTAAGGTCCCTTGGTCAAGACCGTTTCTTCCGAACCATTGTCCAGGCTGCCATTCCTGCAACATCGCGAAGCATCCGTGAGAAAGTTGAGCCGAATGAGGCAAAGCGGTAGCCGGCAAATGGACTATTGCTTAATCGACAGGCACCCGACTTCTGTAGTGCCATCGTGCTATCGATCTTGTTAGTATTCGGTGCATCGCTGCCGAGAGCTGCGTTCCGCTTGGTTGCATACGCATGTCAAGGTTGTCAATCACAAACTCATGGCATGGAACGCGAGATTTGAGGAGGAACCAGGAACTGCGCAACGTTTGGAACCTAAGATCGCAGCTTTTGATCCCAGCCAGTATCGATTTCATCCCGCATAAAGCCGCGCATGGGCGCTAAAAAGAGTTCCCCGGCAGATCGGAAGTTGTCGCCGCGTGGTCAAGGAATCCAGGGACGACGGACAGACTGGCCTTCGTTGCACTTGTTCGGGAACCAGCAAACCAATGCCCCATGGCACTTCAAAGAAACCCGCGGTGGTGCAGACGGAGTATCGGAACCGTCAGCGTTTCCAGTTGGCCATTACGTGCACCCTTTGAACGAAACCCCAACTGTCCGATTGGGAGCACGGGGCTGGGCTGACGGCCCCTGCTTCGCCGGAGGAGCACGAGGGGCTTGCCATCATCGGCTGTGGATGATGGGCAAGTTCCATGCCCAGTGAACTTGTCGATGCCGCGAAGGATCGGCAACCTGAACTCGTTGGCCGCAAGGAATATAAAAGGTTGCATGTGTCCGCGTCGAAATTTGTCCAGTGGCAATAACGTTCAGCGAAGGAGCATCCAGTAGGATAGGGCGGACGAGAGCCTGCATAGCTGACAATACCTACGTTATCGAGATCCAGGGCGATTTGAGGCGAGAATTCATGATGAAGGAACCGAAGGACGGCTCGGCGGCCCGTCCTAACCTTTAGTCAGCCGGATTGGCTTGCCGGGAAGACAAACTTGCATGGCGAGACTGGGGAGGTGGGGACCGGATTCCGAGTCCCAACAGGACGGCGTCTGGGTCGCTGCTGTTCCACTGACAGATCCCTGATCGCCGGGTTGCTTGCGGCTACCCTTAAGAAGCTTCCCCATCCGAGCTAGGTCATTACCCTGTTCGTAGGTAGGTAGGCCCAGGCTCAGAGTCAGACGGGCTCACGCTTACATGCGATCTCTTCGTCGTTGATGCGAGAGGGAGCTGGTCCAACAAAGTCAATCCCAAAATGAGGGCTACTATGATACGTCGCAAGGTGTAGACTATTATCAGAAGCCAGAATTATGTCGTTGCCTCCCGATATTCTGACTGTCGATGCGGAAGGTTGTTCCCAACGAAGGCGGGAAATCATCTTTCCATGAACCGGATATCAAGCCAGATGGTTTTGTCATTTGGCCTGAACATCCCGGCTCTCTGAAGACGCCCGTCGAACTTTTCGATAATCGGGGAGGGTTGCGTCGGTGTAAGAACTGCAGCATGGTCGGATGCAGACCAGCCGTGCCTTGCCGATAACCATGGCGTTCCTGGACGAGCCGTATTAAAGTCGGATGTCCTGTTCCTGATGTGTAGTACTGGCCTCGGCGCTAGATCGAGACTGGCTCCAATCGAAGACCCCAACGAAAGGCTCTTCGGACACTGCTTGCGTGTGGTGTATGGCTGCGTTGCATCCGCACCTTGCAGAGGTACGCCGTATAACGGCCCGTCACCTGAAGTAGGTCAAACAGCAACGATTCAAAAAAATCAGGCGATAAATTTAGCGCAGTGTCCTCTCATTCCAGTGCTTGATCGGCTGTCCATCTCAAAAAGTCGTCGTTCGTCTCATGTGGTGCAACTCTGGACGGAAAGCGACATGACCTGTCGAGACTCCATTCTCATTGGGACTTCACAGACGAATTGACGAAAGCTGGGGCTTGGCGTGAAGTGCCTGACTGTTGCGGAAGTCTCTCCGGCAAACTTGGCGGTTGCATATCGAATAAGGATCCCGCGGTGTCGATGACTATTTTGGTTTGCCTTGGCCAAGGTAGGGAAGCGGCGATGATTCTCGACAAGACAGTGTTGAACGAAGCACGAGCAGTCACATCAATCCCAACCGTGATACGTCATGCTTTCCTATGTCTATATGCAACAAGTTAATGTGAAAGGAGCTGCGAAAAGCACGTCAGCTCGGGTACCTTACCTGAGGATAGATGACTTCGGTACGGAAGTCACGGAGAAAATGCACCTGCACGGCGAGATGCGACCCTGAGTTCGGCTCGGAAGCATCTGTGACCCGTGGAGTGGACGTACCTCACCACCGGCGTGAGCAGAAAGCAGAGGGACACCCGTCGGAGGTTTTCTTATTGCGCCCATACCTGAGCCTCGTTCCGTCCTCAAATTTCTTGGTACGTTCCATTCCATCACAAGATCTCAGGTCACCTCAACCCAAACATCAGCCGTCAAACCCGCCGGAGCGGAACTGCCTGCCTCCACCGTCCTGGTTAGCCATTTCTGTGTGGATGCTCCTGCCACTAATTACTACGTAGGTCGCAGATCTAGAAGTTGGAGAACAGTGGAGTGCGGGGAGCTGCATTGTCTCCATCTCACTCCCTTGCTCAGTTCTACGCTATGTACGATGACCTTTCCAGAACACCTAGGGACAACAGCGAAATCCACGCAGACCACATCTCAAGTTCCTATTCTCTGAAGGAATCGAGTAGTCCGAACACGGTCACAATTTCCCACACGAGAGAAAGAGCTGGTTGTTGGCCTCTACCAACTGAATCAAGCATCTCCTGGCTCAAACATCGAATCGTCCATCAAGCCACCGACCACTTAGCCACCCCTGTCTAGGCAGTGGATCATTCGTTTTCATCGGCGACCATTTGCCCTATCTATGTCGGCAACTCAACGTCTGCGCCAGTTTTGGTCCCTATCGCCGGCAGCCGCATTTAGTCTGTATGTCGAGCGAGTTTGCCGCCCCCGACTGCCGTCTGCCCGACGTCGTCGCCGAGCTCATACTGCCAGCCAGTTGAACATCAGGACAGGTGCCTTCGTCTCCCGGCTCCTTCATGATGTTTGAGATTTGCTCGTTGTCCTCCGAGTCGATTGTGACAATAGGGGCTTCATCTGACCATACCTGGAGTTGTTCAATCGCCTGCAATCTGCCACTCAGCAACGTCTCATAACGACACTAAACAACACTTACACAACAAGTCTGCAATAAACCGGAGGCTTATCGATATTGAACCCACGCAGCCAAGTCGGCGTTCCTGCATCTATTCAATAGTCTACTTGTTGCTATTCCTTGAGTCTTGGCAAGGTCTGGGCCGTTCTCAACTTCTGGTAGGCCGAATACCTTACACGAACAGCTGCCTGTCGCCGAACAGGAAACACACAGCATGCCATCACAGGAGTCTCGTTCATCGGAGGACATCTCCGATACCATATCGCAGGAGCCGATGCAATGTCACGAAAAGCGAAACGACGATGATGCGAACCAAGATCGGCCAGAGACAGCTCGGAATGTTTCCGAAAAGGACAAGGACAACACCGAGGCGTCAAGTGCGGAATCATCGGCCCAGAACCCGCCGTCGTCTAGCGAAGAATGGCTCATTAAGCGGTTCTGGGGTAAACAAGTCAGCGTAGTAGTGGAATTTGAGACTTGCCGCGACCACCTAGGTACGTCTTGTGCGCAACCAACGGATTGTCTATTTGCTCTTTACGCACAGTTTCGCATCGAGAGCTTTTCAAGATTGAGTTCGGAAATCCCCTTCCGCATGTTCTTCAAAGCTCTGCTATTCCGTCCCGGTTTTACGGGAAGATGGTGGGATGTCACTGTTCCAGATGTTTCTGCACCGGATGATCAGTTACGCAGCAGTCTGTATGGTTTAGTGACCCCCGACGCCTCCCCGCTTTGTAGCTAGAATCCCTTCGAGATCGTCATTCCTGATCGTCCCGGTTGCCCCGAAAGTTTCTTTCCTCGTCACCAGAACATTAGACCCTGATCCTTGATATTTGTCTCACGGCCGTCTTCATTTGCCATCTTCCGTTCTCTGCATGGCAATATTTGCGTGGCCAGAAATTGCATGTAGGCATCATCATGTCTATTAAATTGTTCAATGTTACATCCCCCCTCTTCAACACTAAAACGGTTGTCTTCTCTCTGGGGTAAAGACAAGGTCACATCCCATACATGGTTTTGCGCTTGATGGGCCACTGATCATTTCGGCTGGATCCACAGCAGCACCAAAACATTGTGACACGAACTCTTGCAGTCTCATGATGCCATGTACCAGACAGCTGTCGTGGCCGGAACCTGTCCCGTCATCCCTATTTTACCAGCCTTGCCTTTTGTCTTCGTCGGCAAGAATCAATGAAAGGCCAATAGCTAACAGAAGTTTGTTCCTGTCGTCAAAGCGATCGAGCGAACATTCCTAGGATACCTTCGCACATCACTAGCTACGGCTGTTCTCGGGACCATGGTAGCGCAGCTCTTCGCCTTGCAGGCGTTAGATACAGGCTTTGGATATACGGCCGTGGGCAAACCTCTTGCTACCTTGTGCTACAGCTTCTCAATCTGTATCGTTTTGCTTGGAGCGTTCCGAGCCTGGAGGCTCCAGCATGCCATGTTTGCCGGAAAGGCATTAGCCGGAGGGTTCGAACTAACAACGCTCGCGTTGGGGTTCTTGATTGTATGTTGCTCCGACACTATCACGCAATGTTAGCAATCTGCCAGTGGAAGATGACCACTTTGCTAACGCGATCTTAGTTGTCGTTGGTCTTCTTCGGCTTTCTGATAGCTCTCGACGTAGTCAAAGAGTCGTCGAGCTAGATGACGCCTCGGGATTACACGCCTACGTCGGGAGGTTGCAGTCATAAGAAAGGATTGGACAGAATTGGCGCTGTTGCCAGTTGGCCATTGCAGGGTTGTCGATGAGCAAAGGTCTTTCACGGCCGGAGGATGCAACGTTCTTTTTACCACCAACCTCAAGCTGGGTAGGTTTCCAGGGGTATGCGTCTCTGATACTCACGGCTTATCGTCAAGGCGCTAATCATCAGGGACGCAGGACCTGGCGAGACCAGCAGATCCTCTTTGACCGTTGAGAGATACATCTCTTTTCTTTCAAGTGTTTTAGGGGCAAACATTCAGACTTCTGCTGGTTCAAAGCACGAAAAGAGGGTAGACAAGTCGACATTCAAGCCGCCGTGCCGTGTCTTGGCGAAGATCGAGTGCCGTTCGCCCCAGATGATCCACCAATCGAAGCCTCATCCCTGCCTTGAGATACCAAAAGGATCAATTCCTTATGAGGCTATGTTATATACTTGAAACATACAATCCACGGCCAGTCATGAGCAATCGAGATTGAACGAAACTTGTACTTGCATATACATCCGGAGGAAAAGGGCACAGTTTCTGAGAGCCCAACCTAGGTAACGGGTGTATCACAACTCGTGGAACTTGTCCTTGAAAAAGCATGGCCTATCTCGTAGTCCAGAGCCTGGAGAGTCTCGTTATCCTGAAGCCAGGAGATGTCGGCCCCTTCGGGTGGGTCACCGCCGACGCCTCCCGGGACCGAGTCGGACTTAAGTGGATACTACTCCGTCGGTACCCAGCCCCGAGCTGCCGCGCACCAGGCAGAAGCTCACGTGCCGACCAAGCGACATCCATCCTTCCCGACTACAAGTTACTTGCCACTTTATCCTACCTTGCCCTACCCTGCCTCCCTAACAACGAAGGTCTTTTATCCGAGACTTCAAAGGTCCCTCTGTCATCCGCCATTCATCTATGTAGTATCCGGAACTTTGTTTTCTTGGACGCCCAAAGAAACCCGTTCTTTGGTTCGGCCTCTCGCCGCCACTTTCTGGCATTTTTTCTGCAACAGTGAGTAGCTACTACATACGCACTTAGGCTCAATGATAAAACCGCACCATCTTGCAGAGGCTAATACCGGGATCTTCAGTATCTCGCCATTATTCAGCTCAGTCGAAGTCGAGTGTAACGCCGAACCATCCCACCCATCCAACCTCGTCTGACCATGGACCCCGCCCGTTCAAGCGAAGTCTCGCATACAGTTGATCAAGTACCACCACCACCACTTCCTCCTCAATTCCACGAACACGCGGGTCCCACTCCGACGCCGCAGACTTCCGAGAGGAGTCAGGCAGCAGAAAGTATGTTGATTTAAAACTCAAATCCATCCGCAGTGCACAATGAGTATATTTGTCTGCCAATCTGCAGTGGCTGATGGCAAGGGCACTCCACTTCTAGATTCCGTCGATGTCGAACGCGAGTGTGGCGTCCCGCTGCGCGAGGGTCGTCGGTGTGGTGGCTCTCTGGCTTGCAAGAGACACTCAATGGGCTCGAAACGGGCGGTGGCTGGGAGGTCTGCGCCGTATGATCAGTTGCTTGCTGCTTTTATGGAACGGAGGAGAGCTGAGAGGGCTTCAGAAGAGTCGGTTTGAGGCCTTTGCGCGATGGTTTGCTGTTGGCACGAGATGTCAGTTGTGCGGATGGTAGGGTGAGGTCGATTCGAGCCGGTAGCAGATGAACATAGGGTTGATCCGCAAAAATGAGTCCAACAGTCTTATTGCTACTCCTTGGGAGGTGGTAGGTTTCCCAGCCAAAGGCACAACGTCCGCCTTGGCTTCCGGACCGAACGGTGTTCTCAAAGTTTCGAGATGGCAGCTAAACAAGGACGATGGCTTATTATGGCGCCAGGGCTGCGTGTGAGGCTTGCCTAAGCATGCTGTCTAGAGTTTGGAAGATAGTCTTTCGGTGAGAAGGGGCACGTGAGGGGTTCTCTGGTGGCGGTATGGCACAATTTCGTACCGGAACCTTGGTTGTTTACTACCTGGGACTACTGCGAAATCGGCCGACTATATTCACATCCAGTATGCACATTGAGGAGGTAGCCGGAGTAGGCATCGCACCAGCAGATGTCGAGAAGCTTCAAATGATTACGAGATGCCACTTCCACATTGTATGCAAAGCTGCGAGGCGGGGAGGGCGGCATGGCTCGAGATCTCCCATGTTCGCGCGTGAGTTTGTATCGGCACGAGACTATCCCATCGACCATACCTGATCTTTCTCCGCGGAGATTGGTCTTTGAAGAACCCAGGAAGCGTATTGATGAGACCGTAGACCTCGGGAGGATGTTGGGCTGGCCGAAGTCGCAAATGAAATTCATGGCTTTCACGGCAGAAAGAGCAAGTCGAAGGCTTGGATCTATGCCGTTTGGAGCGAGTCCAGATACTTGGTTTTCCACAGAGTGAATCAGGTACTCATCTTCCATCGGTCATCTACAACTGAGGATGGCACATGGTAGAGTCTTTGGAACTTTGTACCCGTATGGCATTGAAATTACAATAGTAGGAGCAAGCTCATCGTAGAAGTAAAAGGTTAGGCGCGTAACTTTATGACCAAAAACACATTAGCTCGATCATCACTCTTAGAAGAGTACATATCCAATTCACAAACTCCGCCCAGTACGCCAGACACCAGAACGCCATGCTTCAAAGGACTTCCCAGATACCTGGGCTGCGCCGCTAGCTCCTAGCCTCCTTTCCTCGCGGCCCTCAACGAAGGTATGCGAAACCTGAAGGTCCACCTTCTACGTTTACTCGTCGCCGTGTTTGTGTCTTGGGTTGGCGCAGTCATTGGCAAAGTGCTTCCGTTCAGTCGGGCAGCAACTTGTAGTTGTTGGTGCGTCTGCCGAAGCTCCTCCCATAACCTTCGTCTCTCAGTTCTGCCCTCTCAGCAGCTTCTTGCTTGTCGGGGTCCAGCGTGTCGATTAGATCGTCCACTTCGTCGCGGTAATTGAGTTCTGCAAGTACCCGCTGGCGATTGGAAGCATCTGGTGAATTCACTGACGCAAGCAAGACTTCTAATTAGCATTTCTCCTCTTCAGCTGCATGGAAGCATTCGAGCTTACGATCAATGTTGAATACATCCTCACGCTGTGGCAAATTAAAATAGCCGTTGCTTTTGAGGCTGATGAGCAACAACTCTGAATAGTCTTCGCTGTCTGGCAGCTCCGATAGAGACTCAGATTGGGCGGAAAACACATCAAGTCCAAATATGAACTCGCTGTTGAGCACGACATCTGTACACAAGTCTTCAATGACATAGAAGTCGCACCTGACGCTTTGTTGTGATGCGGCGAACGTCCACTCAACCCCGCGGACCAGGCCGCAGATGAAGCCTTCTGAGCCATCAGCGAAATCAACATCAAGATAATGCTCTAGATTCCTGTCGATATCGAAGCCGCGGGACAATGCATAAGCTTCAGAAACAGCCATGATGTCGGACCTGGTATCTGGGAGAGCCTGGACAGGTTCTCCATTGATAAGGCCATGAAGTCGCCGCTTTTCGTTCCCAAGTAGACGTTTAAGCCAAGTCTTCTGCTGCCCTTGCGAACAGCAGCGACGACCCTACTTTTGTACTTCGTCAACGTCTCAGTGACCCGGAGGAAAGGCCCTGAGAGAATCAAGTCGCGCGTACAATGCGGGAGGATAAAGCAATCTAGATCCGTGATTGCGTCTTCCCCCCTGAAGCTGAATGGCACCTCCACGCGGCCTGGCGATGTGATGTGACCCCCGTTGGAAGCCGAATTAATTTCTTCGTATTAGCTTTGGGCTTAAGACGCAATTTCGCAGCTAGACGGGTAGAGATAGCGTTGACCTGTGCCCCTGTGTCGGGTAAGGCCTCGATATGCTCCATCCCCATCCTCGCCCCAATCTTATATTCGAGTCTGCCAGTGGATATGGGGAGAGCCAATGGCGGCATAGTCGTGCGATCAGGATTATGGCGATCAGGGCTCTTATGATCAGGCGTGAATCGGCTGAAAACGTCTAGGACGGATAAGGGCTGGGCGGACTTGTATCGATCGGTACCATCACGAATAAGCTCGTTGGGGACGCGCTTGTTGCCATTGTGTTCTTCACCTACAAGTGCACTGAGGACGCGCTTCGGGGCAGCGTTTGTTTCTATCTTTTTGGGATTAGCATGACTCAAATTCACACACGGAGCTGTTCTTTTGTTTATGCTTACCAAGGGTAGAAAATCATCGTCTTCAAATTCATCAGAACTGCGAGGTTAGTACGCGAACGGGTCTGCTTATATCCTCACTTACGCAGGCCGCTCCCACCAGTCTATTATTGTAGGTCTCCAATCCTCCATTAGTTGTTCGGGGATGGCTATCCCCAGAATTGAATGTTGGTGGGCAGATGTTCTTTCGAGTTGCAATTGTATTTCATGAGAAAAGTCATGTACGGTAATGGGGGGTTGGAACGAATAACAGTTCGCATCGGATTGTTTAGGAACATTAGCACAATGGCAGTGTGGGAGATCCTGCAATTTGTAAGAGTCTGCCTGCTGTCGCGGTCATGATGCCTCGCTTGTAGTAATTGGACGAAAATGGCATTGCGCCTGAATGGGTCACAGCCCAAGGCGTACTCTTGCTTACGGAGCCCAATCTTGCCGATTCCGTTGGTTATTGCTCTACCCAATGCCGACGGGAGCATAGGCACAGGGCAGTCTGATGGTCTCACGTCGATTTGAACTGAACGCGTCATGAACGACATCCAAAACTTTGCAGAGACTAAGGACCATAGCCAGGGGTTTGCGGAAGCCTCTTGGTTGCTGGCCAGTGATGTCGATTCCGAGAGCTTCATCTTTCGCAGATTCAATAGGTTAAGCGCCCGCAATATCCTGTACCTCCAGTGCGAACTTCTGGCTCTCGAGGAAAGGCTGGAAAAATTTGATCGGGTCGTCGATAGAAACATCGACACATCGCTGCAAGAATTCGCAAGAAAATGGGAAAGGCTCCTTGCTCAAAGCAATGAGGGTGAGCCGAGAGCTGTAAATATGATAGCGGCGGTGCGAGAGCTACGGGTAAAGCTCAGGGAATACCGTGAGTTTTTGCCCCAACCGCCGTACTACATTGCCAAAACATGAGTTGATACGAGGGCAGATGAGACGCTCAAGCTTCAAAGTGAGAGAGTGGCCATGCATCCCCCTGAGAGAAGAGCACTAGAAGCCACGAGGAACTGGCTCGAGCAGCCATTGCCGGTGCTCGGTGGAAGGTCAAGACACTTCTTGGAAGACGAGACCGACTTAGTTTCCTTGAAAGTGCCAGCAGAGGCTGACTTTCTCTCGAAAAGGCTCCGTGCCTGTTGGCCGGGACAGGTAATGGGTTCTCCAGCATCTCATCGAGTTTTGTTCTAACACTGTCAAGGACGAACTATCCCGTGACGGGCTTCATCGGATCCGTCGATATAATGAAAAGTCAATCACAGTGGCAGTCAGTCTGATCAGTATTGCACTCGCGGCAACTCTGCTCATCGGAGCCATCGTCGGCTTTTCGTACGTCTCTAGCTGGTCAGCGAAAGTGGGCATGATATGTGCAATCACTATTGCGTTTGCTTTGTGTGTAGGTCTGACAACGAATGCCAAACGAGGGGAGATCTTCGCAGGAACTGCAGCGTAAGAGACGCTCGTAATCTTCGAGCTTGCGAACCTCATATTGACAATCGTACTTAGATACGCCGCAGTGCTGGTCGTATTTGTTAGTAGCGGGGATCTATCAGGGAACCAGTGCTGTCAACCACAGTGAGCCATGCCGCTGTCCGCGGTCTTTTCTGCCGGTGCTATTGTGTTCACAGCAGCGGTCTTTTTCGGAGGATAGGTGAGGAGGTCTTCCGCATTTCGATACAAATCGTGGAAAGACAGCACCGCTGACGAAGAATAAAAGCGTCTAGGCCCTGGAGAGAGTCGTGAAAAGGTTTAGTCGACGGGACCGAGCTGTAGAGTCCACAACGGCTCCCGGCTTGGCCGACCGGACGGGTATCGCAGCCGGGGATGACAGGGATGGGAAGCAGATGCCTGGGAGACTCGCAGGGCGAACAAGGTCGGCGATAAGGACGATTGACAGCTTCAGTCGTGGGGGCGATTTTTCAATTTTCTTGGGAATGGCGCCGAAATCGGGGCTGGCTGGGGTCGTTGGGAAGATGCGTCAGTGATTCCTGAAATGGAGTGATCAACGCATGACGAATCTCCCTCAATCCCCGGAAATTGGGTCACTGGCAGACTAGATGTTGGGGAATGGTCGGGTGTAACAGTGGTAAAGTGCCAGTCGACGATAAAAAGCTCCGAGACGATATTTCCCACCGTAACGGTTCGGTGGTGCTCCGAACCGAATAACGAGCTGGGCTGCGGTTGCACTTGCACGTCTCTGAAGAGCTGTATGGAGTGGTGGTTTTGCAGAAAATTGTCGGGACTCGGAAGGGAAGGCAAGACAAGTGCTGGAGTAAGACGGGCTGACTGGTGGCTGGCTGGTGAGAAGGAGCAAAGTACCAGGGCAGAGATACGTGCTGTTCACACTTGCCTCTGTTTGTCAGTACGTTAGCTTCCATTTACTCCGTCCGGATACTTGGATACATCATACGAAGAAGCTGCGTTGCAGGCAGGCGTGGTGGGGGAGCTCTTGACCTCATTCGGCCAATGAGAGGCTGATCGCAAGCCACCCCCGTCAGCCCGTCGCCCAAGAATGCGTGTAGAGAGACGGGACGTTGCTACTGTTGGATAGAAAACCGGAAGCTTTGATAAATGCTGCATCATCACGGTCTAATCTGCGGCGTGGCTTTTAGCTCTGCGAGCTCTCACAGATTTGGAGTATCGTACCTTTCTCTCGTCTAATCTCAGGCTGATCTCAGGCTGTAAGGCTTACGGGCATATCTGTTCATGTCCGAAGCTCGGTCTTTTTGTCACTGAGGTGCGGTGGCGGTAGCGGCGATGGGGCCGGTGCTGAAGCGGAGGACCGATGCATTTCCGATGCACTCGGGGCTTCTTAGCCTGTCCTTTTGAATCAGAACTTGTTGCTCAGCTCGGGTACCTTGCGTTTGGTGCTTCTGGTGCAGTCTATCGCACCTTACAGTAAGGTAGTCACGAACTTGGAAAGCCCCTTTCTCTTTGCTTCCATCACTCCTAAAGTCTCTAGACCTCCCTGGAAAGTGCCCCTTCTACCTTACTAAGGTAGAGCTGATGTTTCTGTCTGAGTTGACGGTGCCCTGAGATGCCATTTGCCCCCCCTTGCCCCATGCCCTGTGAGTCTTTCCCCTTCCCGTTCAGTTGGAGTCGCCCCCTGGTCCCTTTGCATCCATCTTGTTTGTTTGGTTTTTGCGTGCTGCGAGCAGCCAACAGCAAGCACGTGTTATTCGCCTGTTGAGGGGGGAAATGGGTTCCGTCCAGATTCGTATCGATACTTCGTACACCACCTAATAAGGCGAGGTAGAGGAGAGACAATCGACAACGAGAGGGGGGGAAAAAAGGAAGCAAATCCCCATTCCGTCATGATACCCACCTTACCTGATTTAGGAATACCTACATCAATACCTAAATACATCTGCAAACCGTTCGCTGTCGGATTGCGCATTGTGCCATCGCCGCGTCCGACCGCGTTCCGGTCTTTTTTCTCCATTTCTTTAACCCCCCTGACTGTGGCCCGTCCCAATTAATCATCGGTATCCCGTACATCATCTGAGAAAGAAGAGAACGTGATATAGAGTGGCAGCAGCAGCAAGAGCAGTGGGCACTGAGCACCGACAAGCAAAGCAGCAAAGGAAGCAAGCAATTAATCAATGCAGAGCGAGAGCGATATTATTCCCACTCCGTCAGGTCAAGATACAGCGTAGCGCCAAACTCAACTCGCGTCCTCACTCTGCCACTCTCCACTACCGCACCCTCCCCAAAAACTCAATCTTTTTTTTACCCTCCCACTTCTGCGCAGCAGCACTCAAATATCATTCCGGCAACGCCCCTCCACCTTCGCTCTTTCCCTTCTTTTCCCCCTCCCCCCCTTGTCCCCCGATCCGCGCATCTTCAACCAACAAACGGGCAACAGCGACAAAAAGCGACCACAGCGACAACGACGTAACCTTCTACCATAAACCTGCCGACTGGGCCAACCTAATACAGCCCAGGGCTCATAGAGCTCTTTTCTTCCTATCCCTTCATCGTCCGCGGTCAATCGACGTTTGCCCATCATGGCGTGGTCCAAGTCGACGCGGATCAGCATCATGCTGGCCATCGATGTCGTCTTCTTTCTCGTCGAGTTGATTGTTGGCTTGGTTGTCAAGTCGCTGGCCCTGACTGCCGATGCCTTCCACATGGTGCGTTTGCCCCGATACCACCCTGTCGCACTGCGTGCGACGTATCGCTAACTGAAGTAGCTCAACGACATCATTTCTCTCTGTGTCGGACTCTGGGCTGTCGCCGTCGCAAGGAAGGCTACCACCGACAAGTATTCCTATGGTGTATGTCATTCACCTTCCACTCGATGGAAGACAACATTGAGCTAACTTGAGTGTGCAGTGGTTGCGAGCCGAGATTCTCGGCGCCTTCTTCAACGCCGTCTTCCTCATCGCCCTCTGCGTCTCCATTATTCTCGAGGCCATTACCCGATTCTTTGACCCTCCCGAAATCGAAAACCCCGTCCTCATTCTCGTTGTTGGTGCATTCGGCCTTGCCTCCAACCTCGTCGGCTTCTTTGTCCTCGGCGGCCATGGCCACTCCCACGGCGGCGGTCACGACCACGATCACGGCGACGGTGAGCACGACCATGGACACGATCACCCCCACTCTGCAGAACACGCCGCCGAGGAAGGCCGCGCCCACGTCTCGCACGCTACCGACAACGATGGTGGCAACATTGGTGATGTTCTTCCCGAAGCCATCGTCGCTAGAGCCTCCGCCGGTGCCAACCCTGAGACGCCCCGTCGCATTCGTTTCGATGGGGAGTCCGACCCGTCGGGCCGAGCCCAGAGCCGCACATCGGCCACCTCCAAGAGCCAGAACCGAAGAAACAGCTCGCGAAACCACTCGCGTCTCACTAGCATTGAGGACATAAGCATCTATCCTTCGAGCTTCCGCCAGGAAATTATTGACGCCAGCCGTTCTCAGCGTGATGGACAGGAATCGACGACGAGCGAGAGCGAGGTTGAGGAGACCGTCATCGAGGATGGCGAGCCTGATGAGGAGTCGCCTCTGCTCAAGTCTAAGGGCAACGACCACTCCTACATGATTGAAAACTCTCGTGGCCGATCCTCCCACAAGCATTCGAGACGCGAGTCCAGCCTTCACATCGACCACAACCACAACAAGGAGCGCAAGAAGGCTTCTGGCGGCCACGGCCACGACCACGGCGATATGGGAATGAACGCCATGGTTCTTCACGTCATTGGCGATGCTCTTGGCAATGTCGGTGTGATTGTCACCGCTCTGATCATCTGGCTGACCGATTGGCCTGGCCGTTTCTACGCCGATCCCGCCGTCTCCCTGTTCATTACTCTCATTATCCTCAAGTCCGCCATCCCCCTCACGAAGGCGACCTCCAAGGTCCTTCTCCAGGCTACCCCCGACAACATCGACCTTCAAGAGATCCGCGAGGACATTGAGAAATTGGAAGGAGTCATCAGCTGCCATCACGTTCACGTCTGGCAACTCTCTGATACCAAGATTGTTGCCTCTCTTCACGTCCATGTCAACTTCCCAATCTCCGCCGAGAACGGCGAGAAGTACATGAAGCTTGCAAAGTCGGCCCGCAGATGTCTCCACGGCTTCGGCATTCACGCGGCCACTATACAACCCGAATTCTGTGGTGACGACGAGCACCACAATGTCACTGAGCCCGAGCACATTACTCAATACGATGGCACTGCCATTGCTGGCT
Organism: Colletotrichum acutatum; assembly: GCF_030867785.1. Classification (NCBI taxonomy): domain Eukaryota; kingdom Fungi; phylum Ascomycota; class Sordariomycetes; order Glomerellales; family Glomerellaceae; genus Colletotrichum; species Colletotrichum acutatum. The sequence goes on from NW_026848995.1 coordinate 1,096,015, forward strand.
CGCCAAAGCAGACTTGCTTGCTGCAGTGCGTAGACAATTGCGAAGCAGGTGGCTGCTGTACCGAGTCTACAGCTGCTGGAAGTCTGCGCAGCCAGTCTACCCATAGCCATGAAGGCCACGAACACGACCATGACCACGGCAACGGTCACAGCCACGACGACCATGGACACTCTCATTAATTCGGTCCGCGGCACAGCTCTCTCTAATACCACCTTTTCTCAATAGAGAGCGGCACATCTTGAATAGGGTCCATGGGGGTTTTTCTTTATCTTCATCGCAAGGGCGAGGCTTTTTGCTTTCTTATCCTGCTACTTGGAACTACCAAAAAGACTGGCGTTTATGGGACTGGGACAAGACAGAGGCCAGGGTGAAAGTTTTATCATGCACGCGAACCCAGGAGGAAGGGGACAGCGACTTCAAATCCTGTTTTGGCAGAAGCAACTTGGTTACGGCTTACATAGGTGGGCGGCCCACGTTGCCTCCCCTTTCCATCCTTCGTATCCTTTTTCAGTTATTTCGGAGCGTTGTGTCTTCCTTTTGTAGAATATCCCTTTAGCTCTAATATCATCAAAAGACGGCGCAATCCAGTCAGGATGTGGGGCGTGTACAACCATCTACAGTCTTTGCAAACAAGAAATACAAATTTCACAGTAAACTTCTGCACCTTGTTTCTTCTCTTGTGAAAGCAAGGGGACCAAATTCGCGTGTATTCGTTGTGGGCTTTATATGCACCAATTTTGCCGAGGACACTGGCCTAAGGTCCTTGCAGTGTGACGATACCACGACAGTGTTTACCTCCTGCAAGAAAACCTTCGCTCGGCTCCCGTCTCGTCAGTCCTCCAATATCCCCCCTTGGATTGTCACAGTAGTGAGGTGATGTAATGATGATATATGACTGTCAGACTTTGACTCTGATTTAGGCCCTGTCGCCAGGGTACCTACACTTCAACTGGTCATCTCGGAACTGGTCCACCACCTGCTGCACAACCGCCACTACGCCCGTTTTCTGTCATGATTGTAGACATAAAAACATTCTATATTGTTCACATACGTCATCTTCAGCATGTGGGGGAAGGTATGACGAGCGGGAAGAGAACATCATACCTAGCGGAGGCCTCCATCCGCTCAGAAAGTGTTCGCAGTCACACATGCAGTCTCGAGCTTAAATACGTCAAGAGGATGGATGGGCAAATGAAGAGGCATACTAGACTGAGGGAGGTATCATTACGACTTTAGGGCTGGCTGTTTCCTCCTCATCGTCCCTCTCTCTTCCCTTCCGAAAGTGTTTCTTTTTTTTTACTAATACACAAAAAGCACGGCTCGCTAGGGACGCTCGTCGCGTTCCTCTTCTCGTGCCCCTATTGTTCTTTTAACCGCTCGCTGTGGGTTGCTACGTTTCGCTTCCCCTAAGACCTGGTTGTAATGATAATTTATAATCCCGCCTGACCTCCGCTGTCTCGAGCCCTGGAAGAACGCCTAAAATGTAATGTGAATTCACGCAACCCGGTTTCGGAAGCATGATAAGATGACTGTGAAGATGGGAGAAAGGAGGTAATTTGTGAGTTGAGGGCATGATAAGGGACACAGTGGCATTTCCTGCCGGCGATTCATATCTCTGGCCTCATCTCATGAGTAAGCGGCTTGAGGCCGTTTATTTGGGCAGCGAACTGGAAGGCTTCTTGATGACAAGCTTTACCTTCTTGGGGGCAGGTTGACCTTCAACGGGAGGTGGTGATGCTTGCGGCGGAGGCTTCGGCGGTAGAGATGCCGGAACTGGTGGAGGAGGACTGGCCGCGGACGGTGCGCCTGGGAGAGGTTTGCGAGCCGGCTTCGCATTGATGCTCTCAGATGGAGGAGGGGCTGGTGATCCGGCGGGAGAGGCACGAACACTCAACGGTGTGCCAGGTCTGCGAATCTTTGACGTGTCTCTGTAGGGCATCTGGCTTTTGACGCCGGCCAGCTTCAGGATCCTCCTGAGGTTGGGATGCCGGAACTTGAACATCCTGCGCTTCTTAACCACAGTGCCGTCAGGCCGAACAGTAAGCTTCGCCTTCTTGAGAGCTGGCGATGCCTCATCAACCCCCGGAACCTTGTCGGGCCGAGGCCGCTTCTGCGATTTGCTGCTGCCGGGCTCGGGTGTGGGCTGAGGAGTAGAACGGCCATTTTGCTGCATGGACGATGACGATGAAGCCGAAGACACCACAGATTTCGCGATACCTGCCTTGACGATACCGGGCTTCACACTCGGCGGTCTTGACCCGGGGAGCTTTGAGAACGACGGCTTTGGGGTAGACGCCTTGGCATTCGAGTGCGCGACAATGGAGTCTGCCTCCCGAGGGACAGGCGACGGTGCGGCGCTCGGGACGGGAGACTGTGCGGCAGAGACTGGCGATGGGCGAGAGGCCGCGGGAGCGGGGCGTGGAAGGGAGACCGTAGGCTTGCTGGGTTTGGCAACACCACTCTTCATATTGACGATGAGTCGTTTGGGTTCGGGCGGCCGAGATGGTGCAACGACAGGAGCAGGCGCGGGTGCAGATACCGGTGCTGGTACTGGCGCCGGTGGCTCGGGCTCTTTGATCTTTTGCGGTATGCCCGTCTTGAAGAACGCCTTGAAGTTGATGATGTTCTGCGCGTTTGTTAGCAAAATAAATGACGAAATAGCCAACTCCGAGTGAAAAACTGACTCTGCCGGGTTGACGCTGGACAGGACGATTAACTCTCCATCGTTTAGGATACTTCAAAGTAATCGTCCATCGGTCAGCAGCATCCACTATGGTGCCGCAAAGCTCCAGCAGTGTGATCTTCTCAGAACGCCCGATCAGGTTAGAATTGATAGCCTTCCAAAAAGCTCGCTCCAGCGCCGCTTCTTGCTCTGAAAACTGTTCTTCCATCTCTGTCCTCAAAGCCTCGAGTGCGACGTTGATATCCTGCTTTCGAGCAAATTCTTTTCGCCTCTTCTGCGTCTCTGCTTCTGTATTGTCCACAATCATGAGCCCGCCATCAGGAACAGCAGGCGCCACCTTGGCCTTCGACTGCTCTCCAAAGGCGAGGCTAGCCAGACCTGTACAGAAGATCTTGACGAGTTTATCCCGCACGAATGGAGACCGATCTGTGCTCATGACGGAAAGAATCAAGCGGAAGACAGGCAGATCCATCAAATAACCCAGATCCACCAGAGCCTCGAAAGCCTTGAGTCGAACCAAGTCGCACGTGTCATCCTGCAAGTACTGGACAAAGGCCACAGCACTTTTGGTAATCACTCCGGCTTTCATGAGTTTCCGTCTGCATTCGAGCGCGGTGGTCGTCCAGATGTTCTGGTAAGAGTTGGCCCATTCGTCCATCCTACGGAAGCGATCAATCTCGACGATAGCCTCCTTAAGGAAACCTCTCTCTTCGGCTGACATGTCCACCTCCATGGCATCGTCTGACTCCCGTCGCTTCTCTGGAATCAAGCTATGGGCGAGAGCCTCCAGAAGCTTGGCAACGTAGAAATGGTCCGAGTACGGGTTATTGGCATTGTTGTTGAATTGAACCTGATTCAGAAGGAACCGTCGTGCGGCTTCGGGACATCTACCGCTGGCATCGCGAATCTTTGCAATGGCCATAGGCAGTGCGCTCTGCACGGTGTACTGCTTCTTGTCGGAAAAGTCGTTTGGCCGAGGCATGGAGGTATCGGCGTAGCAAAACATCTCGGTGAAGGCTTTCAGTAGATGGGTCATGCCAGCCATTGAGACCTTATCCGCGGCGTGGTGATATAGCATCTCTGCAGCCATTGTCCTGATGCCATGGAAGTATCGCCGGTCGACAAGGGTTCTGGTAAGAAACGTCGAAACCAGTGGATGAGGCGGACTCTTCTTGAGATAAAGCATCGAATCCTGCTGCGCCACGACATCCCTATCTTGCTGGAGCTGGGACACGTACATGTAGCTCTGGAGATTTGTCTTCATCTCGCAAGCCCATTCAAAGTCAGCGTCCATCCGAATCCACTCGTAAGACTCTTGGTCCATGGCCTTTTCGATCTCGGGCTCCCATTCGGAAAAATCCCACTTCCTCATATCTTCGGGGTTGGTCAGAACATCACCCAGGCAATACAAAAGTGCGTCTTCGTTATTGTCAGGGTCGGCAGCAGACTGGGCGCTGAGCTTTTCCGTTGCTCTCCTCTTTCTCTTTAATCGCTTGTACTTAGTGTTGTAAGGAATCTCGAACTTAGCGGCCTTAGCAGCATCCTCGCGAATCTCCACTATGTGCTCGTAAGGTGTTCCATCAGCTTCGTGAATTCTGATGGTCATGGGGCCTGTAAAAAGACCGGCCTTTTCGTCTGTCTTGACACCGTGGGCCTTCTCCTTGATGGCGCGAAGAAATTCTGATTTCTTCAGGAGCTCAGCTTCAGTCAAGGCTTTATCCTGGACTTGTCTTATAGTCATCTCGACGCAGAGTCGCTTTTTGTTGAAACGTTGAAAAACGTCGAACCTGGGGCAGCCCGAGCCATAAACCCATTGGTTCCAGAACGCTTCCAGTTTGTTCCTGGCATTCTTTTCGCAAACCCTTTGAAACGACTCCGTGTTGATAATCCATTCGCTCTGTCTATCTCCGATGTTGGCCTTGTAAAGAATTCGCGAAATGATGCGCGTGAGATTAGTCTGGGCAGGTGCTTTCATCAACCGCTTGTCGAGAATGAAGAGCACTAAGGGCGCCTTGAGTGCCATGAACTCCATCTCGAAATCTCCAATGTGCAGGAGATGCCCAAGTTCGTGCAGTGACGGCCGCTTGATATCAACGGTCACCAACTTGTCTGACATTGTTTTCATCCGGAACCTGTAGTCGTTGTTGCCGCATAGTTTCTTCAGGAAAAGATCGGTCATATAGTAGGCGATGCCGATGACGACCCAAAGATCTCTGCGAGTATTGGGGAAAAGATTGATACCACTCCACTGCGAGGCCAGGCTGTACACCAATTGCCTTGTAACGTCTACCTCTAGGTCGATGATGTCCTCGGGGAACAGTAGGCGGGTGCTAACGAAGGAGAGTGATTGGAGTGCTACCGTATCCTCCACCATGTCATCGAGAAAGCACATCTTGTAGTTGTCAAATGGATATCGAGCAAATGTGAGGGTGAAGAAGTCAGCAGCCGCGGCGAGCGCTGCACACGTGTTCTGGACCTCTGCAGCTCTTCCCGGGAGGCAGTAGCCGTGAATCTTGAGCGCGCTAGCTCCGAGTTTCTCGTCGTTCTCTTCTGTGCGAAAATCTGAGAATAAGTCGACGTGCTCGAATGGACCGACCGCGAAGCCGATTTTCTGCACGGCAACTCGCTTCTCCATCTCGAAAGTCATAATCTTCTTCTGCTCGTCTTCAGGATCGACGATCTCGTCAGACAAAATGCCAGAGCACACGACTGTCATCTCCAGAAGCTTGTCTTCCTCGGTAAGGGCGAAGTCTCTGTCGGCCTTGGACTGGTTTGCCCCGCGATCGCGGTTGCCATTGGCATTACCATTCCTGTGTTGGGTAGCCAGTGGTTGCCAAAGTGCGTCGCCTAGCGTCCTCGGACATTTGACGGCCATCGTCCACGTCGGAAGCGTGCCGGGGTCGTCGATGCAGGGGAAGATACAAGAAGCAGTCCCTGGCTCGATGGAATGTCGAGTATAGGCATGCGGATATCGAAGATCTCCAGCATCAACGCCAACGAACTGAACGCCATCCCGCACGAGCTTGGTCTTGAAAGGTATCGTGACACGGTACTCCCTTGAGCTAGTCAGTTCGCTCTCGGGGAGCTCCGCAGAATTTGGCGTCACGCTCGAAACGCGGATCTTGAGCGTCGGCCGTTTGGCAATTCCCGCTCCAGGTACCGGTTCATCCTTAGCACCTCCCTTGGTCTTCTTAAGATCCCTCAGACTGACTCGCAAGGCACCATCAGCGGGCGTACAGCCTACCAGCTCTCTATTCTCGGCAGGCACGTCGCTCCTTCGAGTGTGCATAAGGGGTCGCATCCGGATCTTCCTAAGGTCGTGATGCGAGGCGTTCCAGTCATAGTATTTCGGATAATCCAGTAACTTATACGGATCCGTGTACGTCGCTGACACCTTTTTGGGTGGCCCCAGGGGGTTCTGGTCCTTGAGGGCGGTGACCGTAATGTTCTTAACGTCGATCTCGGACTGTCGCGCATCGATGGCGAACTCGTCAAGCTGGGCATTTCCGACCATGCCAAACGTGATGTGGGATTTTCCTTCGATTCGCTTCGCCCGAAAGTTGATCTCGAGCTCGACATCTTGTTTCAGGACGAAATACGGATAGGGTGGCTCGTCTTTCATAGGAGGGAGATCGTCTTCGGAATCGCTGCCGATGACCTCGTCAACGGCGGGGGCGGCCGCAGCGGCCTGGATGGCGCTCATGGTGGGCTCAATTTGCGCTCGAGAGTATGACGTCGCAGTTTGGCATCAAACAGAAAGCTCGAGTCGCTCGGTCGAGCGGCGAGTCGTTTGTTTGGTGAATTTGAGGTCCGGCGGATACGATCCAAAGAAGGTGCGCCGGCGCGAGATTCTCAGGTGCAGGATTGAACGAGGGCCACGATCATCCTGTCGCTGCGGTCGGCGTCGCAAAGGTGGGAAATCGGTCGTTAGAGGTCGCCGGAGGAAATTAAATGGAATAGGCAAAGGGCCGGCGGCAGCTCAGAAAATTAATAATGCCGTTCTCCAACGGTACGGCGGTACGACCAGCTGAGACGTAGGAGGTTGAGAGAGGTTCTGCTGCGACCAAACACAAAATCTGAGGTCGGCAGCAGCTGGTGCAGTTCAGGCCTTCCAAGGTCAGCGCGTCCCACGGTTCGCCGCGACTGAGATGGAGCTGCCGGAGCCACCTTGGCTCCTGCGCCTGAGGTGCCTGCCCGTTGGGCGGGTCACGACTCCCGTCCACCTCGACCTCGGTTATGTAAGCAGACCAACTCCCCAAGGTGCCGCTCCACATGTTGCTTGAGCCACCAAGCTCCTTCCCGAATCCGACCAGGTCCTTCAAAACAGAGCCGCCATATAATCGTCATCTCTTTTTCCCTCCTTCTGGAAGGAAACAACGACTTATTGCGCGATTCATAAGTGTTTACTTTTTGAGGCTAATTACCCTAAATAGCTGACCAAGGCATATCACAATCCTCACAAAGGGAGGGTGATATTGTTTATTTCAGCATCGACAATATGGGACAATTCGAACGCTTATTCTTGAGCCATGCTAACCCAACAGTCTACATATGATGATGTTACAACTAGACATCGCGCTACCCCGATGCAAGACAAGAAGCAGACACGGCACACCAGATATCGCACAGTCACGGCCCAACCCTGCAGCCGACTACCTCTCGTCAGGTTCGGCCACGGCGATCACGGCGTCTTTTCCTCGCATGTACCCTCAGTGTCTCCTCATCACGCAACTCTTCAGGGAGATCGAAGTCGATCTCGGGTATCTCTGGTAACGGATGTCCCCACGCCACCACCTTACGTCCCGCACGCCTGTGCCGGTGCAAAGCGCTCTCACGCTCGTATCTCTTCTTGAAGAAGGATTTGAATTCCCTTGGGGGTTCAGGCTTTGGAGGGGGCCGTGGCTGTGGTGTCGCACGTGGACGTTTCTTGCTATTCTTCGATCCTCTTGACCTTTCTGTGGCCTCTTCACGAATCTGTTTGGTCACAGAATCATTGTCATCATCAGATCCTGGGGGGTCACCGTCGCTGATATCGCCAGTCTCGTCATCCCCTTCGACATCGTCTTCGCTGTTTTCGGAGTCTGCGGATGAATCCTCGTCCCCGCTTGATGACTCTTCGACTTCTGCTTTCTCGGCGAGAGCGCGGTCCTTCTCTGCCTTGCGGCGCTTCTCTTCTAAGCTCCACTGGCGGAATTTGTCGAGGATGGCTTGGCAGCCCTTGACAAAGTGCTGCCGTGCTGGCTCGAATTGCTTTTTTCGCGTCTCTGTTATACCACTAACACCCATGACTCGGAGCCAGTCGTGACCCTGGAGACCGTCTAGGAGGCGTGCAATCTGGTCTTTCTCATGCTGAGCCCGTCCCCGTTCGGTATTGCGAATGGACTTTTCCAGCCTTTCTGCTCTCTTATGGGAAGATATAAAGGACGCATCAGGAAGAGGATCTTCTACGGGTTCTCGCTTTTGCGAAATGCCCAAGAAATCAAAGTCTATCCGCTGGGCATCGACAAGCTCGTCAAAAAGGGCATCGCCGTATCCACGCACAGGAACATTGTGCCCAGGAGTCGAGTTTGCTGAGCCATCAAGTCCTGCACTGGGGTCTGGCGTCGCGCCTAGATTTCGGTGCCACGGGACTGGATGGTGGCGTGTGGGGTACGAGTCAAAAATGACTATCGGGGTATCGAAGGTGAAAAGCTCTGAAGAGGTAGTCGTCAGTAAGTGTACAAGGATGTGTTTGCTCAACCTTTGAGAGCAGAAGGCAACTGCAAGGGGACTGGGGGCGTACGCTGTTCTTTTGGTTCATTGCCGATGACCTCGTCATACTCGGGGAAATACGCTGACAGCTCGCTCTTGAAGCGAGTGGCCTCTTGAGAGCGCAGTTTGCGGCCCCCCTCCTTTGTGTGGGTATCGACCTCGCGGGGCTGTAGGCGATCCAACTCGTGTTTAATCCCATTAATGACCTTTTCCTGATGCTTGGTCAACTGGGCAGCATTTTTATTCGCGGCAGCAGCGGCTGGATTTGGAGGATGCACCGTCGCGACGTGTTGCGGTGCGGGTTTCGGCGTGGGCTTTGCTAGGGGTGCGACCGCCTGAGGCTTCGTGACTGCGGTCGTGGTCGTGGTCGGATGCGGAGTCGGCGTGACGTTTGCCGTGGGCGTCGCGTTGGCGACAGCAGGCTTGCTCGATAACAAAGCAGGGCGAATGAGGATTTCGATGCTCGTCCGTGGTCGCTTGGGTTTCTGGTGTTCAAAATCGACAATATGATCGGTCTGGTCGAGCTGTCGCTTGGTGCGACCAGACAGCGTGTGCTGGTAGCTGGAGATGTTTTGGGGGGTGGCAGCGGCGCGCGTCACAGTGTTCGTGTTGGCGGCGGCGAAGGCCTGGACGGGATGGTGAAGGGGATGGGGGTGAAGCTGCTGCTGGACGAGGCCTTCAGTGTTGGTCCTCCGGGTGGAGCGCGTAACGGAGGCCATTGGCGACGATTGAATAGCCATTCATTGTTTTCTGGTCGATTCTTCGCGAGGGCGATTGATGGTGACGATTGATGAATTTTTTTTCTCCCGCTTGGTCTCCTTCGCAGAGTTACGGTCGGGTGTCGTCGTCGTCGATTGCGATGCGGGAAGGGCAGGCAGGCAGCGAGTGGTCTTCTGGCCCAGATTTGGGGGGTGTGGCACGGGTGGTTTGCTCCAAAGGTGCTTTCCTCGGGCTGTCTGGTCGCCTCCTTCTGCACTGTCTTTTACTGAGCGTATCTCACGCTGGCAAGTGCGTGCCCAGTGTTTGCGTCCACCACGGGAATGCCTGCCTCTGCTGAATGCAGTGGGCAGTCGCTGAGGCCGCTATGGGTGGGTTCCCTATCGGCGCTTCCGAAGGAGGGGAAAGAAGGGAGTCTTTGGTCGAGGTACATCTCAATTCAGCTTAACCTTGGGCGAAACCTATGTACCGTCACTTGCCCTCCCTCCCGCCTTCAGAGGTGACAGAAATCCTGACATCAGCAAGCTCCTTGACTCTTTTCCCACTTTCCCGCCAGAAGTCACCCCTAATTCCCCTTGCCGTAAGCAGATGTCAATGCATTGAGTTGAACGAAAACCAATAATTAGAAAGCCAGGTGCCACTAGTCTATCTGCCAGAACATCGGCAGCAGCATGTTGTTCAGTGTACAGATTCCTTCTTGTGGTTTAAGCAAACGCGTCGCGATTATATCATAGTGCAGAGCCACGTTCTTCGCCGTTCGTAAACAGAATATACATTAAAACGACTTCTGGCACCAAGACAATTTGTAGCAGCCCATATTGCTATTCCGCAAAAAGAAGATTTACGAGCCTACAACTGCGGGAGACACTCCTGTCACTCCCCTTGTTGCAAATGTATAGAAAATGCTGTAGAGTAATTGGACGGCAAATCTAGGACGTCAAAGGGGTTTATGACTAACGTAGGATTAATTCCATTGATCAATAGCTTCAATTGAGTCTCTTTGGCTGCTTACTCACCTGTGGTAAATAAGGCGTACTTGCTGGCTGGCAATTACGGTTCCGTTTTTGTACGACATCACCATAAACTGCAGACGCACAACGTACTGGATTCATTCCAGTGAGTAGATTTATCAGGAAAGACCATTGTCTAAGTGAAACAGTTGTCAAAAAGGCTTCATCTCGAGAAGGTCGCGTAACACGTCAATATCAGTGCAACATTTCAATACATCCTCTTCTGAATCGTCGACAGATAAGAATATTCGGCCTCGCCGACACCATTCTCTGAAGCCTTTTGCACAGTTCGACGACATACTCGGAAGATGTCATTGTGCCGCCAAGGTAAGTGTCCCGTCCACTTCATCAACTTTGGGCACCCATAACTGGCCAAAACTTTGTAATCATTCGACCTTGGCACTGCAAACAATCGTGACATAACAACGCCGTATACTGGCCAATCAAGACTATCGCTCCTCTTACCATGGCCCATTTTCTCGTTGTGAGCCATCTTGCGCTAGCAATTCGAATCACAGCGTTCCTCTGCTGGTGAAAAGGGGCAAAGTTGCAAACTACTCATCATCCTCTTGAACCCATACTTTACACATTTTCCATAACATGAGTGCATGAAAGACGTCACCAGGATTTTGTTCAGCAATTTCAGCTCCTGTAAGTGCGCTCATTCTTTGGTTCTGTTGTCGCACGTACTGTTGGCCCGGCCTTAAATATCATCATATTATAGATATTATGCTTTTGCGCCACGAATGTTTACAAAAGTTAGACAACAATGAGTATTTCAGCTGACTGTTGTAATGAGGAGCAAGACCAGGATGGCCAAATCGATCAGCTAAGGGACCTAGAGGCAACCTTATTTGCTATTCAAAGCAAGAGCCCATAAAATCGTTTTCTGTTCCCTGAGTAAATTCCGCTTCGTACAACCCCGTGCCATGAACAACTCTCGCTGGGCCCTAGACAGCAACAAAACTTGTCCGTCGGCTCCCTCTTGTGAATTTCAGTATCCCAGCACTCAACAGCCCAGACTCACTTTGAGCAGTTCAGTTGGAAAATGAAGCTCCGTTCGAAAACCACCTACTCGCTTGACTATGTCAACAATCACCTTCGCTGGGCAGTCCTGCCTACAGAGGTTCGACTGACGATCCTGGAGCAAGTTGAAATCGGAAATAAAGGACACGATTTGTCGGACTGGGCAAGTGTCTCAAGGGAATGGCGAGCCTTCTTCGAAACGCAAATTTTCCAACACATGAAGCTTCGATATCCTGGCCCTGACATCGATAATTTAAGCTCTAATGTTCACATTTATTGCAGAGATCTCGTCAAGGAGATATCACTCCACGTCTGCCTCGAAGAATACGATAATGTGAGCAAGTTCGACGAACTAGAGATCCGAGACACGATCTAAACGAACAACAAGCTTTTCAACCAAGCGCCGAAAAAGTTATTCATCTCTCTTTCAACATAGGCTACGCCTAAAGGAGGCGTTAAATTAAGGTTGAGCGCCAGCTCTCCGAGTGATTCAGGCCACCCCTGGGAGCATCGCGCCGAGGCGAGCCAACATGATCGCAGACGTGCATACTCCTCAAAGTCGAAACGACGTCTCCTCGGCAACTTATTGAACAGCAGCTCCGGCACTCTCAAACTTGCTCAGGTCCCCATCGTCAGAAAGCTTTTCGTAAACCAACATTGCTACAGAAGTATGTCGGAGGCATTACTTGCGAAAGTTCTTGGTAGTCTTTGCCGTCTCAGGACTGTCAGCTACGAGCCATGGCACGCGATAACTCGATACGAACAGTTCCCCCGCGATGAGGCAATGATCCTACTACTCGACCGTGCGGCCCAAATTATCACGATGAGTTCAGTACATGTTTGGGAAGCGCAGTTTGCACTCAATGGAAACCCGCGTTTTCTTCGGGTCCGCAATGACGACCTTGTATTTTCAGCGGTCAATGCAAGCTATCGTCTCCGGTGTTTGACTCTATGTCATGCTGTTGATGCTACAGTCTTTTTCTGGCATTCGTCGAGGAATATACCAGAGAATACTTCTGAGCTATGAAATAGTCTTCGTACCTGGCCAGGCCTTGCATATCTAGCCCTAACCACATGTATTGGAGATCTGGTATCCAGCCCATTAGCCCTGGATCGCTTGCTTCTTCAGGCAGGCAGAGCTGCTCTGCGCATGCCTCTACTGAGGATGATAGAGATATGGGCCCCAGGCGCCGGTGAGGGATTCATCCTGAGATATCACGTTAAGAAAGGTTCGCCATTTCTTACTGTGATAGCGACGTGGCAACTCACGTTAAGTAAGGACGTTATAAGGTCATGGGAACAAGTGACAGCTAGCCATACAGAACGCGATTAACCTGCGACTTGAGGCTGGTGAGATCGGGAACTACGCTATCTAAATCACTGTATGCGCTTTGTCACATGTTGGGCTTGTCTACACAACTGAGACACAACTGAGAGAATGGGAATCTATTTCAAGCTTGTAGAGATTGATACATTTACAAGCGAACCAGTGGTTTAACGAAATGGACTAATTCCAGGAAATGTATACTCAGTTCCTCGTATTCTGAACAACTCAACGTAGTCTGCCGTAATTGATTGACAACTGAATAATCCGGGGGGAGGGGGGGGGGGTAAGAGAGAGTTATATCAACAGTACGATTAAGAAGAAATGCATGAGGGAACATAAGATTTAGATCTCCGAGTGGGCGTTGGAATTTGTCCCTTTACTTGCAAGCCAGTGTTCGCATTGAAAGACTGAACAGACTACAGACGGAGCTTTATGTGAGACTGTGACCATAGTGACCAGCCTGCCTAGGTACACAACTACTTGCAATTAACGGTATCTGACACTTAGCATCTCCTGCTTCAATCCAATGTTGAGTCAAATCATTGAGGAGAGTCATGAAGGAGCTGTAGAGTAGTATGGAACGAGGACGGTGCGTACCGTTGAGTGATTCAGCTAAGGTAACTAGGTACCCAGTAGTCGATCTAGACTTCCAATGCTGCCTTGAGGTTGCAGGGGTAATCAAGCCGAGCCAGTTCGCAAACCACAACTCGACGAGCAACACTAAGAAACGGAGCTTAGCTCCGCAAAAGTGGTTAAAAAGCACTCCCTTGAACCTCTATGTGAGACCATGACTTCTTTAAAACACTTAAATCGATCATGTAGAGAACAATTTCATCCGATAAACTTCAAAATGGAACACTACAACACACTACATATTTCGGATTTTTAGAATAAGGTGAGTCAGCTATAAATAGAAGAATAAGAAGGTGGTCATGGTGAAGAAAGGTCGTCACCAACACCCAAGTCTCATATCTAACAAGGTGGCCGTTTTCAAGGACCCTTCCTCAAGGCAAAGAACTGTTCCAGAACGAGTAAAATTCCGCCAGCTATTCTGAATGCTTGTTCAGAACAACAAAACGTTATTGAGGGCTGGAACCATCCTAGCTTCCTTGTACTAATGTTAGTAACGTCACTGAAGATGACAAAACGCACTTCAGCTTCACAATTTCCTTCGGCAAGACGTCACAGGCCGTCGAGGATCTCAGCCCCTTATCCGTGCCAACCGTGTCCAAGCCGAGATGTTAAATGAACACCCTTGGCTATGCCACTGCTATAGAGTCCTAGGACATTTCAATACGCCAATACTAGCTACACACAAGTCTACTATTCACGCTCACGACTTTGTATTACGGACGTATTCGCAGTCTAATACGATGCGACGTGAAGAGCGTGACGATCAGCGATATGAATATCCCAAAGTTTACTACTTAGCAAGCATGAGATAACACCTAGTTCGACCTTGGCTCCATTGAGGCCGCCGCAGTGCCGCATCGGAATCAAGTATCGCGTTTATCAACGGTCTGATGTATCAAGATAGTGCCTACGAACCGTCCTTTTAAACATGTAGTCATGAAGACACTCACCTCCCTCATGCCCTACACTATTAAAGACATCCTAAGTGCCGGAAAGATGTCCGCATCAATGAAGCGGAAGCGTGCCAGACTGCAACGATAGAAAGTGGTCGATAGGCTGTAGTGAAGGTAGTGGCCATCTATTGCCGACTCACTCGCTCTAGCAGTTCCATGATACCTCTAAAGCGATAATAAGAAAGAAGAATTGACATAAGACTCCTATTAACGGGCCTCATCGTTCGTTGTAGGCCGTGGTGAACGTATTCGCAGTTTAATACGGTACTACTACGAAAGCGTGAACGCTATAGGAGCCGTTGTTAATTTACACTTGGTGAAAGACTGCACTTATCGAAAGCATGTCTCTCAAGTCAATTTCCCAAATGTCTCACAATGACATGGTTTGTGCTTCGCCCTGCACGTCCGCACAACCGATCGAACCAACGAGGCAAGTCCTTGTGACAAAGAACAAATCTTTCAGAGCCCCATGTAATTACATTCAATGTACCCTAGCGGGCAGGACTGTGGCCAATAGAGTGCTCTTTGTTTCTTGAACCTAGCTTTCTGAACTAATTTGTCCTTGTTGACTTTAATCACGAGGCTATACTTTCTATAGAGGTCATAGTAGGGACAATCTGCCCATGGCATCTACCTGACCATAAGATATGGCTATGAGTCGTCTTAGACGTACATCTCAGAATTCCACATCACAGCAAGGTTTCGACTGTTCAGAACCACTCTTAGACATGACCGGTCGAAGAGAAAACCAATACATAATGATGAAGTTGAAGTTGAAATTGATATTATGCAACGGACTACTTAAGTCCTTGTACTAGAAAAGTGCCTATAACTCAATCGAGCCATGCCGATTTCCATGGCTTTGCTCACCCAAAAAGCGCCAGTAATAAGTGCATGCCATGTTGAAAGTGGATCAGCCTCCAGCAACGCCGACATCCATGCAAAAAAGCGCGCCTTTCCATCAAAGCCGCATTCAGGCTTGCTGTAATTCATTTACTCGAAATCCATCATTTCACTCCATCTCAACATCGACTCTGACCCTCGTCTCTCGTCCCTGGCATCCTTGCTCATTGTCGTGGTGAAAATCTTTGACCAGCCAAACGACCCGCAAAGTTGAGCTGCTGAAAGAACCCTGGCTTAATCCTTCTTCATGCCGTTCATCAGACCGTTGGTCAGAGGCGGCGCCTTGGCGGCAGCAATAGCTTGCTTGTTCGCGAGCTGCTTCTCCTTGGGAATGGTCAGAGCGTTGATGCCAAGGAAGTTGCAAATACTCGTGATGACCAGGTATGCCCAGCGGAAGTAGACGACGGCCGAGAAGACGAAGTAGCCGTACAAATAGTACAGCTCAGTCTGAGCACTGATGCCCGGAAAGCCCAGACGCGGAAGGTTGGCGAGCGCGGCACCACCAACAAGGGGCACAAGCATGACGGTCCAGTAAGGGAAAGGCTGCTTAGTGAGGTGAGCGAGAATCATCTTCGTCGTCAAGCGACCAAAAACGAAGGCCATGGTGACACAGAACAGCACCAGGTGGTTGTCGCTACGAATGGCCGAGTAAGGCGAGTAGACCCAGGCGCCAATAGCGAGGGTATACACCGTCATGGGCGTCCACTCGAGAAAAACGGGGGCTACGGGCTCACCGCGCGAGCGACGGGCTTGAATGACGTGGAGAACGCAGAAGGGGATGTGGGTTGCGAAGAGCGAGAAGACGATCATGGCAATCCAGATGTCCCGAATCGAGTAGTCTCCCAGCAGGTAGTGGAAGCCATAGAGGTGCTGTTCGGCCTTGTCGCCAAGGATGTTGATGATGGGCTCGGTCCAGATGCCAGGGCCGTAGATTCCAGAGACAACCATGACGCTGCAGGCGATCAGGATACCTTCGGTTGGACCGTTGATCCTGCCCAGGTATAAAGTGTGGGTGTGATATGTCTCCCAAGTAGAGAAGAACATGGGCAGGCACGGCACGAGAGCCGTGAAGACTCCAGACTTGGAAGTGCCAAGGCCCATGGCAGCAGTCTCGAGAAGACTGGCCAGGGTGCAGTTCAGGGAATCAATGCCGTGGTCGAAGAGCTCGCCAAGTCCGCTCGAGGTTCCGGTGCGTCGCGCTTGCTTGCCGTCGAGGTTGTCCATCGTCTGGTACATGAAGAGACCGAAAGCGAAGCTGTAGTATAGCCATGAAGGGCCCTGTCGACACGTGAATTAGTTGGACTATCCAGACCTGCGATCTGGCTTTGGAGGGGAACTCGAGCTTGACTTACTGGTCCAACCAAGTCAGGCATGAAAATGACCAGGAGGCCAATGTTTCCGAGGATCATGAAGAAGCCCAGCAGAGTGACCATGTTCGGTGCCAGCCATAGCGGCAGAAGCTCAACGGCAGCATTCCACTACGATGAGGCTTGGTTAGCAATATGTTGGAGAAATGCTGAAGTCGAGGCCGCTCGGACGGCGCGGGGCAGCGGCGGGTAGGAGGGGGAAAGATGGTCGGAGGGGCTACGCACGTAGGGTCGGAGGATGTAGTTGGAGATGGGCGACTTGTCGACGGCAGAGTATTTGTAGGACTTGAGGTGGATGAGGGCATCGTCTGAGATGCATTCGGCGGCAGCCGTTCCTGTAGGATGAATTGTTAGCTGTCGTCCACGTTTGAGGTTCCACCATAGCTCCTAGACAAGCTCCCTCGCCATCAATTGTATGCGTGCACTTTGAAGGTGAAGCCGAGGCCATCCAGGTGCCCTGGCACATGGCGAGGTCAGTCTTTGGGGGAAGAGGGTTCGTGCTTACTGTCTGAAGTTGCGGCGCCCATGGCTGTGAAGAATTGCGTCAGAGACACAAAATCGATGTAGAATCTCAGGGTGCGGCGGGGGGAAGGAGATGGAGGGGGAAGGTTGAGGAGGAGTGCCAGAGGCAGGAGAGTGGGATGTAACAACGGCCGTGGGGAAAGGAGGGGATGGAGGAGGTATTAAGCAGAGGGCCAAAGGTAAATGGAGGAGGCACAAGAGGATTGCTCGGCTTCTACCGCAAGTTGACGTGCAGGGCAAGTGCAGCAGCGAGGGAAGACTTTGGACTTGGAATCGAAGGTGTGTAGGTAAGTAAGGAAGTACCTTATTGAGTTCGCATCATAAGGCAGGCCGTGCCGTTGGCTCCCGTCCAGGTGTCTGTCTGTCTCTCTTTTTTTCTAATTCTTTTTTATTAGGGGTGAAAAAGTGGCCGGGGTCAGGCAGATGAAGTGGATTTGCGGTTGCGACCAGCAGCAAATGGCACGCACCGCAGGCACAAGCTTCTCTTTCGGGAACAAATCAGATGCACCTCAACTTTGTCCAGAGGCCTGGGGCGGCCGGGGCGAGGGGCGGAAGGAGGGAGGCTCAGTTTGCCGTAGGTACGCGGCCGTCGACGTGCGTCAGTCCAGCGGCTCCAGCCCACCGCCGCAGCAGGAAGAAGCACGTCGGCGGATACGTACCCCAAGTCCACCGGGAAAGGAAGCTCGTGATTTCCCACCTCAGTCTTCTCCTTCCATTCTCGTACCCCAGACGCATTCAACTTCACCTCTACCGTCATCATCCATCACTGCTTATCAATGCCAACTACATCACTTTGACACTTATATCATCAAATCCACGCCCACATTATTACCAGATACCACAGCACACCCAATTGCGAGACATTCACGTCCTCTCGCCATATTTCCCCTGCAGCAAATCACATGGGCCCATCTGATTTCGACACGCACAAATCGGAGCTCTGACGGACTGCGACGAGCGCACCACTGTGACCAACTTACGCTCATACGGCCCCGCCCATCTCGGCGTTCAACAAAAATTTCAAAAAAGGACCCTATTAAAACACACCAGCTCCAAAACGCCCCAAGCTCCTCACCCGTTTCTTCGCTCCTCAAGGCCCCGAGACAGAAACATCCAATCAACGCCGGCTCACGCAGGGATTCTTCTCGCGTTTACCGCCTTTTTACCGCGCCTTCCTTGCACACCATTGGATCGATATTATTGATTTCACCATCCGGGGGCTCCTCCGACGGCCCTAAATCCGCCTCCAAACATCGAACTGATGCAAACTTCACTGTTCCCTCACTGGACTTTGGAACCCAAGTACTCGATGCTACCCACTCTGCCTACCTTAGTCTCTACATCATGTGCGCATTGACCGATAATTAGCATGTGAGAGCCAACCTCCGTTCCGTCTGGACTCTGGATTCTGGAGCTGCCCCAGAAAGAGTAACGGTGCACATCGGCGAGGTAGCACCGGGCCCTGCTCACTAACACACCGAGCCCGCCCGCCTGCCTCCACATAACCTTCCCCGCCACGACATGAACTTGCACCGGCCGATGTTCACTGAGCTTGGTGTCAGATCGTCTGGTTGTCGGCCCCCAAAGAATCTCACTGGGCGGTTGGTTTGCTACTTGTGCAAAAGGCTGGTCGACACTCCTGCACGATGACATGCGAGTAACCCTGCTCGTCTTCCCCTCGACCAGCCTCAGGCACACTGTAGCTCAGTCCCAGATTGAGGCCGTCGAGATCGGGGCCGGCCTGGCTCGCGCTGACCTTACCGCATGCTGGTCCCCGTGACCCCCGCTCCGGTATGTATGGCGGCATCAGGCTTGCATGTGGCACAGGCCGGCTGGACGGCGCCTTACTGATTACCTATCTGACTTGTCTGGCTTGTCATTCATCCCGCTTACTGGTGTCCGGAACATGTGTGTTCGAGTTTGTCTGGCTCTGATTGGTGCCCGCGATGCAGTTACACCAGCAAATTCCGATGCTGCCTCTACCACGACTCTCGCACATCGCAGTTCTCCATCCCGAGCCTCTTGCTAGCGATGGTAGTCTATGCAGACTAATCTGATGTTACTTGCAATCTGGGACAATCCACATCACGGGAACGATCCTCAGACGGGATGAACGGGACGGATGGTCTCGTGCTTAGCCATCAGAGAAGACCTGATGAATTCATCGGCGGTTCGCCGGTACACCAGAGACGCCAGACAACACTAGCGAGTTGGGATGATGGGATGACAGTCAAGATATCAAGACGAACGAGGGGACCTGCTTTCTTGTTCATGAAGCTCAACTGCTTCTTCGCTTCTGATTCCATTCTTTTTTCTTTCTTACAATCTTTCTTCTGCTACTGCTCTGCTCCCCGCGAAAGATGACGCATAAACGCTAAAGACAGAACTGCCCGACCCAGATCGTCCCCGCTCCATTGCCTGTGTGTGTTCTGTCCGAAAGTATTAAAAAGACATTATTTGTTCGGTTGATCCAGAGGCCCATGATTCAAAACACCTCGCCCATAAACGCCGAGCATGTGATAAAAAAACTTTGTGCAAGAGGGTATTCAAAAGAGCGGACGTGACAGAACACACGGCAATAAACGACGCTTCTTCCTCCACCATTCTTCCTACTTCCATCTCTTTTCTCTTCTTTATTTTCTTTGATCCCCCGTAATTGTTTGGGCAAGCGTGCTCACTCTAAAGCAGGAGAGCAGCACCGCCAATCAAGCTACCGACGAGGACAGCCAAGCCAGCGCTGCGTCCCATTTCCAGGGCCGCGGCGCCGCTGCCGGACGACGAGCCGGAAGAGGAGGAGCCAGAGTCGCCGAGGCCGGTGTAGATGGCGCCGCTCGTCTCAGAGGCCGTCGCGGAGGCGGTGGCCGTGCCGGCGGTGGAGGTCGAGTTCTGGCGGGTGGGATTCTGGGCGCCGCAGGGGTTGTTCTGGCGGCAATTTGACGCGCACTGGTTGGCGCCGAGGCCGCAGGCCTTGACGCACTGGTTGCCGAACTCCTGGCAGACGTGGTAGGGCAGGGTGAGGGAGTACTCGGTCATGTTGGGCTGGTTCTTGTCGCCGCAGATGCAGCCGTAGGTGAGGGTTTCCTGTGTGGGGGGAAAGATCTGGTTAGCTTGGCTCCTCGACGTTTTGCTGTTGATGGCGTTGGCTACTTACAGGGTCGCAGTCGTTCACCAGGGTCGTACGGGGCTCGACCTGCTGGCAGATGATGGGGCATGTGTTCTTCTCGTCGGCGCACCAGGCCTCTGCAGATTTTCTGTTAGCATACTGGCCAAATCACCAACCACCGGGTAAGTATTCCTGGAGGAACACGGGGAGCGTAAATCGTACTTCTTGTGGCCAGAGGAACGGATGAGGGCTCGACGTAGTAATCGGCCTGGGCCGTGGCGACAAAGGCCGCAGCGACGGCGAAGACGGTGCTCTTGAACGAAGGCATTGTGATTTATGGGGATGTATATATGCTGAACCGGTGTCGAAAAAGATCCCTTTCGGTATATGTACGGGCAAGTTGCTTTCTTGTGGTTGGAGAAAAGGTTACAAGAAGATTTGACAAAATTCAAATATTAATATCGACTGCAGTGCGTTTCCTGGTCAGCAATCCGTCTTGTGTATGTTTATAGACATCTCCTTTTCGTCCATATGCAGTCTTTTTGCTGCATTCCTAAAGTATCCCCAAGCCAGGCCAAGGCCTAGAGGGGTGACTCGTCCAACGCCTATTCGAGCCAACAACACATGGCTTTTTGGCCCAATTGAGGGTGATTGGGGCGGGCGGACGGGCGAAGGGGCGAGAGCTATGAACGAGGCGTTGAGGAATGGGCGGTTTTGACTTACGCACTAATAATAAAATGGAGCCCTTTCGTTGCTGACGAAAGGGGACTGGGTTGACCGAGAGGGTACTAGCAGCGATAGTGAGGCTGGAAAATCGGGTTGTTTTGTGCCGTGTGTATAATGTAGGCAACTGGCGATGCTGGAGCGACTGAGATGTAAAGAGTTCGGGGGGGATGAAGAGGTTCGGATGAAATATATGTGCAGACACGTTATTCAACTGTGTAACGACAGACCGAGACAAGACGATACAGACACACGCGGAGGGATTCAGGAAGGAGGTGAAAGGTGGAAAAGGGAGAGAGGAGAGGAGAAGAGAAGCGGAATGAAAGTCGTCAGAGAAGTTGACGGTTCATATTCAAAAAAGCCCCGGAGCACAAAGTCGTGGGGAGGAAGGCGAGAAGGAGCAGACGAGCCGGACGCACGACTTTTGCCAAGCGGGCACTAAGGTTGACTAGCACATATTCGAGGTGGTAGTATGCTCGTTCGGACCAGGGCCTTGTCGGGAAGCTTCTATTCGCAAATCCACACTGAAGTATCCGTGGTATCCCGTACGGCACAGAATAAAGGAGGCCCGGGGTCCCAGGTACAACACCATGGGGCCTCTCTTGCGATAATCCACAGGCAGGCATTTGCATGGGAGTCTATAGAGAGGAGCCGATTGACTGTCGAAGAGGACCGAGGAGAAAAACAGGCAGAATTGGGTTTAGCACGTTCTCCACGCCAGCCACCCGGCGCATTTCCTGCTGGTGGTTGTGCTGTCGAGATGGTGTGGTGCTCCGTACTCCGTACTCCGTACGTACTGCGGTACAGATACCGTTTCTCGAGAAAAGGTCCCAGGGTCGAGAAAAGGAGCTAAGAATTGGCTAGGGTTCGTTTGGGGTCTGTTCATCGGCATCCCATCACCCCCCCTGGTGCCCAATCACAGGATGAACTCTTCCTCTGCCCTTGGGGATCGGATGGAGGATCATTGGCTTTTGTGTTTTTTCTCACTTCTCAATGTCCCTTTCCCTGCGATGCATCCGTACACCATGGTACGAGGCGTTCAATGTCGAGGGCAGCACGCCTCTCCACAGTCCACCATCTCCAGAACGAAGAGTCACCACTTTTGTCTGACCCAAAATCATGGGTTGCTGATGGGCGAATATTGATAACGTGAGGGGAACCCAGCCTGAGCTGTGGCCCGCAACCTGTCTGGCATGTCTGTCTCTTGCCGCCCTTGCCATTGACCCGCTTGAATGGTAGGGAGGCATGGTTGTCTGTGGTTGTGTCTCTGGAGCCCCAGGGTGCCTTTTCCACAGAATCAGGCAAGTCAAGAGCCCTCTATCTGCACTCCGTAGACCGTCGATATTGTTCACAGCAGGTTCGACAGGCCGTGGCAAGATTGGGTTGGTGTGTGGATGCTGCTTCGAGGGTGACTCTGATGGCGGCTCTCTCCCGTGGTCTGTCTTGGTCTGGTGTTTCTATTCGGTGGATATTGAGGCTTAGCAGAGGAAGGGTTCAGTGGGAGCATGCCGCTCTCTGCAGGGATCCATGGATTCATTCCATGGCCCGGGGCAATTGGCTTTTTGCGTCGCCGCCGCTGCAACACTGCAGTCTGCACTTTGTCTGCAGCACCGATGGCACTAAAATGATTGTTAGCGTCTCTTTACCTGTGCCGCTAACGAGATCGGGTGTCCATTGTTGCCCGGAGATGAATCTCCTCTCCACAAACTGCAACTTTGCACCGCGCGAGCCCACTGAAAACCCATCCAAACTCCAAACTCCAGGGCCCTTCTCCCATCTTTGCCGCAAGAAACGAGCGGTCTGATTATTCCATCCGATGCTCTGTATCCTCTGTATCCGTGTTGTATCCGCAGAGAACAGTACTGGAAAGTGACCAGGCATGGCAGGGAATAGTCAAGGTGTTAAGAGACGAGCCTTTGCAGCCTTGCCGAGGTTGCGGTGACGGTTTCTCTCGAATTTTGGCTCGTTAATTTGCAGCCCCGGACCCGTTTGAGATTGGAAGGCCCGGCCTGTCCGTCCTTCGCCATTCGCCATATCTTCGCTGATCCCACGGCAACCAGTTGCGAACCCCGATGGGAAGCAGTTAGCACTACAGTTATCTTTCTCTTATGGCGAGCTTGAAAAAGCATATCAATTCAAGTGCTGGGTGGGCACTACACTGTTTTATTAAAACTGTGTTCTTGTACTTGCGACTCACAAAGAATTTACTTTCTTCGATAACAAGGTACTTAGATCCCACGGCAATCCTCTGAGGCTTGCCTGGCTCAATTCCAGCCCCGACCTCTGGGGGTCTTGTGCAAGCTGCCCATGCTCAGGTAGGCATTCTATCCAGTCAGCGGCGTCAGCTAGACATTCCTGTGCTCGTTCGTATCTCCACGATATGCTAGACACACTGACGACGACGATAAATCCGTGTCTATTTTGCCTGTCAGCTATTCCTTCGAAGCTGTGGCGCCCATTCGTAGATACGGACACATGGAGTCATCGAGTATCGAGACTCTAGACCGTATCGCTCCGTATTCGAGAACAAACCAGTCGAATTCCCACTCGAGTGCGACTTTGCAGGTCGGATGACCAGACCCCTTGTTGATTACGAGGTTGCAAAACACTGGAACTGTCTCGATGCTCTCCATAAAATGCGGCGTGAAAGTTATGGGGCCAAGACCACCTTATTGTGCAGTAAACTTCGCCGCCAAACAGGGCCAGCCCCTCTTATCCTCCCCTTGGCTCCTTGTTAGCACAACTTTACGAGACCACCATCTGCAACATGCACTTTCTGCGTAGCGAGACAAGACTCAGGAGTGGAAATGGGTACCTATCGGCCTGACGGGAAGCGTCTGGGTGAGTCCGTGGGTGTCTCCCAACCGCCGGCATTTTTTCTTTCGTGAGGGTCTCGACACCACTTGCTGAGTTCCATGATGTGTACACTACTCCGTACGGAGTATCCGTACGAAGCACAGCTGTCGCTGTTCCCGGCGTCCCACTGGCTGATCGCCACTCGTATTCTGCAGTCTTGTCCCCAACCAAGGCCGTTGTGCAGGACAGCCGATGCAGCTAGCATGTGTGGTTGTGCAGTCTAGAGCAACTTGGGGGACGTCGACTGTTTGAAAGCTCATCTTTGTCCACGACACAGTGAGATCGGAAGGGCTGACACTGAGTCACTGACTCCAGAGGTTCAACTTGGATATTGAGGTGGTTGGCTCCGCCCGGATCTTGTCTGTTGCCTCCGAGACCCCTTCCTCCGGGGCGACGATCCCAAGCGCCCCAACGTCTCCGCATAGATGCGTCTCTCTATTATTTGTAGACAGGTCGTAGCAGAGCGCTGACACCGCACCGTTGACGGCAAAAATGCCCTTCAAAGTGCCATTGCGCTGCCCGTGGTCGATGTCAAGAATGAACAACTGGCCGCCACAACTGAAACTGCCAACTTGGCAGGGCGTTGGCGACTGCGAGCCTTTGCGGACATTACTTGTACGTTGGGTTGAGCTTTTGAAACCAGAGGTATTGGATCTGGCTGCGTTGTCGTTGCAATGCACTTTACAAGTACCGAGAAGCCTGCCAGCCGCAAACAGGGACGTACTGGGGTAGACGAGGTAGAATCGAAATGGAAGCCGAAGACGTAACCCCCTGCTCAACGAGATGCGCTAGCGAGAAGGTGTCGTGGGTGTCAACCCTCCAACTCCACCGCGGCTTGGTTTCTACTTCGTATCAGCACCGATGTGTTGGAATTCGGGAGTGTATTGTGTGTAACCGTAATGTATTCGTACGTGTCGATAGCGCGGGAGGGGCCTATTATTGTCGCACCAGACGGGACCGTGGCCGCCCCATGCTATGCTGTGTACATGGAGATCTCATCCTAAGCGCCGCAACCGGTCTTCCTTCTGGTGTGGTTGAGGTAGCTAATAAAACGTCAACATCACCTTGCTAAGACCCTGAGGTGAATGTTGTCAAAGTCCGAGAGTCAGTCGTAGATGTGTGCGGAACGGGCTTCAAGAACGTGTAGGATGGATTGGCTTTCAAAAAATTGCAAAACGGTATTGCGAGGTGCAGCAGTTTCCCGCGTATAGGATAACAGTTTTGCAATCGTCTCGTATCCAAGGTTGGCGAAGAAAGATTGCGGATACTCGTAAGTACGAATAAAGTGGTCAATTCTCATCTGATGGTAGTGGCACTTTATTCTCATTCGGTTTTCGTTCCATCCGGACCTTCCTCCATCCCCGATTTCCCAGGGAACTTTTCAGGGAAGGAAGCTACCGTTGTTCATTAGCTAAGCAGAAGTCGCTGTCTCAGAAGGGTTTTTCCTTTCTTGCACGAACCAACAGATATGAGGGGAAGAACGAGCCGCAGGAAGGTACGGATACTAAGGTA
Organism: Colletotrichum acutatum; assembly: GCF_030867785.1. Taxonomy (NCBI): domain Eukaryota; kingdom Fungi; phylum Ascomycota; class Sordariomycetes; order Glomerellales; family Glomerellaceae; genus Colletotrichum; species Colletotrichum acutatum. The sequence continues at coordinate 1,121,101 of NW_026848995.1, forward strand.
GGGTGAGGTTGGTGGTAGGAGCTTTTCTTATAGTCATGCTTTATCCGCATGGATCTCACCCAGGAAGCTGTAGATAATTATTTGGTGAACAATTACTTTGTCTCGTCTAAAGAGTACTCTCAACTGTCCTGGGATCGTTCGATTTCTTCCAGCGACGAAGCTGCGCTGACTGTCGCATTATTCGTTCCTCATTGTGCTCTTCTTTGCCAAACTCACCCCTCAGATGTCACTCGTAGACCCGTTACATCTCACGGGCCGACTAATCGCCGCCCCAAGGTAGCATCATCGGCAACAAACCATACAGTCAACATTCCATCTTCTGCCCGCCTAGGAGCCAAAGTGGCCGCCATTCCACTCTTGGTCGATCTGCACAGCCACGCGGCACCACCCTAAGAGAACGGCGTCCAGCAAGCGCCCCAAGACAGGTCTTTCGTCAAGCTACCTGAGACTCTTGATATCGTCATACGGCCAATACGTCACAATCGCCTTCTACTTTCGCTGCCCTCGAGCACGTCGCATCTTCAACACAACATTACGGCTGTCCATGAGGTACCACCCTCACACATGGATTCATGGACTCGGCGATAGAATCCCAGTTCCGACCGAATGGCGGTCTCAACGGCGGCACAAACGGCCATATTAGACCTTCGCACAAGGTCGCCACGGACGGAGCCATTCGAGGGTTACTTTCGCGCCAGAACAACAACGACACACGGGGCGGATTGTTTGGAGACGAGGAGGATGAAGAGGAAGAGACAGAGTCGCCAACCGAGTCGTCCGTAACAAGTCCGTCGTCAGTGACGTCGCCTCCGTATTGGCTCGGCCACCATCAGCGCTCGGTTTCCAATATGTCGGTCGAATCAATACTACCCGCCGGCGCGATCACAATGCACGATAATGAAGCGAGCGATATCAACGGCCGAAATCGAGCCTGCTGGGCAAAGAGTGTCGAGATCACCGACTACGTCGTGGTGAACGGCAGCGCAACCAACATTGGGGCGTTTGTTGTTTGGAACATACGAGTCGAGACATTGCAAGTCAGTGATGTCCTTGGCCCGAAGAACAAAGGCCCAAAGAGTGCAATCCGAGGTTACGGGCGTAGTTACTTACGAGACGTATGCAGGGAAGCTATATGAACATCCGAAAGCGATACTCCGAATTCGACGACCTTCGCGAAAAGTTGGTCAAGACGTTCCCCAATTTCGAAGCAGCAGTACCACCTCTACCACCCAAGAGTGTGATATCCAAATTCCGGCCCCGTTTCCTCGATAAGAGGAGGGCAGGGCTACAATATTTTCTCAAGTGCGTCGGCAAATCCATATGTGGTAGATGCCTTTCGGATGGTCGCTAATAACGTTTTACAGTTGTATAATGTTGAATCCCGAGTTTTCTGGGTCGCCAGTACTCAAGGAGTTTCTCTTCTCGTAATGATAGTGTCTGAATACCAAAATCAACTTACTTCATCTTCTTGTACATCTTTTTGGGGATATATCGGCAGAGCTCGACACGGCTAGGTCTGTTGAGCGCCTTTCTCACATGGGCGTCAAACGGGCAAAAGAAATGATGGCCATCTGCACGTACATAGAGGTTTCAACTCGGTCGAACCATGCAAAAAAGAAAAATCAATAATGATAATGTTTCGCACGATGAAACTTACATCCGGGACGGCGGTCATCCATCTACCTACTCATAGCGAGAGATGCGTGACCGTGGTGATGATGGATTCATCAAAACGGTGGCCGCCAAGGCCGTTGCCGGAAAAGTCTCGGCGGCCGCGGCCGCGTGGGGTACAGTGGAGATGCCAGAAAAGGGCAGGACGTAAAGATGCGCCGCCGGACATGGTCCGTGGCGATGTGCTGTTCCTGCCGGCGTGAGTCGGGCCACGCTGGTTGGGCTTTTGAGGGGGCTCCCCCACAGATTGACGCGTAATGTTCAGCAGGATGTACAGGGCTGGGGAGCGTCACTGCTGACTGGCAGTTGAAAACGTGAGAATGGTCAAGGGTCTTTTGGGGTCCAAAGATCTTTCATTGCAAATTGACCAAGATCAAGACACAAGAAAGCCTAACTCAGCCCCGTTTCTCTTCGTAAAGACAGCGGTAGAGGTAAGTTAAGCCTAGCCTCTGGTCGTCTATAACACAGGGGACTTTGAATAGATTTGCTATTTGCGGATGGTCGTTACGATATCCGCTCGTTCCAGGTCCCTCATGATGTGAGTTGGTGTTACGCCGCTGGAGGTCACCACCTATTCGGGAGGTTCTGCGGACTGCGAAGGGCACCGGTGATACGCGCATAGACAGACGGCCGCGTGCCGACGGCCCCCATCCGCGATTCCGAGCAGAACAGTCCATCGTGCGTCACAGCCCGCGGTGTGGTATACACGCCAGCGGTAGTCGGCTGAGCAAACTTGATCACTGAGTTTTCTGCTTTTATGCTGTCCAGAAACAGTTGGCAACTTGGCACTGCCGTCGCCCCTAAGCCTTACTCTTCCACCCCACCGGCAAGGGTGTCCCCCGTGGTACCTCATGATGCAAGGCGGGCAAGTGTTTGTGTTTTGAGTAGTGTGTTTTTTTTTGCCCTCTCCTTCCAGTAGACTCTGTTCATTGTCTTGTCATTAAGGCGTCGCCGAGATTTAATCCCATGCCACCGGCGAGGATCTGAGAGCGCCCCACGAATGCAATATATTCTCGATCGGTCACTCCTCCTGGGCGCATTCTTTACACTGCCTTTTGCTCTCCCTCCTTCTCCTTCTCTTCCAATTTTAGACCGCACAATTTCCCGTTCTGTTTTACCTTACTCAAGTACCTTGACATCCATGTCCTTACAGCTGTACGGATAGTAATCAGTATATGCTTACTTCAACCCCATCTCCGTTCCATCTTATGGCTTCTGCGCTTTATTACACGCTCAAGCTGCTGACTCCATTCCACCATTAACTTTGCGGGTGACTGCCTCAAACAGATATCAAGTAAAGTGACGTCGCTGTTGCTGCATCCGAAGAAACACCCACCTTGGAACCAACACAAGCTCCAAACCCGACCAGCAGCAAGAAAGTCATAGTTCGAAACGAAACAGACCACCGAACGCAACTCACCTAATCCACACACACACTTGCACACACACACAAACATACATAAACCGACACATAGGAATAGGCCTGATGCCTGCGCCAACCGGCTCTCGGATCAGATCCCTATCCCTACTCTTTCGTCACGACCGGGCGGACCCCGCCATTCCACCAACCGCCATGACGAAACCCGCCCACGAGCTCGACTCTATACCGGTTCCAGCCCAGCAACCTGCTTCTGGCGGCGGTGCCGTGTCTCCGAGCGACGCTTCTGCTTCGTCTGCGCCTACGTCTGCGTCTGCACCACCACCGCCCCAAAAGACCCCTCTTCTTCACCAAAAGGATGCTCCTATCAACGGTGCCGCCGCCGTTATTACCCCGCCGGCCAGTCCCCCCGTGCCAAGACCTGTCGACGACCAAGACGAATTTCACTCCATCTTTTCCCCTGCTGCTACTGCGACTACCACCACAGATACAACCACCACCGCCAACGCCACCACTCACACGGCTGATTCTGCAACGGCCCCTCCTAGTGACGACACATGCTCATTGGCGCAGTCGCAGACGAGCACAAACTACAGTTCTCGCCAGGAGTACATGGACAGTTTGGTCCCGCCGTCCCAAGATCAATTTGAAAAGATTGCAGAGGTACAGCGCACGCGCGAGGAGGAGCTAAAGAGGAATAAGTCGAAGCGCCAGACCCAGCACCTCCACGACCATTTTCATAACATCCGGGGCTCGCAGGACGGACAAGGTGACGCTGCTAGGGACATTCCCGACGAAGCGCAAATAATGTCGCAAGATCCCCCACCAGCATCAGCCAAAGAGGGTGAACAGAGTGACAGCGAGGCGATCAACAGGGCCGCGGCGCTGATCCAGCGCAACTACCGGGGTTATCGCGTGCGGAGAGAGATGCAGGGCATGGGGCTGAACGCATCGACGAGATGGGTCTCGGCCATTGACGAGCTGCAGTTCCGCGAGCTGAACCGGCCGCGCGCAAAGAGCTCCGTCGGCGCTGCTGCTTTGTCTCCCACCGGCGACAGACACAGCGTGCTTTCGAGAGATGAGGAGGGCGGCATGAGTCGTCCGTCGACAGCCCGTGAGAACTGGAGGAAGGCGGCGACGATTGCGCGCCGCGCTGGGCACGACGACGTCGAGTCGGACTCAGACTCGTCTGCATCCTCGTCTGAATCAGAGGACACGCCCGAGAAGAGGGCCGAGAAAAAGAAGAAGCGCGAGGAGGCCGTGGCGAGGCGGAAGAAGGATTCTAAGATGATGGGGTTGCAGTATTTTCTGGAGATGGTTGACCTCAAGCATCGCTACGGGAGTAACTTGCGTGTGTACCACGAGGAATGGAAAAAGTCCGACACGACGGAGAACTTTTTCTACTGGCTCGATTACGGCGGCGGCAAGAATGTCGAAATGGAGGCGTGTCCCCGCGATCGTCTCGAGAGGGAACAGGTGCGCTATCTGTCCCGTGAGGAGCGGCAATTCTACCTGGTGCAAGTCGACGACGAGGGACGACTATGCTGGGCCAAGAACGGCGCGCGCATTGACACGACCGAGGCATTCAAGGACAGCATCCACGGCATCGTGCCCGCAGACGACCCGACGCCTGCGTGGTCGCAGAACAACACCCCGCAAACATCACCCGGAGCCGAAGCCGCCGACGACAGCCGCTCCGAATCCTCGGTAGAATCAGCACTGGAAGCAGATCGGGCGGCAAAGTACGCCACGCCCGAGGTCGACGGCGCAACGGGCATGAAGAAGGTATCGCACATCTCAGCAGCGACAATCTTCAACAAGATGCTGCGCAAGTCGGTCAAGAAGAACACGTGGATCTTTGTCGCGGACACCAGCTTCCGCCTGTACGTGGGCATCAAGTCGTCGGGCGCGTTCCAGCACTCGAGCTTCCTGCAGGGCAGCCGCATCTCCTCGGCGGGCCTCATCAAGATCAAGGACGGGCGGCTGTCGAGCCTGTCGCCGCTCAGCGGGCACTACCGCCCTCCGGCGTCCAACTTCCGCGCCTTTGTCAAGAACCTCAAGGAGGCCAGCGTCGACACGTCGCACGTGTCGATATCGAAATCCTACGCCGTGCTCGTCGGGCTCGAGGTCTACGTCAAATCGCGGCAAAAGGGCAAGAAGGCGATAGAGAAGATGACGCACAAGAAGGAGAAGATTATGGAGCCGGAAGAGTTCCGGAAGCGCGAGGAAGAGGCCAAGGATAAGAGCGAGAGCGCGGCCAAGGAGCGGAAAGTGCTCGAGAAGGAGGCCGAGGAGAGGGAGGAGAACAAGGCTGCGGTTAAGTTGCTGCGGAAGCTGAATCTGGCGCCGCAGGTGCCGGCGGGCCAAAGGAGTGGTGAGAGTGAGGAGGAGGGGAGGGAGGAGCCTGTGATGGAGACTTTGGCGGAGGAGAGGACGAGGGAGGACACAGCTGCAACTTCTTCTGCTGCTGTTGCTCATCCCACCACTTCATCTGCAAGGGCGTAGGTCGCTTCGACTTGTCTCTGGATTTGGCGTGGCGGGTAATAGATGATGATGGGCTTTCGATCCCTAGACATGATGGGCTGATTGGATTCGGGGTTGGGTTGGGTTGTGGTCTTTTTTGCTTCAAGAGTTCTTTATACCCCCCTTGCACGGCCTTGCTTTGGAAATCGGAGCGTTTGGAACGAGAGGTAGATGACAATGTCTAATGAGTACTCCATGATTGACGAAGTACCGTTTCTCTCAGCATTTGCCTCAGTATTATGACATGGTCTTTTGATGAGTGAGTATCCTTTCATCCACATCTCACCACTGAGCCGAACGTATATATATATAGCGCCTCTTCACGTACGAGACGAAATTTCTTCAGCCGCAATGTATTCCAAGCAATGTTGCCGTTCCAGGCTTCAAAGGCACTGGTGCTGCATTCTATATTGCGGATCTCAGAGATCTTGTCGCTCCGGTCGCGGAGGCATGTACCCCTTTGTGTTTCCCTAGAACCTCTTAGTCAGTCTCAAAGGTGATTACTACTACGTCGGGTTATCAATAGTTCGCCTCGTTAACGTATTCGTTGACGGATATATTTAGTCTAAACGAGAGCGCAGAACTATAGTACTTCTTCATTAGCTTCTTACATCGTAAGTATCTTTACTAATGAATACGCACAGTACGAGCAAGGGTACAGAGGCCACAATATTTCTTTATTAGTTTCCTACCTCGTAATCTTATTTGTAAAGGAATATGCATAGTACGAACAAGGATGTAGAAACTTTTATACCTGTTTATTTATTTTTAATCTCATAAACCTATCTACGTTATTAAGTAGTATACTTGGTATCGAAGAGGGCTTGGAAACTGCCTTGTTTCTTGATTTATGCTTTGCTCCGTGAGCGTCTCTGTTACTAAGTCCTTTTTCTTTTAACTCGGACACGGAGCGAATACCAGGAGCTTTGGAGGAAGAGATGTGTTACAAAACGGTTTGCAACCCACTTGAGGTAAGGCCCGGTAGCAAATCCCATTCCCGCAGATCATGTTGGGGTCGTCCCCTGGTCTCCACGGCCCAACAGCGGCGCTAGCTAGACAAGTTTCATCCTCCTCTTGTATCTTTTCATATTCTTGGTAGCCTTGAGCGAGGCTTTCTTGTTCTTTGGTGGTTGTATGCATCATAACCAGCAGGTTATCAACATGCGGTTTACATTTTTGGTCTTTCACTTGTCGGTTAACGTAAGCAATTTTGCTCATTCTTTTCCAGATCATCCTTCAAGCACATTATGAGGCTGACTGTATGGCTCTTCAGAGCTCAAGATGGTTCTACCAGAAGAGTTTGCGACTTACATAGCTCCTGAGCTGTCAGACCGAGTCGTTGAGACATGGCATGTTCCAACAGGTGGCGTAGGCCGCCGTTGAGCTATGCTACCGTATTCAGCATTCAGATGGTCTTTTGAGTTTAGTCGAAAGCTGAGATGATGTAATCGTATGCAAAGATATGTATGTCCCTTGATGTCCGATACCATTATCGAGGCAACGAGGCTGAAGACTGTTGATCGGCCGATCCACTCCATTGCATTTGAGCAAAAGCCCTGCCAAGTTTCAACAGTTGTGAGAGTTCGTGCCTATATCAACGATACGACTGAACCTAAAAAGAAATTTCATTGAGCCCGGTTTTCCCCTGGACTATTAATATTTGCCGGTTACTCCTGCTCTTAGCATGCCTTCTTTTCAACTTGGATTCGATCTATAGCCTCAGTATGACAACCTCCACCTTATTGGCCTCTTTTTGAACCAGCCAAGATGGCCGACGAGCCTCCCACTCGGCCTCGAAGCCGCTTGTGGGAGCGAGCCATTGCCTTCGAAAGCCATTGCGTCAGGAAGCTGACGGGGCCCAAGAAACAATCTACCAAGGCCTACCTTCTCGAAATTTCGCTTGAATTACTGGAAGAGATCATCAGCCATCTTGATCTTCTGAGCCAGTTCATGTTCTCGCGGACCTGTCGCGCCGGTCGGATCCTCACACAAAGAAACTGGAAAGACGCCTCGCTAGCGCTACCCGAGTCTGAGCAAATATCGTTCTGGGCCGCGGTGGCATACAAACTGCCGAATCACTGGGTCTGCGCGCGCTGTTGCGCACTCCACGAGACGGACCGTTCCGACACGCCTCAAAGCCAACAATCACCGCCATGCCAGCAGGGAGAGACCCTCGATACCCTCGGCCGATCCTACAAGCTAAGACACACCCACATCGAGCTCGCGCTCAAGTTCAGGCGCCTGGGCACCAACACGGCCTACCTCTCTGAGCTCCTGGAACCTTGCGAATACAGAGCGTACCGAGGAGCTGGATCTTGGAAGTCGGGCTCACCAAATGTAACTATTCACATGCCGAGAATCGTCGAGGGCAGATTTTGTCTACAAGTCATCAAGGAGTTCCACGGGTACGCATTTCTCCATGAGATTCGCTCCTTTAGAATCTGCCGACACCAGCTGTTCCCTTGGTGGTATTGGGGAATCAGGGACTGGGGCGCGTTTGAGAAGAACATGGAGGCGGCGTGGCATCATCCGGGAAACGTGTACGATGGGCATTGCCAGTGTTGTCCGGTCGACTACTCGATTCTGCGCGACGAGGATGTGCTACGCGTGACGTTGTGGTATGACTTTGGCACGGGCAAATCCCCTAGGGACTTGGAGTGGATGGTACACCTTGGCGACGAGACGGATATCTACAGCAACGGTCTTTACGTCAACGTCAAAGACCACGACCCTGGAAGCATCCGGAAGTCGTTTCAACAGAGCTCGTTCAATCATATGGCGCGAGGTTTGCTACGTGGTATCACACTCCGTTCACGGAAGTTGTGTAGGACGGCACGCGAGGTTATGATGGCACACAAGCTGGTATAAACTCGATAAAGTTTCGGCCCTTACAGGAATAGAGCTCCATTCTGCACTATCCTCGCTGAAGCCATCGTACATACTAATTTCCCAATACCTTGAGTCAATACATGTATTGCTTCTTACTGAATTGTACCGTGGCCTTCGACAAAGCTCTCCTCCTTCGACGCGGAAGTTGCATTCGCAGACGCAGCCACACTATTCCCAGACTTCTTATAGTACGGTCTGGGAAGATTGTCGTAATATGGTACGACAATGATGTTGGGATCACTACTTCCTCCGACCTAGACGCCGTGTGAGCCTCATATCCATCAAGTCAAGGGAGAAGACAGGACAAAAACTCACCATGGCCTTCGTAGTATTCTGATACGGCACATCAGAAACCTTCAAATTCAGCAACGAAGGCTGCCTCGCGCTCGTCAAGGTCCTCACCGCAACCTTGACAGACTCCAACGTCTTGGGCCCGTTGCTGGCGCCATTCTCCTTGACGACGTCCACTACCGCCCCGTCACACCCGAACCCTTGCGCGACGATCTCGTACTTGACCTTTGGGTTCATCGCCACGCACGGCCGCTGCGGCGTCTTCTCCCCGTAAATCAGGTTCTGTCCGGCTTGCGACATACCCCAGACGCTGTTGTTAACCACGACTGTGAGGATGTTGAGGCCAAACTTGGCGTAGGTGTCGAGCTCGCCAATGTGGAAGCCCGCGCTGCCGTCTCCGTGGAGGTTGACGACTAGCTTATCTGGCGCGGCGACAGCGGCACCTTTCCAAGAGTCAGCAATGGTGCTTCCACAAGTAGAAATGAGCCACAAACCAAGCGAGTATCCAAAACCGTTGCCCAGGAAGCCTAGATATCCAGTCGTCACCATCGACAGTCCCGCTCTCGCCTCGTTTAGAGACTGCAGAGCCCATCCGCCGCACTCGCCGCCGTCCATGCACAGAATGCTGTCTTCGGGCAGAGATTGAAAGAAGGCCTTTACGCCATGGTAGGGATGCATCCGGTCGTTTTCCTCAATGATCACTGGGTCGTCTTCGTTTCCAGCCGAGTGAATGCTTGGCTTCTTTAACACCATGGCCTTATCCACCCACTCGCTGCTCGCCTTAGCAGACGACTTGGATGCCGCAGCTGTGAGAGCCTGAGCTGCAAGCCCGACATCCGATACGATACCGACCTGTGTTCAATCTAGTCAGCATTGCCGGTCCCCACCCCATGAAGGCATATATCGGGCGGGGAAAGTATCTCACATCGATCTTTCTCGAGCGCCCAATCTCGCTCCCGTCCAGGTCAACCTGCACAACCTTGGCTTCACTCTCGTTCGGCACAATCGCACCGCTCCTACCGCCTACCAAGAAGCCAGTCCTGGCCCCCAGCAGAAGAACAAAATCCGGAGCCGGGCCCTGAGCTCGCAAGAACGGAAGCCGAGTCGCCACACCGCCGAAGAGAGGATGCGAGCGCTTGATGGTCGTAGAGAACTTGGGCGAGTGGAAGATCGGAGTATTCGTCGCTTCCGCAAGCTTCACTACCTCGTCCGCGGCCCTCGCTGCACCGGTCGAGACTAGAATCACGGGGCGCTTTGCCTCTCCCCAGAGTCTCATCGCCTGCTCGACCGCGCCGGCATTAGGGGCGGGAAGCGATACCGGCGGAGCCGTGATAGACCCCCAAGCCACGCTGCCGATCTCTACCGGCGTGAAGAGTACATCAATAGGGAAATCCACGAGTACCGGCCCAGGCGCCCCCGCCGTCGTCGCTCTCCAAGCCAAGCTCACGATGCGCGGGATTTCGCTGCCGTTAGTAACCCTATGCGCAAACTTCGTCACGGGCTTCGCCAGGACGACCTGGTCGTGAAAGCCCTGAAGGGTGTTCGTCTCCGCGTCGCGCAATGGCGGCGAGCTCGTGATGCAGAACACCGGGGAGCGGTCCGCAAAGGCGGTGCTAAGACCGGGCAGGCCGTTGCAGAAGCCAGAGTTAGCCGTGATGAAGCATACGCCAGGAGCATCGTTGCCCTTGACCTTGGCCCAGCCTTCGGCGGCTTGGACGGCGACGGTCTCGTGCCGCACGTCTATGAGCTTGATGTCGGCTTCAACGGCGGCGATGAGGAAGCTGTCTAGGTGCCCGCCTGTGGGATGGTGTTAGTCTAATGAAGCGGTATGATTCTTGCATATAGAATCTCACCATGGATACCGAATGCAGTTGTCGCGCCCAGATGAGCTAGAGACTGAGCGAGAAGGTCTCCGCCGAGAAGTTCTCGATTCTTGGGCTGTCTCACTTGGAAAGCCATTGCTTACATGAATTCTTGAGATAGTTTGGAGCCCGTGATTACAAATGGTGAGATTGAGCTGTCTTTTGATGAAAATGTGATGAGGTCAAGTTGAATATTATCCTCCATCGCAACAATTTGCTCCAATGAGCATCCGACCGAGCACTTATAAGCAATAGACCTCTAAATGCCGAGTGCCTAAGCAATGATGAAGCGGGGGACCGCGGGAAGAGCGTGAGGGGGGATTCATTGCTTGGCCCCGAGGTAAGTTGTACGTACATGTATCAAACAATGGCAATGGCAAATGGGAGGAGTTGTGGAAATGATTACCCGTCGCCCCAAGGTAAACCTTGTATTTTGTAAATGTTTTGCGACATTGACTCTGATGGGTTGAGTCAATAATTGGGGTAACGACCGACACCAGATGTTTGGAGGTCGGGCGAAGCGATCCTTGCATTGAGACGCACTTACACGCACCCGGGGTATTAAAGGCTCCCTCTTCTCAGTCATCGTTGCCAAAAGCCCACAGCGACCAACTTAATAGAAATCTGCGTCTGTGTTCATGATGTTGTTTCTACAATTGTCTTCAGGCATGGTGCGTTAAGATGGGTCTTCGGTCACAAGAAGGCAAAGGCAAGGACAGCTTTAATTCATTTGACTGATTTGATAGGGACTATGAAAGTCTTGCGAGAGCTCTAGTATGTAACCTCAACCTAAAAACTAGAAAATTCTATGATGCCCATTACCCCTAAGCTACATGATGTTGATGTAAAATGTATCTAATTAATGAAAGAAACTGGCTATGCGGTAGAGTCATTTACTGTAAAGTGGCGGAGTGATTGGCTTCTCCTGAAGCACTTCTGTTGTGGCTTAGGCCTTCTTCTTGCCCTTGGGCATGCGGACCAGCCAGTAGAGACCCAAAGCAGCGACAATGTTGACGACAATGTACACCATGCCGATACCAAAATCGCGCCATCTGTTGTCGAAGTTAGAGCTGATACCCTTGAGGAAGACGTTGGTGTCGGCGATAGAGCAGAATTGGCAGTCAGCCGTGGCAGATGGGTCCTTGATATAGCCTCCCATGGAACCGATGTACCCTTCCATGTAAGTCTCGCAAGTCTGGTTGTTTGGCGGGTCGAAGTGGATGTACTCGTTCGTCGAGCACGTCACCTTGGAGTTTGCCAGACCTGTTGAGAGAATTGATGACAATAGGTAGGTGAACGGTGACACCCTGTACATGAAGATCCAGAAGCCAGGCATGGCGTCAGGGCTGGCCAAGACACCACAGAACAGCAGACACATCATGAACAAAACGTTGGCGAGGTTACCACCCATCTCAGCAGTGTCCGTGATGGCGATGCAGGCATGGGCGAAAGTGCAGGTGAAGATCATGAACTGCCAGAACAGGAGCCACATGAGACCAGCGCGCTCACTCTTCTGGCTCGGGTCACCGTTCTCGTAGAGACCGACGGGGTAGTAGACGCAGATGAACATGAAGACGGACATGAGAGAGTTCCACGGGATCTCGGTAACAATTTGCGACATCATGAACACCTTCCAGCTGTAAGTCTTGGAAGGTCTTTCACGGACTTCATAAAGAGAGCGTTGGGTGACGAAGTGCGGCATCTGTTGTTGTACGAGCTGACCGAAGATGGAAAGAATGTTGAAGATGGCGAACATCTGGTTCTGCAAGCCCTGGATACTGAGAGGTGCGTTGAGGAAGACCAGACCGATGAAGAGAGCAACGGAGCAGCAGAGAATGAACTTGGCGTACAGGTAAGAAGGAGTACGCCAGTACTGCTGGTAGACACGGCGGGTGACAATCAGGAACTGATCCCATAACGGAGCGGCGAATTCGCGGTGTGCCAACTTCTCCTCCTCGGCGGACAAGTGCTCTTGAGGCGGGCTCTGAGTCTTGAGGCGGCCAAGTTCCTCTTGAACAGCCTCATACTCGGGACTAGACTTCCAGGCCTGGTGCCAATCGACATCGGTGTGTGATCCGGGGGCAGCGCCAATGGCAGAAAGCATCCATTCGGCCGGGTTCTCGCCAGGAGGGCAGGCAGGGGCACCGTTTCTCTCGAAGTAGGATGTAAGGGTGTGGGAGTTCTCGCCGATGTCGCCAAAGTACACGGTTCTACCACCCTTTGCCAGGAACAGCAGGCGGTCAAAGCGCTGGAACAACATAGCAGACGGCTGGTGAATAGTGCAAAGAATAGACTGGCCGGCCTTTGAGAGCTTCTCAAGCAGATCCAGGATAGCCCATGACGTTTGCGAATCCAAACCGGAGGTAGGTTCATCGACGAAAAGAAGCAAGGGGGGCTTAGCAGCCAGTTCAACACCAATGGTAAGTCGCTTGCGCTGTTCGACGTTCAATCCCTCGCCCAGGACACCCACAACGGCGTCGGCGTAGTCCTGCATGTCCAAAAGCTTGATGACTTCGTCGACGTATGCCAGTTTTTCAGCGCGAGGGGTGGTGGCCGGCTGGCGCAAAAGAGCACTGAACTCCAATGCCTCACGCACAGTGCTGGTCTCGAGATGCAGATCCTGTTGTTGAACGTAGCCAGTACGGCGTTGGAAGGACTGGTCACGGATCTTTCCATCAACCAGCATCTCTCCGGTAATCACTCCCATTGAGACACGGTCTGCCAGGCAATCAAGCAAGGTAGTCTTGCCAGCTCCAGAGACACCCATCAAAGCCGTAAGAGTTCCTGGTTTGACCCAGCCGTCCACGTGGTCCAAAATCCTGCGGGTTTCGGTCTTGATCTTGACATCGTAGCACACGTTACCCCAGTGAAAGACACTGGTAGAGCCTTGGATTGCACCCTCATTGGCGGAGGCGCCCTGTCCGCCCTTCTCGACGATGGTAGCGGGTCCAGAGAGAGAGGATTCGGGATCGTCTTTGCCCTTGACAGGGGCAGCGACACCACGGCGGAAGACAAGAACCTCTCCCTTGGACTTCTTTGCGGCAATGTATTCCGTGGCAACGAAGTACAAGGCGTGGAGGGCAATAATGAAAGCGATGAGAATTCCAATGTTGCGCCACTTGTGGGAGTTGAAATACTTGTACTGGGAGTTGATGTATCTGTCACCGTTGACGAACGGCTCGCCAGGAACGGCACCGACAGTGGAGCAGGCTCTGTTGGCCAGGGTGATGTTCTCGTAACCGGCAACTGCAGGGCTGGGGACGAAGGCGGCACACTCGAAGTTCCGGTTGTGGAACTCATTGATCATGAGCTTCAAAGTTAAAAGGTCAGTCGACGTTCACTAAGATTGCTGGGATTTCAACTTACCGATTCGAACCCGTACGCGACAGGGTCCAGGTAGTTGATCCATCGGCACCAGCCAAGCATGTAATCAACGGGAATGACGAATCCAGTGAAGATGACCAAAGCGAGAATCAAGATCGACGCGGGAACCATGGCCTGCGACAATGTGCGGGACAAGGAGGCACTGAATGGCGTTAGAGTCATTCTTGGTACGGGGCGAGACTGACTTACATAGATCTGAAAAGACCAGACATGGACAACACCATGAGGAATGTGGTTAACAGGAAAAAGAAGAAGTTGCCGGGTTCTCTGTTCAGGTTCGTCATGAAGTAGATTATCAGGTCGTAGCAGATGGTATTCGTGATTTTGTAGGGCATGTCTACCAAGACTGAGGAGAAGGCCTCCGCAGAGGAGTGGTAGAAGGCATAACGACGTTGCTTCTCAACGATGGGCCGTTGGGCGTACTGAGTGAGAATCTCGAGAGCACTAGAGAATGCATTGGCGAGAATGGCGACGAAGAGAACCGCGGATCGACTGTAGAAGGAGGACGTGTTTTCCGGGAGGTTGTAGAACAGAGAGGACATGATGAGAGCCGTGCACGAATTGGCAATCAGGGAGAACAGTGTCAGACTGGGGTCACCCTTAAGCAACTTGAAGCCACGCCAGAGGCAGAGTTTCACTTGTTGTCCGTACGAGAGGATGAAGGGAGACTTGAGACGTTGGTTCTTGGCTTGGACCGACTGCTTCTGGTTTCTGAAGACTTCGGCATCCGGGCCATCCAAAGGATGATCCGTCTTGTACTGCTCAATCTGCTGCTTGAGAGCCGCACACTCGCGACTCTCCTTCCAGCACGCAGCGAACTCATCGGGCGTCCGAGGTACGCGAGACTCCCAACCGGGACGGATTACACGCTCGGTAGGCGCCGTCATCGAAGTGAGGAAGTCAGGGGTAGTCTGACGGGCTGGGCACTCGAAGCCGAGGTTGATGAAGTACTGGCGGGCCTCGGTGGTGCGGCCGAAATAGATCTGACGTCCCTCGTAGAGAACAGCAACCTTATCGAACAGATCATAAGCACTCTGAGGCGCCTGGTAGATCGAGACGGCGCAGGTCTGGCCGAACAACTCAGACTGCAAACGAAGAGTCTTGCAGAATTCGACAGCGTTGGCGGAGTCGAGACCTCTGGTTGAGTTATCCCAGCACTGCAAAGGAGCATTGGACAGCGTCGCTTCGGCAATCGTTACACGCTTGCGCTCTCCACCAGAGACACCACGGACGTAGTTGTCGCCCACACGGGTATTAACGGTGTGGCTGATGCCGTACATGGCCATGACGACGTCGCGGAGGTGGTCGCAGTACTGGTTGGCGGTGACACCAGGGGGCAGGGTTCGTGGGCAGCGGGCACGGGACGCGAAGGTGAGGGTATCGCCCACGGAAAGTTGAGGGTAGTGGACATCGACTTCGGCAGTGTAGATGGCATCACCGGCGTGGTGCTTGTGGAGTTCCTTTGCCGAGAGACCCTGGTAGTTGAAGTAGGCGCGCTCATCGGTGTAAATGCCGCTCATCTCTCCAGCGATGGTCTTGAGGAAGGTAGAGCAGCCAGATCCTGGGGGTCCAAGAACGACGAGCATCTCGCCTGCCTCTACGATACCGTTGAAATCGCGGAGAATATCGATGCGGCGTTGGCCTCCGGTCTTCGAAGTGAGGTTGCGAACAAGACCAGGAATCTCGAGCCAAACGTTTCCGACGTCCTTCTGGTAATCCGTCTCTTGGCCGAATCCGAAGACGTTCAAGTCCTGGTAAACAAAACCAGCAGTTCTGTAGCCTGACCCATGCTCATTGGTGACATTGGCAAGAGTCTTTGCCCACTTGCGAGCGCTGAAGTTCTTTCCGTTCGGGTTGAGGGGCGAATTGGGGTCCTCGCTGCCGAACAATGCCATGCTGTCTCCATCGATGTTGACCGCGGAGTGTCGCGTGTACTCCCGCGCTAGTTCCTGAACGATCGACTGGCGACGTTCTAATTCTGTGTCGTTGCCGTCATCTTCTGATGTTGATGCAGCGGACCCATCGCCGACTTTCTCATACAGAGAGTTGTTATGAGGCTTCGAGGTCGGGAGTGCTTCCGCGTTTTGAGTGAAAATCGCATCGTGATCGACTACTGTCTTCTGACTGCCGGCCGGGGAACGGGTCGGCAGACGAGACTTCTCGTCTGAGTTGAAGGCGGACATATTGTCGGTTGATAAATTAAGGTATACGGGTGTCCTGAGACGGCTGGCTGATGGAGCGGTTGCAAGTATATCTTGCTATCCTATTATCACGAGAGGCTCTGTCAGTCAACAAGATCTCTATCACATCATGTGTGCGGAAGCCTACCGGTCAGCATCAACCAGTTGTTCGCTCGGCTTGTTGTGATAGCCGCTGAGTGAACAGTCCCAGTCAGGTGAAGAGAGGGAAAATATTATCTGAAGTTGTGAGTATGTAAAAGGGAGGAAAGCCCATGTAATAGCTTTCGGCTGAAGACTCAAATCATATCATGAAAATAAGCCTAGGTCTAGATTTATCAACATGTCAACGGAGTGTCTCGCTCCCCGTGTGCCCCCGGCCCATAATACGCAAGGGGTCGCAATACTCAACCGAAGCGCAGCCGGCATTCTCAGATGGGGCTCGGAGAACAAGGTCTCCTTCGACCCGAGCAAGTGCGAGGTCATCCACTTTACTAGGAAGCACAGCCAGCCAGCGGAGCTGCCAGAGGTCAGGGCGGGGGATTTGGTGGTCAAGGCCTCGACAAATCCTGTACGCTGGCTGGGTGTCTGGTTCGACAAGAGACTGTCCTTCCGGCACCACGTCGACACAAGAGTAGCTGCGGCAAAGAAGGCAGCTCAACACCTGAGGCAGCTTACAAACACAAAGAGAGGACTGCCAGCGGCCGCCGTGCGAAAAGCCGTCGTCTCCTACGTACTGCCGATCGCGCTCTTCGGCGCCGAAACATGGTACGCAGGTATCACGAAGCCGGCTTCGAGACGCCAAGCGGAGACAGACACGAGTCCGCCTTTCCAAGGAAGACCCGTCAACACAGGCCAGAAGGGGCTCGTGCAGAAGATCGACAGCGTCATTACAGCGGCAGCAAGGATCGTTCTACCTGTCTGGAGGACAACGCCAACCAGTAGCCTCCTCCGAGACGCCGGCTTACCGTCAGCCAAAGTCGCCTTAGAAGGCGTCCGTTTACGGGCCGCAGTCCGACTACAGAGGATTGATCGCCGACACCCGCTAGTCGCGCGGCTCTCCCAGCAGGGACAGCAACAGACGAGACTACAACGGACGGCTGAACTTCTGCCAAGATGCGGAAGACCAACGTTCCTCCAATCACAGTACCTGCCAAGCTCACAGGATCAGATAGTAGTTCAATGCAAAGAAGAGGCTGCGAAAGCTTTCGAGCGCTGGCTAAAGACAGTACCGGAAAGCCATATGATCGTCTTCTCGGACGGCTCCAGGGCGACGAACGGAGCCGTGGGGTACGGCTTCGTCATCTACCGAGACTCCAAACGCATAGCGCAAGGGTGCGGCCGACTCGGACTAGCAGAAGTGTTCGACGCCGAGGTCGAAGGGGCGCGAACCGGCCTCAGAAGGGCTCTGCTCACCAATCGCGGTCATCCAATCCACATATGTATCGACAACACCAGCGTTATACAAGGCATCCGCGGCAAGGCGCCGGACTCGTCACAAGACGCGTTCCTCGAAATCCAAGAAGCGGCCAGGATATTTGATATACGGACGCACTGGTCCCCGGGACACCAGGGCATCGAAGGAAACGAGGCCGCGGACCGGCTGGCCAAAGAAGGAACGACACTGCCGGCGCGGATGGGTCAAATGGCAACACTAGCGGGCATCAAGCGGCTTGCAAGGGAAAAATTACAAAGCCAGCACAGGAGATGGTGGTATAAAGAGCGAAGGCCGCGGTACGCGGACTTGGGGCTTGAGGCAGCTCTGTCCAGCCCTCCTGAACTGGCCTTGCCGCGGGCTACGTTACATCACCTGCTGGCGGCACGATCGGGTCACGGGGACTTCGAGCAATATCACCGACGTTTCAACCACGACGACGCTCTAATGATGTGCTCTTGTGGAGAGGCGAAAGACGTGGACCACCTGGTCTACTGTCGACTAACGCTGGCGAGGAGGCAACGGTGGCCGACCCTCCACTCTCGCAGTATGCCCGAGCCCATAGGTCCTATGGGATCTCTCGAGGCCTACTTCAAGAGATTAATCACCGACCCACGAGGCTTCGAGGCCTTTCTCCGCGTGACGGACTTCTTCCAGAAGATCTGTCTGCGGTAGCAGCATCCACACCTAGGTAGATGTGAGTGCGGACTACAAAGAACCTCCCGATTCCAAGGGACGATTTGGGAAAGAATGAAACTGGGGCACCAGCGGGAACCGGGGACAGACAGAACGCGTAGTGGCCACAAGGCATGATTTGGAGGACGATGTAAAGAGACGACGTACTGTAGAGTAGGTAGCCTTGGCTCACGGCCCTCCACGCCATATACCCTTCGGGAGGTCTGCGGTAAGGGCTCTAGCCCGGCCGCCACGGCGTTAAATACAACAACAACAACAACAACAACAACAAAAATACGCAAGGGGTCCATCTCAGCATCCGAAGGCTCAAAAGTCGATCCAGAGCCCCGGGTCATCCGTGCACAAGATATGCCACAATCTCACAAGTTGACGTAGAGACACGTTGGTTGAGCACTTGAGCTTGATTAGGGTATCCAAATTCTTGCATCTTGTCGTAGCCTGCAGCCGGCGTGTAAGTGAATAGTGTGGGTCGATGGCGGCGACTCCCTTGGCGGCGATCATCACGAAAAAGTCCGCAACATTGTTAGCAAGTCGGAGGTGTGGGGCAGTCTCCATTATACGGGCTTTCGGAAAGTTGAAGCGACCCGAGCGGGCGCCGTCGACCCCGTAGGCTTTTCCGAGAAGTCCAAATTCCCAACGTCTAAAGACAGCTTATGTCCAGACCAAAAAGACCATCCGTTCGTTTAATCTTTATTTTTTAGAACGTGTCACACCTTGTTTCCCCAGCTTCTCAGTCAGCCAAGGCCCCCTTTTTTGACTACATCAATCATCAAAGTTGGCAACACTACATAACAACAACATGGCCCGACCACTATGAGGCACAAGCACTGGCACAACACTCGAAACAGACGTCAAGACTATTCCTACCTCTTGGAACGAAGTGGGCTCCGATAAATCTTATAGATTCCTCCCCCATTCACCCTGTTCAACGTTACATCCACTTACACCGATTCTTCAGTCTGCCCTCAAGGACCATTGAACGACAAAGTTGGCCAGAACACACCAATCCGAAACGGGATGTACGTCACGTCTGGTGACATTCATGAGGCCGCGATTTTCACGGCATTGGAATTTAGTTGTGACGAAAGTGGCCAACTGTGCCGCCAAGGCGGACATTTGCTTGTTCGCAAGTGCTAGCTCCAGCTCTTCGGGGTCCGCTTGCAAGACCGCAGCCAGCACCCTACTCCATTTGTAAGCCGTGTTGCCGCTACGGACTGTGCATATGTGGAGTCTCCGGTGTTCTTGTTTGGGACACCCATCAGAAATAGTTGTTCACTCCAGGGGTCGTCCCGCCCGATCAAAGCTATCAATCTTGCGGTATCATGTATGGCTCATACTTAATCATATTAGGTTTGCCCCCTCCTTACGTCTCCATGAAAGTCTCTGCAACCAGGGTACGGGCCCAGGGGGCATTCGTCATTGCCACAAGCTAGCGGAGGAGGAAGCCCATAATCCCGAGGCATCGAAATAGCTTCATCTGCGGGCTGACTATGGCGGCAGGCGGCGCAGATCACAGCCCAACGGATCAAACCCACCACTAAGAGGCTGTCTCCAAACTCCCACCCACCGGCGGCAGAGCGGGAGTGGATACCAGCAGGGCCGGAAGCCCTTCGGTTGGTTCTTCGTCATATCCGCGGTTTCTAGAACCTGCCGTCTTGGTGTATGTGACGCTAGCATCACGGTGGCTGCGCCCTGGAGTGTTATCAGAGAAACCGAGATTCAGGAGACTGCAGGACTCCGTTACACGCCGCAACCCTGTCGGCCGCTTCCTTGCACCCGAGCCAGCGATGGAGTACGGATAGACGGTTCACGGGCGAGGCGGCGGCGTTGTACCGCGTAAGCGGGATTTACATCGCCAATCTCCTCGACCGAACGGTGTCCGACGCGGCATGTAACGCCAAGCCGTACAAACACGCTCACGCCAGATTCGCCAAAGATACGAGAACGCCTGCGAATCAGCCTCAGGGGAGGTTACACTCAACACCCTAAACAAGCAACAACATTGGAAGAATACTTGATAAGCTCGGATTCAACATCGCAGTTGCCAGTGACGCTGCCAGCTTCTTCGAGTCTTCTCTGGCAAATCAACGTCCCTTGTTCTGCAGCCCGGCATGACGCCCACAAACGCATAGTGCAACAATTTCCCCTACGGATACTTGCTACTTATCACGGATACAAGCCACCAAAGAATGTATCTATGAGAGCAGACTGTTTGTCCGGAGGAGGGCAGCTTGAATCAAAGAAGACAATCAATATGAGTTATGCATACCTCAAAAGCAAGCTAGGCCCCTGAGAAGAGGCCTGGTTGAGGTAGGTGGAGTCGATACGATAGACCATTGATTTGCCTTGCAGCACAAACAACCCGAGAGATTGTCTGTTGCGTCTTTGAGAGAAGCGGATATCTCTCCACGAACACCAATTGCCAAAGTCTGCCGCCTAGTTGGTCAACTTGACGGGGTTTCCAACCTCAGGCCAGGGTTTCCAAGCGAAAGGGGGAGACGACAATTGCTTGACAATTGCTGAGTGAGAACGGAGACGAGTTCTGAAACAAGTTCATAAAGTTGTTGAGAGACAAGAAGAGTAAGTTGCTACAATTGCGGAAGACTAAAGAGCAATTCCGGCGCATCTTAACTCTAAAACCTCCAAGTTGCGCCACCATCGGTGGTTTCCAGATGCTACCATATCATTATCACCTCCTTTTTTCAGCGCAACTTGAACTTTCGTTCCTTCCTCTCCCTTTTCGCCACTGATCAATTGCTCTTCTATGCATGAAGCCGTTGAGATAAGCATCTCCAACATAGCGGTAACCCTCGTCACTCCCTTCCTAACGGATGATGATAGGGGTAGAGCAACCAAACGGCACAATAATGGCATCACCGATAGCCATATAGCCTGAACCCATCCCGAGGCGACCTTCGCTTGTGACGTAGAAGCAACGTCCTCTTATACGGTCTCCAAAGTGGTCTTGGATAAACTGTCGTCGATCCTGTGGTCCAATCGATGTTATAGCATTGACGTATTTCTTAAGTTCCTGGTCAAGAGGGAGCTCAGGCAGACGTTCATGCAGCAACAATGTAAAGACGTGGTTGTAAGCCGTCACTCACTCGGGGGTTTTCATCTCTGGTGGTATTAAGAGCCCAGCTCCCGTGAGGCCACGTAGGGGTGGTTTCATTACATAGAATCTAATTTAAAGAATGAAAGATTTAAAGTAGGGCTTTTATAGAGAAAAACATTTAAACAGACCTTTGTAGAATCAATATAATGAATTATAGTTATGACAGTTTTACCGAGTTAATAAGAATACCGTGTTTAGTAGGTTGAGAAATTTGTTACTCCGAGGTGATTCGGGCCGACCTTCGATTGGTGAGCTTTTATCTCTAAAAGTAGTACAATAGCGTTGGGTGATCTAGGAAGCGTACCGGGTGCAACGCTCGTAGCCACACGGGAATTGGCTTTTTGTAAGACTCTCCTACCAAAAGCTGTGAAAAGAGTAGATAGATTACAATGTTCCTTTCACAGAACTGGTCGGTCTTCTACAGTCGGCCTGTGCTGGTCAGAAGGGGACAATATCACTCAGTGATAGTAGGAGATATTGCGACATGGTGGTAAACGCGACGAGGTTAGATAGACGAAGTAGAAGTCTTAGGAGCATGATTTGAAGGCAGAGAATAAATTTATTCATGTCTAGTGAGAACTGGTGCTTGCTCAGGGGGAACACGAAATATGACTCCGTGGAACATCATAACCTGCTAGCAGTGGGGACGATCACGAACGTAGGACGCTCCAAGTGAAAGTGTGGTCAAAATCACTGCATAGCCCGCCACCAGCACTTGAAAGCGGCACTACGGCCATGTCTGCAGAGTCAACTGGTCAAGAAGACCCGTGCTGGTGTCATCCCACCTTTCGCTCCTGTCACCAAGGCTGTTTGTGAACCAAACTACAACTGCAGTCTTTTGCGCTATGAACACTGTCTTATCTTCTAGGCTATTGCTTGACTCTCGACTCCTATCTCAGCTCAGTTGGCTCAGGTTAAGAGACCGGCTTCGCGGTAGATGAGGGTTCAGGTAGCCCAAAGTCCGGATCGATATCAGCCTCCGTTGGGTCGGTCTCACATTCGCCACTCTCTAGGGGCACGTTGGTGTATAGAGCGTCGCTGTACGCGGCATCAAGCGTGCCCTGGAAATTTGCATCGTTGAAGGGGACCTGCGTGTGCTCGTATTGAATTCCGTTTAGCTGTTGCTGTGCAAGCTGAGGCAGACGATGCCAGTCGATAAGTGGGTTATTCAAAGCGCCCGCCGCGCCCTCTCGAGAGGGCAACAGAGGCACTCCGCTGTCATATGCTACGATAGGGTTGGTTGCTGAACCACCATCGTTCAATTTGACAAAGATAGTATCGCTGTCTTTGCGTGTGACATCGAAGCTGTTCTGGGGGTTCTTAGAGTATGCAACACCAAGAGACTTGAAGTTGTAGATCAGATCGGGGCATCCGTCGATGCGAAGCCATACGACGGCAGTGATCCAGTGGTGTTTATGCTGCTGCTCTTTACCCATAACCTTGGGCAAGTACCAGCTGTAGATCACACCCCATCTCCCGTGAGACTTTCCAACTCTGGCGTAAACTTGACCGCTCTGCCCAAAGTCACGACAGTCGCCGCCCGCATTGCCGGTTGGTCTTAAGCCAGCACTGAAATATAACTATGTTAGCTTTGATACCGGAATCGAGTTCTCGTCTGAAAGGTTCACGTACCCAGCATTACCATTGGCGTCGACTGCAGGGTACGGGATGCATCCTGAGTACGAATGGAGCAGCGGTCTGAATGTAGTCTCGATCTCTCCGGTAAGATCATAGCCAGGTAGTTCCTCCAAAGCGACTATTTTGTTGTGACCCAACCATTTATCTTCGACTGCCACATCACCACCGCGCCTCCAGTAACTTGGCGGTGATTGAGAGGGCGTTGCTTTGGCGAAGCCGAGTAAGGACAGAACAAGGATAGAAGTCAACGATGCCATGGCGGACCCGGGCTGCGATGAGTTCTTTGGATAGACGGTGTTATTGTAATAGAAGCAATCTTCAAGTGGAAATACTATGACATTTATTTAAGCTAGAAGAAGTGCATGACCTGAGGCTGGAAGTTCTATACTACGTAAGCAAACAAGCTGCGGAGAAGTCGGACATGAGCGATATGAAAGTCCATATTGAGCAATAAAACTATACTATGGTCTGATAGGTAAGTTTGATTTCTGGCCGTGTATTTGCGGGCAGCAGTCTACCTGCCCGGGGGTTCGTGCAACTTGACTGGCTGAAGCACGGGCTCGTTGAAGTCGAAGTATCTCTGCTTAGATAATTGACTAAATGCGCCACAGATCTTTGACCTGGAAATGCCAAGCGTAAGAACAGCCGAATAAATCAGCTTCAGCAGGTTGAGTACACAGCGGCAATATCCGCACCTATATGTCAGAGACCCACACAGGACTGGCAAGCAACTAACCCTATCTAATTGAGTTTGCTACAGGTGTGAGAACAAATCCGCAATCAAGTATCCTTTCGTTCAGTCTTTCTCGTATCGCGCGAGGCACACAAGGGTCTACAAAGAGGTCTTTGACATTCTATGCTATTGACACGGAGCCGGATGAAAATGATAAAAGGTGCACTGCAGCCTCCTGGCCTATCGACTCCATCAGATAGTTCTACTCGTGTCCCGGGTTTTGTGCACCCGGCTATCGTTCGCTTTCTTACTATTTGTCTCGATTGGATATCCTTCTTTAAGTATACTGGCAACCAATCTAGACCAACATGAAGTTCCTACACATTCTCTCCTATTGCGTTATCGCGTCAGGCCTCGCCGTACCGAATACTGCGCCCGAAGCGGAGATCTCCGTCCGCGATCCACCTCAGACGGTCCCTGTACGCACCGACACCTTCAGCTCAGCCGGCATCTTCTCTCGAGACCAAAGCAAAGCTTGGAGGGAAGCAGAGAAGGTCGTAGGGAGGCCACTTCAGCACGGCAAAGTGTATTATTTCATGTCCTGCAACCCAGCGTATCGCAATCATTATTACACGCAGGATGTCTACTTGAAATATGTTGTAGATCAAACCGACTGCGTTCACGTTGGGTTGGTCATTGGCAAGACGTCCAAGTGGTTCAAGAAGTTTGAGGCCGAGTACCTGCATGTGAGAGTCGATGAGGACAACGCCCCGGACGAATGGTACCAATCGCGACACGACTGGGATGGCCCTATCATTGATCAACGGTTAGTGTCTACTATTCACGTTATCCTCTAGGCTGTATTCGTGCTTGTGCTGACTGGAACTTTGATAGCATTACCTTTGGCGGAATGACAGACTCGACCAGTATTAGCAAGCTGTGGAAAGCTGGTAGGTTTCTTTAGATCTCTTCTCTCGCTAAGGTTTACTAACTGAAATATAGGCAAGCAGTGGGTTAAAGATGCTGGTTCCCAGATGGACGCAGACTGGAATTGCCTGCAATATTACAGACATCTAGTCTCTCTTATTTGAGAGTAGATTTTTCATTGAGTTCACATGCAATTTGAGAAAGCGGACAACGGCTGTTCTATAGCATTCAATGATTCAATGAAGCTTGTTCAGAGATCCAGTCCTATTAGTCCTACTTCTCCCAATTTTTCATGGCCTGCTCAAAACGCGCCAACCACTCTTCCCTGGCTCGCACAAAATTGCTCTTTTCCTTTCCTTTCCTTTCCTTACTTTAGTCAAATATCCATTATCTCAATAAACATCCCCTCAACACCCGGGTATTGATTTCGACGCCACTCATTTCCATCAAATTGTCGTCTAACACAACTTTGGCCTTCTGGCTCAAAGATGCCGTAAACTTCGAGCTGAGGTTCATGGCGCCTATTGCCTTTGTCCCGGGACTTTGTGACCAGTCAGGGACCCAGAAAGGAAGGCTAGCGCTGTTTGCGTGCAGTAGGCAATGGATAGAGTCGCATATGACATCCAAATGTCCTGTGGTCGTTGCAATCAAGTCGACCATATTCGTATAAATTGACTTTACAGTCATGTCGCAGTGGACTCTGTCATTTCGTAGCGCTTCAGAGACCAGTCCCAAAGTTCCAAAAACTTTATCCTTTGGATCAGTTGTCCCTTTGTTCCTGCATGCTCTTGTCACTTCCAACAAAGAGCACTCGCCAAAGTTAAACCCGGTAAGGGATCGACTCTTAGGAAGACTCAAAGGGCCATGGTTTGCTGGGATCGCGGCGTAGGTGAAGTGATTCCGTAAAATTCGTGTATAGGTCTTTCCTTGTTCAGTATCAGACAGATAGCGGTTCAAAACCTTCTTTTGCTCCGGAAAACACTGGCAGCGTCCGTATGAGAACCCCATAGAAGAACACTAGAGCGGCAGTAAATCACAATCTTGCGAGCATTGAATACCTCTTTAACAACCGACACTTGATTCCGATACTCCCTCTCAAAGAGAGATGGTAGCACGGAATTCAGCCTTCCTCTTGACTGATGAAATAAATGGCGTGAAGTCTCTGGCATCTGGTTTCCGAGCAGCCTCTCCTAAAAGCCTTGTGGCAGTGTCACTCTCATCTGCGTCAGGTCCCAGCCAGATGGCGACAGACTTGGCCGAGCTGTAGATTCTGGTCATGAGCTGAATCTGCTGTCTTTTCTACAGAGTTTGTTGGTCAATGCTGAGTGTGTCCACCCATACGAGGACTGAGTCCTGCTGTTGTCGAAGTGCCCTCAAAGCGCCATGGAGGCTAGAAGAAACACAAATTTCTATGCCATCGAGTTCTAAGCGTTTGTTGTCTCCCGGATCCCCCCCGGGGTAAGATATAGCAACGAAGCTCGGTAGGCTTGTGATGGATCCGTGCAATATTTCGAGCTTTGTTTTGGAGGTCCTTGTCGAGAGAACTCTGATCAGATGGAATTAGTCTCTGCCGAGCTGTCTATAATTATAGACTTGGTCGCCGAAGCCTCGACGTGCGCTAGTAGAGCGCGGCTGCGTAATCAACGGTACATTCGTTACAAGACCGAATGCAACGTTGTTCCGGTACATAGGCCTCTTATTCTGGAGAGCGCGTGCTTCTGGAAACGGGCTATCGTAGCCAGACTCCACAGTTGTGGAAGGATACTTCTCTCTTTGAGATCTCACTTGTATGACTGTATGGCAGGTGACGGCGGTTGGGGTAGCGTCCTTTTCTTCTGCCGTAGTTCGCTGTCGGAATGGCAGCCCCGGATCGGGCGAGGAACCGAAAGACACCGGAAGTCATCTTCATGAGAGCCTTTGATGTTCCTGTCTGCCATTTTCGCAGGCTATTGCGGTTGCTATTCTACGATGATAACGAGTTGCGAAAGACACCAAGCTTTGGAAACGGGAAAGAAACCAAACGTCGCAAAGGAGGGGATCCAAATTGTGAGTGAGGCTGAGGATAATCATGCAAAGGCCAAATGAAAGGAGGGGGTGCGAAGCAGGTTCTATGGATTGATTCGGGTTTGACATGCGTAATATG